>NC_134123.1:300000-600000 GCF_040939455.1 Microcebus murinus | reverse complement strand
GATCTGGCTGTGTCCACGCACCCACAGCATGCGGTCAGCCAGGGCGCAGTGCGGATCTGGCTGTGTCCACTCACCCACGGGAGACGGGCAGGGCGCAGTGCGGATCGGGCTGTGTCCACTCACCAACGTTAGACGGGCAGGCAAGGCGCAGTGCGGATCCGGCTATGTCCACTCACCCACGGGAGACGGGCAGGCAGGGCGCAGTGCGGATCTGGCTGTGTCTACTCAACCCACGGCAGACGGGCAGGCAGGGCGCAGTGGGGATTTGGCTGTGTCCACTCGCCAACGGGAGATGGGCAGGCAGGGCGCAGTGCGGATCTGGCTGTGTCCACTCACCCACGGCAGGCGGTCAGGCAGGGCGCAGTGCGGATCTGGCTGTGTCCACTCACCCACGGGAGACGGGCAGGCAGGGCGCAGTGCGGATCTCGCTGTATCCACTCACCCACGGCAGACGGTCAGGCAGGGCGCAGTGCGGATCTGGCTGTGTCCACTCACCCACGGGAGACGGGCAGGCAGGGCGCAGTGCGGATCTGGCTGTGTCCACTCGCCCACGGGAGACGGGCAGGCAGGGCGCAGTGCGGATCTGGCTGTGTCCACTCACCCACGGCAGGCGGTCAGGCAGGGCGCAGTGCGGATCTGGCTGTGTCCACTCACCCACGGCAGACGGGCAGGCAGGGCGCAGTGCGGATCTGGCTGTGTCCACTCACCCACGGGTGACGGGCAGGCAGGGCGCAGTGCGGATCTCGCTGTGTCCACTCAAACACGGCAGACGGTCTGGCTGGGCGCAGTGCGGATCTGGCTGTGTCCACTCACACACGGGAGACGGGCAGGCAGGGCGCAGTGCGGATCTCGCTGTGTCCACTCACCCACGGGAGACGGGCAGGCAGGGCGCAGTGCGGATCTGGCTGTGTCCACTCGCCCACGGGAGACGGGCAGGCAGGGCGCAGTACGGATCTGGTGTGTCCACTCTCCCACGGCAGGCGGTCAGGCAGGGTACAATGCGAATCTGGCTGTGTCCACTCACCCACGGGAGACAGGCAGGCAGGGCGCAGTGCGGATCTGGCTGTGTCCACTCACCCACGGGAGACGGGCAGGCAGGGCGCTGTGCGGATCTGGCTGTGTCCACTCACCCACGGGAGACGGGCAGGCTGGGCGCAGTGCGGATCTGGCTGTGTCCACTCACCCACGGGAGACGGGAAGGCAGGGCGCAGTGCGGATCTGGCTGTGTCCACTCACCCACGGGAGACGGGCAGGCAGGGTGCAGTGCGGATCTCGCTGTATCCACTCACCCACGGCAGACGGTCAGGCAGGGCGCAGTGCGGATCTGGCTGTGTCCACTCACCCACGGGAGACGGGCAGGCAGGGCGCAGTGCGGATCTGGCTGTGTCCACTCGCCCACGGGAGACGGGCAGGCAGGGCGCAGTGCGGATCTGGCTGTGTCCACTCACCCACGGCAGGCGGTCAGGCAGGGCGCAGTGCGGATCTGGCTGTGTCCACTCACCCACGGCAGACGGTCAGGCAGGGCGCAGTGCCGATCTGGCTGTGTCCACTCACCCACGGCAGGCGGTCAGGCAGGGTGCAGTGCGGATCTGGCTGTGTCCACGCACCCACAGCATGAGGTCAGCCAGGGCGCAGTGCTGATCTGGCTGTGTCCACTCACCCACGGCAGGCGCTCAGGCAGAGCGCAGTGCGGATCTGGCTGTGTCCACTCACCCAGGGGAGACGGGCAGGCAAGGCGCAGTGTGGACCTGGCTGTGTCCACTCACCCACGGGAGACGGGCAGAGAGTGTGCTGTGTGGATATGGCTATGTCCACTGACCCACGGCAGACGGGCAGGCAGGGCGCAGTGCAGATCTGGCTGTGTCCACTCACCCACGGCAGACGGTCAGGCAGGGTGCAGTGCGGATCTGGCTGTGTCCACTCACCCACGGGAGACGGGCAGGCAGGGCGCAGTGCGGATCTGGCTGTGTCCACTCACCAACGTGAGTCGGGCAGGCAAGGCGCAGTGCGGATCTGGCTGTGTCCACTCACCCAAGGGAGACGGCCAGGCAGGGCGCAGTGCGGATCCAGCTGTGTCCACTCACCCACGGGAGATGGGCAGAGACGGTGCTGTGTGGATCTGGCTATGTCCACTGACCCACGGCAGACGGGCAGGCAGGGCGCAGTGCGGATCTCGCTGTATCCACTCACCCACGGCAGACGGTCAGGCAGGGCGCAGTACGGATCTGGCTGTGTCCACTCACCCACGGCAGGCGGTCAGACAGGGCGCGGTGCGGATCTGGCTGTGTCCACTCACCCACGGCAGACGGTCAGGCAGGGCGCAGTGCGGATCTGGCTGTGTCCACTCACCCACGGGATACGGGCAGGCAGCACGCAGTGCGGATCCGGCTGTGTCCACTCACCCACGGGAGACGGGCAGGCAGGGCGCAGTGCGGATCTGGCTGTTTCCACTCGCCAACGGCAGACGGGCAGGCAGGGCGCAGTGCGGATCTGGCTGTGTCCACTCACCCACGTCAGACGGTCAGACAGGGTGCAGTGCGGATCTGGCTGTGTCCACTCACCACGGGAGACGGGCAGGCAGGGCGCAGTGCGGATCTGGCTGTGTCCACTCACCCAAGTTTGACGGGCAGGCAAGGCTCAGTGCGGATATGGCTGTGTCCACTCACCCACGGGAGACGGGCAGGCAGGGCGCAGTGCGGATCTGGCTGTGTCCACTCACCCACGGGAGACGGGCAGGCAGGGCGCAGTGCGGATCTGGCTGTGTCCACTCACCCACGGGAGACGGGCAGGCAAGGCTCAGTGCAGATCTGGCTATGTCCACTCACCCACGGGAGACGGGCAGGCAGGGCGCAGTGCGGATCTGGCTGTGTCCACTCACCAACGGGAGACTGGCAGGCAGGGCGCAGTGTGGATCTCGCTGTGTCCACTCACCCACGGCAGACGGTCAGGCAGGGCGCAGTGCGGATCTGGCTGTGTCCACTCACCCACGGCAGACGGGCAGGCAGGGCGCAGTGCGGATCTGGCTGTGTCCAATCACTGACGGAAGACGGGCAGGCAAGACGCAGTGCGGATCTGGCTGTGTCCACTCACCCACGGGAGACGAGCAGGCAGGGCGCAGTGCGGATCTGGCTTGTCCACTCACCCACGGGAGACGGGCAGGCTGGGCGCAGTGCGGATCTGGCTGTGTCCACTCACCCACAGGAGACGGGAAGGCAGGGCGCAGTGCGGATCTGGCTGTGTCCACTCACCCACGGGAGACTGGCAGGCGGGGCGCAGTGCGGATCTCGCTGTGTCCACTCACCCACGGCAGACGGTCAGGCAGGGTGCAGTGCGGATCTGGCTGTGTCCACTCACCCACGGAAGACGGGCAGGCAGGGCGCAGTGCGGATCTGGCTGTGTCCGCTCGCCCACCGGAGACGGGCAGGCAGGGCGCAGTGCGGATCTGGCTGTGTCCACTCACCCACGGCAGGCGGTCAGGCAGGGCGCAGTGCGGATCTGGCTGTGTCCACTCACCCACGGCAGACGGTCAGGCAGGGCGCAGTGCGGATCTGGCTGTGTCCACTCACCCACGGCAGGCGGTCAGGCAGGGTGCAGTGCGGATCTGGCTGTGTCCACGCACCCACAGCATGCGGTCAGCCAGGGCGCAGTGCGGATCAGGCTGTGTCCACTCACCCAGGGCAGGCGCTCAGGCAGAGTGCAGTGCGGATCTGGCTGTGTCCACTCACCCAGGGGAGACGGGCAGGCAAGGCGCAGTGTGGACCTGGCTGTGTCCACTCACCCACGGGAGACGGGCAGAGAGTGTGCTGTGTGGATATGGCTATGTCCACTGACCCACGGCAGACGGGCAGGCAGGGCGCAGTGCAGATCTGGCTGTGTCCACTCACCCACGGCAGACGGGCAGGCAGGGTTCAGTGCGGATCTGGCTGTGTCCACTCACCCACGGGAGACGGGCAGGCAGGGCGCAGTGCGGATCTGGCTGTTTCCACTCGCCAACGGCAGACGGGTAGGCAGGGCGCAGTGCGGATCTGGCTGTGTCCACTCACCCACGTCAGACGGTCAGACAGGGTGCAGTGCGGATCTGGCTGTGTCCACTCACCACGGGAGACGGGCAGGCAGGGCGCAGTGCGGATCTTGCTGTGTCCACTCACCCAAGTGAGACGGGCAGGCAAGGCTCAGTGCGGATATGGCTGTGTCCACTCACCCACGGGAGACGGGCAGGCAGGGCGCAGTGCGGATCTGGCTGTGTCCACTCACCCACGGGAGACGGGCAGGCAGGGCGCAGTGCGGATCTGGCTGTGTCCACTCACCCACGGGAGACGGGCAGGCAAGGCTCAGTGCAGATCTGGCTATGTCCACTCACCCACGGGAGACGGGCAGGCAGGGCGCAGTGCGGATCTGGCTGTGTCCACTCACCCACGGGAGACAGGCAGGCAGGGCGCAGTGTGGATCTGGCTGTGTCCACTCACCCACGGCAGACGGTCAGGCAGGGCGCAGTGCGGATCTGGCTGTGTCCACTCACCCACGGCAGACGGGCAGGCAGGGCGCAGTGCGGATCTGGCTGTGTCCACTCACTGACGGAAGACGGGCAGGCAAGACGCAGTGCGGATCTGGCTGTGTCCACTCACCCACGGGAGACGGGCAGGCAGGGCGCAGTGCGGATCTGGCTGTGTCCACTCACCCACGGGAGACGGGCAGGCTGGGCGCAGTGCGGATCTGGCTGTGTCCACTCACCCACGGGAGACGGGAAGGCAGGGCGCAGTGCGGATCTGGCTGTGTCCACTCACACACGGGAGACTGGCAGGCAGGGCGCAGTGCGGATCTGGCTGTGTCCACTCACCCACGGCAGACGGTCAGGCAGGGCGCAGTGCGGATCTGGCTGTGTCCACTCACCCACGGCAGACGGGCAGGCAGGGCGCAGTGCGGATCTGGCTGTGTCCACTCGCCCACGGGAGACGGGCAGGCTGCGCGCAGTGCGGATCTGGCTGTGTCCACTCACCCACGGCAGGCGGTCAGGCAGGGCGCAGTGCGGATCTGGCTGTGTCCACTCACCCACGGCAGACGGTCAGGCAGGGCGCAGTGCGGATCTGGCTGTGTCCACTCACCCACGGCAGGCGGTCAGGCAGGGTGCAGTGCGGATCTGGCTGTGTCCACACACCCACAGAATGCGGTCAGCCAGGGCGCAGTGCGGATCTGGCTGTGTGCACTCACCCACGGGAGACGGGCAGGCAGGGCGCAGTGCGGATCCGGCTGTGTGCACTCACCCACGTGAGACGGGCAGGCAGGGCGCAGTGCGGATCTGGCTGTTTCCACTCGCCAACGGCAGACGGGCAGGCAGGGCGCAGTGCGGATCTGGCTGTGTCCACTCACCCACGTCAGACGGTCAGAAAGGGTGCAGTGCGGATCTGGCTGTGTCCACTCACCACGGGAGACGGGCAGGCAGGGCGCAGTGCGGATCTGGCTGTGTCCACTCACCCACGTGAGACGGGCAGGCAGGGCGCAGTGCGGATCTGGCTGTGTCCACTCACCCACGGCAGGCGGTCAGGCAGGGCGCAGTGCGGATCTGGCTGTGTCCAATCACCCACGGCAGACGGTCAGGCAGGGCGCAGTGCGGATCTGGCTGTGTCCACTCACCCACGGCAGGCGGTCTGGCAGGGTGCAGTGCGGATCTGGCTGTGTCCACGCACCCACAGCATGCGGTCAGCCAGGGCGCAGTGCGGATCTGGCTGTGTCCACTCACCCAGGGCAGGCGCTCAGGCAGAGCGCAGTGCGGATCTGGCTGTGTCCACTCACCCAGGGGAGACGGTCAGGCAAGGCGCAGTGTGGACCTGGCTGTGTCCACTCACCCACGGGAGACGGGCAGAGAGTGTGCTGTGTGGATATGGCTATGTCCACTGACCCACGGCAGACGGGCAGGCAGGGCGCAGTGCAGATCTGGCTGTGTCCACTCACCCACGGCAGACGGGCAGGCAGGGTGCAGTGCGGATCTGGCTGTGTCCACTCACCCACGGGAGACGGGCAGGCAGGGCGCAGTGCGGATCTGGCTGTGTCCACTCACCAACGTGAGTCGGGCAGGCAAGGCGCAGTGCGGATCTGGCTGTGTCCACTCACCCACGGGAGACGGCCAGGCAGGGCGCAGTGCGGATCCAGCTGTGTCCTCTCACCCACGGGAGATGGGCAGAGACGGTGCTGTGTGGATCTGGCTATGTCCCCTGACCCACGGCAGACGGGCAGGCAGGGTACAGTACGGATCTGGCTGTGTCCACTCACCCACGGCAGGCGGTCAGACAGGGCGCGGTGCGGATCTGGCTGTGTCCACTCACCCACGGCAGACGGTCAGGCAGGGCACAGTGCGGATCTGGCTGTGTCCACTCACCCACGGGAGACGGGCAGGCAGCACGCAGTGCGGATCCGGCTGTGTCCACTCACCCACGGGAGACGGGCAGGCAGGGCGAAGTGCGGATCTGGCTGTTTCCACTCGCCAACGGCAGACGGGCAGGCAGGGCGCAGTGCGGATCTGGCTGTGTCCACTCACCCACGTCAGACGGTCAGACAGGGTGCAGTGCGGATCTGGCTGTGTCCACTCGCCCACGGCAGACGGGCAGGCAGGGCGCAGTGCGGATCTGGCTGTGTCCACTCACCCACGGCAGACGGGCAGGCAGGGCGCAGTGCGGATCTGGCTATGTCCAATCACTGACGGAAGACGGGCAGGCAAGACGCAGTGCGGATCTGGCTGTGTCCACTCACCCACGGGAGACGGGCAGGCAGGGCGCAGTGCGGATCAGGCTGTGTCCACTCACCCACGGGAGACGGGCAGGCTGGGCGCAGTGCGGATCTGGCTGTGTCCACTCACCCACGGGAGACGGGAAGGCAGGGCGCAGTGCGGATCTGGCTGTGTCCACTCACCCACGGGAGACTGGCAGGCAGGGCGCAGTGCGGATCTCGCTGTGTCCACTCACCCACGGCAGATGGTCAGGCAGGGCGCAGTGCGGATCTGGCTGTGTCCACTCACCCACGGCAGACGGGAAGGCAGGGCGCAGTGCGGATCTGGCTGTGTCCACTCGCCCACGGGAGACGGGCAGGCTGGGCGCAGTGCGGATCTGGCTGTGTCCACTCACCCACGTCAGGCGGTCAGGCAGGGCGCAGTGCGGATCTGGCTGTGTCCACTCACCCACGGCAGACGGTCAGGCAGGGCGCAGTGCGGATCTGGCTGTGTCCACTCACCCACGGCAGGCGGTCAGGCAGGGTGCAGTGCGGATCTGGCTGTGTCCACACACCCACAGAATGCGGTCAGCCAGGGCGCAGTGCGGATCTGGCTGTGTCCACTCACCCAGGGCAGGCGCTCAGGCAGAGCGCAGTGCGGATCTGGCTGTGTCCACTCACCCACGGGAGATGGGCAGAGACGGTGCTGTGTGGATCTGGCTATGTCCACTGACCCACGGCAGACGGGCAGGCAGGGTACAGTACGGATCTGGCTGTGTCCACTCACCCACGGCAGGCAGTCAGACAGGGCGCGGTGCGGATCTGGCTGTGTCCACTCACCCACGGCAGACGGGCAGGCAGGGCGCAGTGCGGATCTGGCTGTGTCCACTCACCCACGGAAGACGGGCAGGCCGCACGCAGTGCGGATCCGGCTGTGTCCACTCACACACGGGAGACGGGCAGGCAGGGCGCAGTGCGGATCTGGCTGTTTCCACTCGCCAACGGCAGACGGGCAGGCGGGGCGCAGTGCGGATCTGGCTGTGTCCACTCACCCACGTCAGACGGTCAGACATGGTGCAGTGCGGATCTGGCTGTGTCCACTCACCACGGGAGACGGGCAGGCAGGGCGCAGTGCGGATCTGGCTGTGTCCACTCACCCAAGTGAGACGGGCAGGCAAGGCTCAGTGCGGATATGGCTGTGTCCACTCACCCACGGGAGACGGGCAGGCAGGGCGCAGTGCGGATCTGGCTGTGTCCACTCACCCACGGGAGACGGGCAGGCAGGGCGCAGTGCGGATCTGGCTGTGTCCACTCACCCACGGGAGACGGGCAGGCAAGGCTCAGTGCAGATCTGGCTATGTCCACTCACCCACGGGAGACGGGCATGCAGGGCGCAGTGCGGATCTGGCTGTGTCCACTCACCCACGGCAGGCGGTCATGCAGGGTGCAGTGCGGATCTGGCTGTGTCCACGCTCCCACAGCATGCGGTCAGCCAGGGCGCAGTGCGGATCTGGCTGTGTCCACTCACCCACGGCAGGCGCTCAGGCAGAGCGCAGTGCGGATCTGGCTGTGTCCACTAACCCAGGGGAGACGGGCAGGCAAGGCGCAGTGTGGACCTGGCTGTGTCCACTCACCCACGGGAGACGGGCAGAGAGTGTGCTGTGTGGATATGGCTATGTCCACTGACCCACGGCAGATGGGCAGGCAGGGCGCAGTTCAGATCTGGCTGTGTCCACTCACCCACGGCAGACGGTCAGGCAGGGTGCAGTGCGGATCTGGCTGTGTCCACTCACCCACGGGAGACGGGCAGGCAGGGCGCAGTGCGGGTCTGGCTGTGTCCACTCACCAACGTGAGTCGGGCAGGCAAGGCGCAGTGCGGATCTGGCTGTGTCCACTCACCCACGGGAGACGGCCAGGCAGGGCGCAGTGCGGATCCAGCTGTGTCCACTCACCCACGGGAGATGGGCAGAGACGGTGCTGTGTGGATCTGGCTATGTCCACTGACCCACGGCAGACGGGCAGGCAGGGTACAGTACGGATCTGGCTGTGTCCACTCACCCACGGCAGGCGGTCAGACAGGGCGCGGTGCGGATCTGGCTGTGTCCACTCACCCACGGCAGACGGTCAGGCAGGGCGCAGTGCGGATCTGGCTGTGTCCACTCACCCACGGGAGACGGGCAGACAGCACGCAGTGCGGATACGGCTTTGTCCACTCACCCACGGGAGACGGGCAGGCAGGGCGCAGTGCGGATCTGGCTGTTTCCACTCGCCAACGGCAGACGGGCAGGCAGGGCGCAGTGCGGATCTGGCTGTGTCCACTCACCCACGGGAGACGGGCAGGCAAGGCTCAGTGCAGATCTGGCTATGTCCACTCACCCACGGGAGACGGGCAGGCAGGGCGCAGTGCGGATCTGGCTGTGTCCACTCACCCACGGGAGACGGGCAGGCAGGGCGCAGTGCGGATCTGGCTGTGTCCACTCACCCACGGGAGACGGGCAGGCAGGGCGCAGTGCTGATCTGGCTGTGTCCATTCACCCACGGGAGACGGGAAGGCAGGGCGCAGTGCGGATCTGGCTGTGTCCACTCACCCACGGGAGACGGGCAGGCAGGGCGCAGTGCGGATCTGGCTGTGTCCACTCACCCACGGCAGACGGTCAGGCAGGGCGCAGTGCGGATCTGGCTGTGTCCACTCACCCACGGGAGACGGGCAGGCAGCACACAGTGCGGATCCGGCTGTGTGCACTCACCCACGTGAGACGGGCAGGCAGGGCGCAGTGCGGATCTGGCTGTTTCCACTCGCCAACGGCAGACGGGCAGGCAGGGCGCAGTGCGGATCTGGCTGTGTCCACTCACCCATGTCAGACGGTCAGACAGGGTGCAGTGCGGATCTGGCTGTGTCCACTCACCACGGGAGACGGGCAGGCAGGGCGCAGTGCGGATCTGGCTGTGTCCACTCACCCACGTGAGACGGGCAGGCAGGGCGCAGTGCGGATCTGGCTGTGTCCACTCACCCACGGCAGGCGGTCAGGCAGGGCGCAGTGCGGATCTGGCTGTGTCCAATCACCCACGGCAGACGGTCAGGCAGGGCGCAGTGCGGATCTGGCTGTGTCCACTCACCCACGGCAGGCGGTCAGGCAGGGTGCAGTGCGGATCTGGCTGTGTCCACGCACCCACAGCATGCGGTCAGCCAGGGCGCAGTGCGGATCTGGCTGTGTCCACTCATCCAGGGCAGGCGCTCAGGCAGAGCGCAGTGCGGATCTGGCTGTGCCCACTCACCCAGGGGAGACGGGCAGGCAAGGCGCAGTGTGGACCTGGCTGTGTCCACTCACCCACGGGAGACGGGCAGAGAGTGTGCTGTGTGGATATGGCTATGTCCACTGACCCACGGCAGACGGGCAGGCAGGGCGCAGTGCGGATCTGGCTGTGTCCACTCACCCACGGCAGACGGGCAGGCAGGGTGCAGTGCGGATCTGGCTGTGTCCACTCACCCACGGGAGACGGGCAGGCAGGGCGCAGTGCGGATCTGGCTGTGTCCACTCACCAACGTGAGTCGGGCAGGCAAGGCGCAGTGCGGATCTGGCTGTGTCCACTCACCCACGGGAGACGGCCAGGCAGGGCGCAGTGCGGATCCAGCTGTGTCCACTCACCCACGGGAGATGGGCAGAGACGGTGCTGTGTGGATCTGGCTATGTCCCCTGACCCACGGCAGACGGGCAGGCAGGGTACAGTACGGATCTGGCTGTGTCCACTCACCCACGGCAGGCGGTCAGACAGGGCGCGGTGCGGATCTGGCTGTGTCCACTCACCCACGGCAGACGGTCAGGCAGGGCGCAGTGCGGATCTGGCTGTGTCCACTCACACACGGGAGACGGGCAGGCAGCACGCAGTGCGGATCCGGCTGTGTCCACTCACACACGGGAGACGGGCAGGCAGGGCGCAGTGCGGATCTGGCTGTTTCCACTCGCCAACGGCAGACGGGCAGGCGGGGCGCAGTGCGGATCTGGCTGTGTCCACTCACCCACGGCAGGCGGTCAGGCGGGGCGCAGTGCGGATCTGGCTGTGTCCACTCACCCACGGCAGGCGGTCATGCAGGGTGCAGTGCGGATCTGGCTGTGTCCACGCACCCACAGCTTGCGGTCAGCCAGGGCGCAGTGCGGATCTGGCTGTGTCCACTCACCCACGGCAGGCGCTCAGGCAGAGCGCAGTGCGGATCTGGCTGTGTCCACTCACCCAGGGGAGACGGGCAGGCAAGGCGCAGTGTGGACCTGGCTGTGTCCACTCACCCACGGGAGACGGGCAGAGAGTGTGCTGTGTGGATATGGCTATGTCCACTGACCCACGGCAGACGGGCAGGCAGGGCGCAGTTCAGATCTGGCTGTGTCCACTCACCCACGGCAGACGGTCAGGCAGGGTGCAGTGCGGATCTGGCTGTGTCCACTCACCCACGGGAGACGGCCAGGCAGGGCGCAGTGCGGATCTGGCTGTGTCCACTAACCAACGTGAGTCGGGCAGGCAAGGCGCAGTGCGGATCTGGCTGTGTCCACTCACCCACGGGAGACGGCCAGGCAGGGCGCAGTGCGGACCCAGCTGTGTCCACTCACCCACGGGAGATGGGCAGAGACAGTGCTGTGCGGATCTGGCTGTGTCCACTTACCCACGGGAGACGGGCAGGCAGGGCGCAGTCGGATCTGGCTGTGTCCACTCACTGATGGAAGAGGGGCAGGCAAGACGCAGTGCGGATCTGGCTGTGTCCACTCACCCACGGGAGACGGGCAGGCAGGGCGCAGTGCGGATCTGGCTGTGTCCACTCACCCACGGGAGACGGGCAGGCTGGGCGCAGTGCGGATCTGGCTGTGTCCACTCACCCACGGGAGACGGGAAGGCAGGGCGCAGAACGGATCTGGCTGTGTCCACTCACCCAGGGCAGGCAGTCAGTCAGGGCGCAGTGCGGATCTGGCTGTGTCCACTCACCCACGGCAGGCGGTCAGGCAGGGCGCAGTGCGGATCTGGCTGTGTCCACTCACGCACGGCAGATGGTCAGGCAGGTCGCAGTGCGGATCTGGCTGTGTCCACTCTCCCACGGGAGACGGGCAGGCAGGGCGCAGTGCGGATCTGGCTGTGTCCACTCACCCACGGGAGATGGGCAGGCAAGGCGCAGTGCGGATCTTGCTGTGTCCACTCACCCATGGGAGTCTGGCAGAGACGGTGCTGTGTGGATCTGGCTATGTCCACTGACCCACGGCAGACGGGCAGGCAGGGCACAGTGCGGATCTGGCTGTGTCGACTCGCCCACGGGAGTCGGGCAGGCAGGGCGCAGTGCGGATCTGGCTGTGTCCACTCGCCCACGGGAGACGGGCAGGCAAGGCGCAGTGCGGATCTGGCTGTGTCCACTCGCCCACGGGAGACGGGCAGGCAGGGCGCATTGCGGATCTGGCTGTGTCCACTCACCCACGGGAGACGGGCAGGCAGGGCGCAGTGCGGATCCGGCTGTGTCCACTCACCCACGGGAGACGGGCAGAGACGGTGCTGTGTGGATCTGGCTATGTCCACTGACCCACGGCAGACGGGCAGGCAGGGCGCAGTACGGATCTGGCTGTGTCCACTCACCCACGGCAGGCTGTCAGGCAGGGTACAATGCGGATCTGGCTGTGTCCACTCACCCACGGGAGACGGGTAGGCAGGGCGCAGTGCGGATATGGCTGTGTCCACTCACCCACGGGAGACGGGCAGGCAGGGCGCAGTGCGGATCTGGCTGTGTCCACTCACCCACGGGAGACGGGCAGGCAGGGCGCAGTGCGGATCTGGCTGTGTCCCCTCACCCACGGGAGACGGGCAGGCAGGGCGCAGTGCATATCTGGCTGTGTCCACTCACCCACGGGAGACGGGCAGGCAAGGCGCAGTGCGGATCTGGCTGTGTCCACTCGCCCACGGGAGACGGGCAGGCAGGGCGCAGTGCGGGTCTGGCTGTGTCCACTCACCCACGGGAGACCGGCAGGCAGGGCGCAGTGCTGATCTGGCTGTGTCCACTCACCCACGGGAGACGGGAAGGCAGGGCGCAGTGCGGATCTGGCTGTGTCCACTCACCCACGGGAGACCGGCAGGCAGGGCGCAGTGCGGATCTGGCTGTGTCCACTCACCCACGGCAGACGGTCAGGCAGGGCGCAGTGCGGATCTGGCTGTGTCCACTCACCCACGGGAGACGGGCAGGCAGCACACAGTGCGGATCCGGCTGTGTGCACTCACCCACGGGAGACGGGCAGGCAGGGCGCAGTGCGGATCTGGCTGTTTCCACTCGCCAACGGCAGACGGGCAGGCAGGGCGCAGTGCGGATCTGGCTGTGTCCACTCACCCACGTCAGACCGTCAGACAGGGTGCAGTGCGGATCTGGCTGTGTCCACTCACCACGGGAGACGGGCAGACAGGGCGCAGTGCGGATCTGGCTGTGTCCACTCACCCACGTGAGACGGGCAGGCAAGGCTCAGTGCGGATATGGCTGTGTCCACTCACCCACGGGAGACGGGCAGGCAGGGCCCAGTGCGGATCTGGCTGTGTCCACTCACCCACGGGAGACGGGCAGGCAGGGCGCAGTGCGGATCTGGCTGTGTCCACGCACCCAGAGCATGCGGTCAGCCAGGGCGCAGTGCGGATCTGGCTGTGTCCACTCACCCACGGCAGGCGCTCAGGCAGAGCGCAGTGCGGATCTGGCTGTGTCCACTCACCCACGGCAGACTGTCAGGCAGGGCGCCGTGCGGATCTGACTATGTCCACTCGCCCACGGCAGACGGGCAGGCAGGGCGCAGTGCGGATCTGGCTGTGTCCACTCGCCCACGGGAGACGGGCAGGCAGGGCGCAGTGCGGGTCTGGCTGTGTCCACTCACCCACGGGAGACCGGCAGGCAGGGCGCAGTGCTGATCTGGCTGTGTCCAATCACCCACGGGAGACGGGAAGGCAGGGCGCATTGCGGATCTGGCTGTGTCCACTCACCCACGGGAGACGGGCAGGCAGGGCGCAGTGCGGATCTGGCTGTGTCCACTCACCCACGGCAGACGGTCAGACAGGGCGCAGTGCGGATCTGGCTGTGTCCACTCACCCACGGGAGACGGGCAGGCAGCACACAGTGCGGATCCGGCTGTGTGCACTCACCCACGGGAGACGGGCAGGCAGGGCGCAGTGCGGATCTGGCTGTTTCCACTCGCCAACGGCAGACGGGCAGGCAGGGCGCAGTGCGGATCTGGCTGTGTCCACTCACCCACGTCAGACGGTCAGACAGGGTGCAGTGCGGATCTGGCTGTGTCCACTCACCACGGGAGACGGGCAGGCAGGGCGCAGTGCGGATCTGGCTGTGTCCACTCACCCACGTGAGACAGGCAGGCAAGGCTCAGTGCGGATATGGCTGTGTCCACTCACCCACGGGAGACGGGCAGGCAGGGCCCAGTGCGGATCTGGCTGTGTCCACTCACCCACGGGAGACGGGCAGGCAGGGCGCAGTGCGGATCTGGCTGTGTCCACGCACCCACAGCATGCGGTCAGCCAGGGCGCAGTGCGGATCTGGCTGTGTCCACTCACCCACGGCAGGCGCTCAGGCAGAGCGCAGTGCGGATCTGGCTGTGTCCACTCACCCACGGCAGACTGTCAGGCAGGGCGCCGTGCGGATCTGGCTATGTCCACTCGCCCACGGCAGACGGGCAGGCAGGGCGCAGTGCGGATCTGGCTGTGTCCACTCGCCCACGGGAGACGGGCAGGCAGGGCGCAGTGCGGATCTGGCTGTGTCCACTTACCCACGGGAGACGGGCAGGCAGGGCGCAGTCGGATCTGGCTGTGTCCACTCACTGACGGAAGACGGGCAGGCAAGACGCAGTGCGGATCTGGCTGTGTCCACTCACCCACGGGAGACGGGCAGGCAGGGCACAGTGCGGATCTGGCTGTGTCCACTCACCCACGGGAGACGGGCAGGCTGGGTGCAGTGCGGATCTGGCTGTGTCCACTCACCCACGGGAGACTGGAAGGCAGGGCGCAGTACGGATCTGGCTGTGTCCACTCACCCACGGCAGGCAGTCAGGCAGGGCGCAGTGCGGATCTGGCTGTGTCCACTCACCCACGGCAGGCGGTCAGGCAGGGCGCAGTGCGGATCTGGCTGTGTCCACTCACGCACGGCAGACGGTCAGGCAGGGCGCAGTGCGGATCTGACTGTGTCCACTCTCCCACGGGAGACGGGCAGGCAGGGCGCAGTGCGGATCTGGCTGTGTCCACTCACCCACGGGAGATGGGCAGGCAAGGCGCAGTGCGGATCTGGCTGTGTCCACTCACCCATGGGAGACGGGCAGAGACGGTGCTGTGTGGATCTGGCTATGTCCACTGACCCACGGCAGACGGGCAGGCAGGGCGCAGTGCGGATCTGGCTGTGTCGACTCGCCCACGGGAGACGGGCAGGGAGGGCGCAGTGCGGATCTGGCTGTGTCCACTCGCCCACGGGAGACGGGCAGGCAAGGCGCAGTGCGGATCTGGCTGTGTCCACTCGCCCACGGGAGGCGGGCAGGCAGGGCGCATTGCGGATCTGGCTGTGTCCACTCACCCACGGGAGACGGGCAGGCAGGGCGCAGTGCGGATCCGGCTGTGTCCACTCACCCACGGGAGACGGGCAGAGACGGTGCTGTGTGGATCTGGCTATGTCCACTGACCCACGGCAGACGGGCAGGCAGGGCGCAGTGCGGATCTGGCTGTGTCGACTCGCCCACGGGAGACGGGCAGGGAGGGCGCAGTGCGGATCTGGCTGTGTCCACTCGCCCACGGGAGACGGGCAGGCAAGGCGCAGTGCGGATCTGGCTGTGTCCACTCGCCCACGGGAGGCGGGCAGGCAGGGCGCATTGCGGATCTGGCTGTGTCCACTCACCCACGGGAGACGGGCAGGCAGGGCGCAGTGCGGATCCGGCTGTGTCCACTCACCCACGGGAGACGGGCAGAGACGGTGCTGTGTGGATCTGGCTATGTCCACTGACCCACGGCAGACGGGCAGGCAGGGCGCAGTACGGATCTGGCTGTGTCCACTCACCCACGGCAGGCTGTCAGGCAGGGTGCAATGCGGATCTGGCTGTGTCCACTCACCCACGGGAGACGGGTAGGCAGGGCGCAGTGCGGATCTGGCTGTGTCCACTCACCCACGGGAGACGGGCAGGCAGGGCGCAGTGCGGATCTGGCTGTGTCCACTCACCCACGGGAGACGGGCAGGCAGGGCGCAGTGGGGATCTCGCTGTGTCCACTCACCCACGGCAGACGGTCAGGCAGGGCGCAATGCGGATCTGGCTGTGTCCACTCACCCACGGCAGACGGGCAGGCAGGGCGCAGTGCGGATCTGGCTGTGTCCACTCACCCACGGCAGACGGGCAGGCAGGGCGCAGTGCGGATCTGGCTGTGTCCACTCACCCACGGCAGACGGGCAGGCAGGGCGCAGTGCGGATCTGGCTGTGTCCACTCACCCACGGCAGACTGTCAGGCAGGGCGCCGTGCGGATCTGGCTATGTCCACTCGCCCACGGCAGACGGGCAGGCAGGGCGCAGTGCGGATCTGGCTGTGTCCACTCGCCCACCGGAGAGGGGCAGGCAGGGGGCAGTGGGGATCTGGCTGTGTCCACTTACCCACGGGAGACGGGCAGGCAGGGCGCAGTCGGATCTGGCTGTGTCCACCCACTGACGGAAGACGGGCCGGCAAGACGCAGTGCGGATCTGGCTATGTCCACTCACCCACGGGAGATGGGCAGGCAGGGCGCAGTGCGGATCTGTCTGTGTCCACTCACCCACGGGAGACGGGCAGGCTGGGTGCAGTGCGGATCTGGCTGTGTCCACTCACCCACGGGAGACGGGAAGGCAGGGCGCAGTACGGATCTGGCTGTGTCCACTCACCCACGGCAGGCAGTCAGGCAGGGCGCAGTGCGGATCTGGCTGTGTCCACTCACCCACGGCAGGCGGTCAGGCAGGGCGCAGTGCGGATCTGGCTGTGTCCACTCACGCACGGCAGACGGTCAGGCAGGGCGCAGTGCGGATCTGGCTGTGTCCACTCTCCCACGGGAGACGGGCAGGCAGGGCGCAGTGCGGATCTGGCTGTGTCCACTCACCCACGGCAGGCGCTCAGGCAGAGCGCAGTGAGGATCTGGCTGTGTCCACTCACCCACGGCAGATTGTCAGGCAGGACGCCGTGCGGATTTGGCTATGTCCACTCGCCCACGGCAGACGGGCAGGCAGGGCGCAGTGCGGATCTGGCTGTGTCCACTCGCCCACGGGAGACGGGCAGTCAGGGCGCAGTGCGGATCTGGCTGTGTCCACTTACCCACGGGAGACGGGCAGGCAGGGCGCAGTCTGATCTGGCTGTGTCCACTCACTGACGGAAGACGGGCAGGCAAGACGCAGTGCGGATCTGGCTGTGTCCACTCACCCAAGGGAGACGGGTAGGCAGGGCGCAGTGCGGATCTGGCTGTGTCCACTCACCCACGGGAGACGGGCAGGCTGGGCGCAGTGCGGATCTGGCTGTGTCCACTCACCCACGGGAGACGGGAAGGCAGGGCGCAGTACGGATCTGGCTGTGTCCACTCACCCACGGCAGGCAGTCAGGCAGGGCGCAGTGCGGATCTGGCTGTGTCCACTCACCCACGGCAGGCGGTCAGGCGGGGGCAGTTCGGATCTGGCTGTGTCCACTCACGCACGGCAGACGGTCAGGCAGGGCGCAGTGCGGATCTGGCTGTGTCCACTCTCCCACGGGAGACGGGCAGGCAGGGCGCAGTGCGGATCTGGCTGTGTCCACTCACCCACGGGAGATGGGCAGGCAAGGCGCAGTGCGGATCTGGCTGTGTCCACTCACCCACGGGAGACGGGCAGAGACGGTGCTGTGTGGATCTGGCTATGTCCACTGACCCACGGCAGACGGGCAGGCAGGGCGCAGTGCGGATCTGGCTGTGTCGACACGCCCAAGGGAGACGGGCAGGCAGGGCGCAGTGCGGATCTGGCTGTGTCCACTCGCCCACGGGAGACGGGCAGAGACGGTGCTGTGTGGATCTGGCTATGTCCACTGACCCACGGCAGACGGGCAGGCAGGGCGCAGTGCGGATCTGGCTGTGTCGACTCGCCCACGGGAGACGGGCAGGCAGGGCGCAGTGCGGATCTGGCTGTGTCCACTCCCCCACGGCAGGCGGTCAGGCAGGGCGCAGTGCGGATCTGGCTGTGTCCACTCACCCACGGCAGACGGTCAGGCAGGGCGCAGTGCGGATCTGGCTGTGTCCACTCACCCACGGCAGGTGGTCAGGCAGGGTGCAGTGCGGATCTGGCTGTGTCCACGCACCCACAGCATGCGGTCAGCCAGGGCGCAGTGCGGATCTGGCTGTGTCCACTCACCCACGGCAGGAGCTCAGGCAGAGCGCAGTGCGGATCTGGCTGTGTCCACTCTCCCAGGGGAGACGGGCAGGCAAGGCGCAGTGTGGACCTGGCTGTGTCCACTCACCCACGGGAGACGGGCAGAGAGTGTGCTGTGTGGATATGGCTATGTCCACTGACCCACGGCAGACGGGCAGGAAGGGCGCAGTGCAGATCTGGCTGTGTCCACTCACCCACGGCAGACGGTCAGGCAGGGTGCAGTGCGGATCTGGCTGTGTCCACTCACCCACGGGAGACGGGCAGGCAGGGCGCAGTGCGGATCTGGCTGTGTCCACTCACCAACGTGATTCGGGCAGGCAAGGCGCAGTGCGGATCTGGCTGTGTCCACTCACCCACGGGAGACGGGCAGGCAGGGCGCAGTGTGGATCCGGCTGTGTCCACTCACCCACGGGAGATGGGCAGAGACGGTGCTGTGTGGATCTGGCTATGTCCACTGACCCATGGCAGACGGGCAGGCAGGGTACAGTACGGATCTGGCTGTGTCCACTTACCCACGGCAGGCGGTCAGGCAGGGCGCAGTGCGGATCTGGCTGTGTCCACTCACCCACGGCAGACGGTCAGGCAGGGCGCAGTGCGGATCTGGCTGTGTCCACTCACCCACGGGAGACGGGCAGGCAGCACGCAGTGCGGATCCGGCTGTGTCCACTCACAAACGGGAGACGGGCAGGCAGGGCGCAGTGCGGACCTGGCTGTGTCCACCCACCCACGGGAGACGGGCAGGCAGGGCGCAGTGCGGATCTCGCTGTGTCCACTCACCCACGGCAGACGGTCAGGCAGGGCGCAGTGCGGATCTGGCTGTGTCCACTCACCCACGGCAGACGGGCAGGCAGGGCGCAGTGCGGATCTGGCTGTGTCCACTCGCCCACGGGAGACGGGCAGGCAGGGCGCAGTGCGGATCTGGCTGTGTCCACTCACCCACGGCAGGCGGTCAGGCAGGGCGCAGTGCGGATCTGGCTGTGTCCACTCACCCACGGCAGGCGGTCAGGCAGGGCGCAGTGCGGATCTGGCTGTGTCCACTCACCCACGGCAGACGGTCAGGCAGGGCGCAGTGCGGATCTGGCTGTGTCCACTCACCCACGTCAGACGGGCAGGCAAGGCTCAGTGCGGATATGGCTGTGTCCACTCACCCACGGGAGACGGGCAGGCAGGGCGCAGTGCGGATCTGGCTGTGTCCACTCACCCACGGGAGACGGGCAGGCAGGGCGCAGTGCGGATCTCGCTGTGTCCACTTACCCACGGCAGGCGGTCAGGCAGGGCGCAGTGTGGATCTGGCTGTGTCCACTCACCCACGGCAGGCAGTCAGGCAGGGCGCAGTGCGGATCTGGCTGTGTCCACGCACCCACAGCATGCGGTCAGCCAGGGCGCAGTGCGGATCTGACTGTGTCCACTCACCCACGGCAGGCGCTCAGGCAGAGCGCAGTGCGGATCTGGCTGTGTCCACTCACCCACGATAGACGGTCAGGCAGGGCGCAGTGCGGATCTGGCTGTGTCCACTTACCCACGGGAGACGGGCAGGCAGGGCGCAGTCGGATCTGGCTGTGTCCACTCACTGACGGAAGACGGGCAGGCAAGACGCAGTGCGGATCTGGCTGTGTCCACAAACCTACGGGAGACGGGCAGGCAGGGCGCAGTGCGGATCTGGCTGTGTCCACTCACCCACGGGAGACAGGCAGGCTGGGCGCAGTGCGGATCTGGCTGTGTCCACTCACCCACGGGAGACGGGAAGGCAGGGCGCAGTACGGATCTGGCTGTGTCCACTCACCCACGGCAGGCAGTCAGGCAGGGCGCAGTGCGGATCTGGCTGTGTCCACTCACCCACGGGAGACGGGCAGGCAGGGCGCAGTGCTGATCTGGCTGTGTCCACTCACCCACGGGAGACGGGAAGGCAGGGCGCAGTGCGGATCTGGCTGTGTCCACTCACCCACGGGAGACGGGCAGGCAGGGCGCAGTGCGGATCTCGCTGTGTCCACTCACCCACGGCAGACGGTCAGGCAGGGCGCAGTGCGGATCTGGCTGTGTCCACACACCCACAGCAGACAGGCAGGCAGGGCGCAGTGCGGATCTGGCTGTGTCCACTCGCCCACGGGAGACGGGCAGGCAGGGCGCAGTGCGGATCTGGCTGTGTCCACTCACCCACGGCAGGCGGTCAGGCAGGGCGCAGTGCGGATCTGGCTGTGTCCACTCACCCACGGCAGACGGTCAGGCAGGGAGCAGTGCGGATCTGGCTGTGTCCACTCACCCACGGCAGGCGGTCAGGCAGGGCGCAGTGCGGATCTGGCTGTGTCCACGCACCCATAGCATGCGGTCAGCCAGGGCGCAGTGCGGATCTGGCTGTGTCCACTCACCCACGGGAGACGGGCAGGGCGCAGTGCGGATCTGGCTGTGTCCACTCACCCACGGGAGACGGGCAGGCAAGGCGCAGTGCGGATCTGGCTGTGTCCACTCGCCCACGGGAGACGGGCAGGCAGGGCGCAGTGCGGATCTGGCTGTGTCAAGTCACCCACGGGAGACGGGCAGGCAGGGCGCAGTGCGGATCCGGCTGTGTCCACTCACCCACGGGAGACGGGCAGAGTCGGTGCTGTGTGGATCTGGCTATGTCCACTGACCCACGGCAGACGGGCAGGCAGGGCGCAGTACGGATCTGGTGTGTCCACTCTCCCACGGCAGGCGGTCAGGCAGGGTACAATGCGAATCTGGCTGTGTCCACTCACCCACGGGAGACGGGCAGGCAGGGCGCAGTGCGGATCTGGCTGTGTCCACTCACCCACGGGAGACGGGCAGGCAGGGCGCAGTGCGGATCTGGCTGTGTCCACTCACCCACGGGAGACTGGCAGGCTGGGCGCAGTGCGGATCTGGCTGTGTCCACTCACCCACGGGAGACGGGAAGGCAGGGCGCAGTGCGGATCTGGCTGTGTCCACTCACCCACGGCAGGCGGTCAGGCAGGGCGCAGTGCGGATCTGGCTGTGTCCACTCGCCCAAGGGAGACGGGCAGGCAGGGCGCAGTGCGGATCTGGCTGTGTCCACTCACCCACGGCAGGCTGTCAGGCAGGGCGCAGTGCGGATCTGGCTGTGTCCACTCACCCACGGCAGAGGGTCAGGCAGGGCGCAGTTCGGATCTGGCTTTGTCCACTCACCCACGGCAGGCGGTCAGGCAGGGTGCAGTGCAGATCTGGCTGTGTCCACGCACCCAAAGCATGCGGTCAGCCAGGGCGCAGTGCGGATCTGGCTGTGTCCACTCACCCACGGCAGGCGCTCAGGCAGAGCGCAGTGCGGATCTGGCTGTGTCCACTCACCCAGGGGAGACGGGCAGGCAAGGCGCAGTGTGGACCTGGCTGTGTCCACTCACCCACGGGAGACGGGCAGAGAGTGTGCTGTGTGGATATGGCTATGTCCACTGACCCACGGCAGACGGGCAGGCAGGGCGCAGTGCAGATCTGGCTGTGTCCACTCACCCACGGCAGACGGTCAGGCAGGGTGCAGTGCGGATCTGGCTGTGTCCACTCACCCACGGGAGACGGTCAGGCAGGGCGCAGTGCGGATCTGGCTGTGTCCACTCACCAACGGGAGACGGGCAGGCAGCACGCTGTGCGGATCCGGCTGTGTCCACTCACCCACGGGAGACGGGCAGGCAGGGCGCAGTGCGGATCTGGCTGTTTCCACTCGCCAACGGCAGACGGGCAGGAAGGGCGCAGTGCGGATCTGGCTGTGTCCACTCACCCACGGGAGACGGGAAGGCAGGGCGCAGTGCGGATCTGGCTGTGTCCACTCACCCACGGGAGACGGGCAGGCAGGGCGCAGTGCGGATCTCGCTGTGTCCACTCACCCACGGCAGACGGTCAGGCAGGGCGCAGTGCGGATCTGGCTGTGTCCACTCACCCACGGAAGACGGGCAGGCAGGGCGCAGTGCGGATCTGGCTGTGTCCACTCGCCCATAGGAGACGGGCAGGCAGGGCGCAGTGCGGATCTGGCTGTGTCCACTCACCCACGGCAGGCGGTCAGGCAGGGCGCAGTGCGGATCTGGCTGTGTCCACTCACGCACGGCAGACGGTCAGGCAGGGCGCAGTGCGGATCTGGCTGTGTCCACTCTCCCACGGGAGACGGGCAGGCAGGGCGCAGTGCGGATCTGGCTGTGTCCACTCACCCACGGCAGGCGCTCAGGCAGAGCGCAGTGAGGATCTGGCTGTGTCCACTCACCCACGGCAGATTGTCAGGCAGGACGCCGTGCGGATTTGGCTATGTCCACTCGCCCACGGCAGACGGGCAGGCAGGGCGCAGTGCGGATCTGGCTGTGTCCACTCGCCCACGGGAGACGGGCAGTCAGGGCGCAGTGCGGATCTGGCTGTGTCCACTTACCCACGGGAGACGGGCAGGCAGGGCGCAGTCTGATCTGGCTGTGTCCACTCACTGACGGAAGACGGGCAGGCAAGACGCAGTGCGGATCTGGCTGTGTCCACTCACCCAAGGGAGACGGGTAGGCAGGGCGCAGTGCGGATCTGGCTGTGTCCACTCACCCACGGGAGACGGGCAGGCTGGGCGCAGTGCGGATCTGGCTGTGTCCACTCACCCACGGGAGACGGGAAGGCAGGGCGCAGTACGGATCTGGCTGTGTCCACTCACCCACGGCAGGCGGTCAGGCAGGGGCAGTTCGGATCTGGCTGTGTCCACTCACGCACGGCAGACGGTCAGGCAGGGCGCAGTGCGGATCTGGCTGTGTCCACTCTCCCACGGGAGACGGGCAGGCAGGGCGCAGTGCGGATCTGGCTGTGTCCACTCACCCACGGGAGATGGGCAGGCAAGGCGCAGTGCGGATCTGGCTGTGTCCACTCACCCACGGGAGACGGGCAGAGACGGTGCTGTGTGGATCTGGCTATGTCCACTGACCCACGGCAGACGGGCAGGCAGGGCGCAGTGCGGATCTGGCTGTGTCGACTCGCCCAAGGGAGACGGGCAGGCAGGGCGCAGTGCGGATCTGGCTGTGTCCACTCGCCCACGGGAGACGGGCAGAGACGGTGCTGTGTGGATCTGGCTATGTCCACTGACCCACGGCAGACGGGCAGGCAGGGCGCAGTGCGGATCTGGCTGTGTCGACTCGCCCACGGGAGACGGGCAGGCAGGGCGCAGTGCGGATCTGGCTGTGTCCACTCCCCCACGGCAGGCGGTCAGGCAGGGCGCAGTGCGGATCTGGCTGTGTCCACTCACCCACGGCAGACGGTCAGGCAGGGCGCAGTGCGGATCTGGCTGTGTCCACTCACCCACGGCAGGTGGTCAGGCAGGGTGCAGTGCGGATCTGGCTGTGTCCACGCACCCACAGCATGCGGTCAGCCAGGGCGCAGTGCGGATCTGGCTGTGTCCACTCACCCACGGCAGGCGCTCAGGCAGAGCGCAGTGCGGATCTGGCTGTGTCCACTCTCCCAGGGGAGACGGGCAGGCAAGGCGCAGTGTGGACCTGGCTGTGTCCACTCACCCACGGGAGACGGGCAGAGAGTGTGCTGTGTGGATATGGCTATGTCCACTGACCCACGGCAGACGGGCAGGAAGGGCGCAGTGCAGATCTGGCTGTGTCCACTCACCCACGGCAGACGGTCAGGCAGGGTGCAGTGCGGATCTGGCTGTGTCCACTCACCCACGGGAGACGGGCAGGCAGGGCGCAGTGCGGATCTGGCTGTGTCCACTCACCAACGTGATTCGGGCAGGCAAGGCGCAGTGCGGATCTGGCTGTGTCCACTCACCCACGGGAGACGGGCAGGCAGGGCGCAGTGTGGATCCGGCTGTGTCCACTCACCCACGGGAGATGGGCAGAGACGGTGCTGTGTGGATCTGGCTATGTCCACTGACCCATGGCAGACGGGCAGGCAGGGTACAGTACGGATCTGGCTGTGTCCACTTACCCACGGCAGGCGGTCAGGCAGGGCGCAGTGCGGATCTGGCTGTGTCCACTCACCCACGGCAGACGGTCAGGCAGGGCGCAGTGCGGATCTGGCTGTGTCCACTCACCCACGGGAGACGGGCAGGCAGCACGCAGTGCGGATCCGGCTGTGTCCACTCACAAACGGGAGACGGGCAGGCAGGGCGCAGTGCGGACCTGGCTGTGTCCACCCACCCACGGGAGACGGGCAGGCAGGGCGCAGTGCGGATCTCGCTGTGTCCACTCACCCACGGCAGACGGTCAGGCAGGGCGCAGTGCGGATCTGGCTGTGTCCACTCACCCACGGCAGACGGGCAGGCAGGGCGCAGTGCGGATCTGGCTGTGTCCACTCGCCCACGGGAGACGGGCAGGCAGGGCGCAGTGCGGATCTGGCTGTGTCCACTCACCCACGGCAGGCGGTCAGGCAGGGCGCAGTGCGGATCTGGCTGTGTCCACTCACCCACGGCAGGCGGTCAGGCAGGGCGCAGTGCGGATCTGGCTGTGTCCACTCACCCACGGCAGACGGTCAGGCAGGGCGCAGTACGGATCTGGCTGTGTCCACTCACCCACGGGAGACGGGCAGGCAGCACGCAGTGCGGATCCGGCTGTGTCCACTCACCCACGGGAGACGGGCAGGCAGGGCGCAGTGCGGATCTGGCTGTTTCCACTCGCCAACGGCAGACGGGCAGGCAGGGCGCAGTGCGGATCTGGCTGTGTCCACTCACCCACGTAAGACGGTCAGACAGGGTGCAGTGCGGATCTGGCTGTGTCCACTCACCACGGGAGACGGGCAGGCAGGGCGCAGTGCGAATCTGGCTGTGTCCACTCACCCACGTGAGACGGGCAGGCAAGGCTCAGTGCGGATATGGCTGTGTCCACTCACCCACGGGAGACGGGCAGGCAGGGCGCAGTGCGGATCTGGCTGTGTCCACTCACCCACGGGAGACGGGCAGGCAGGGCGCAGTGCGGATCTCGCTGTGTCCACTTACCCACGGCAGGCGGTCAGGCAGGGCGCAGTGTGGATCTGGCTGTGTCCACTCACCCACGGCAGGCAGTCAGGCAGGGCGCAGTGCGGATCTGGCTGTGTCCACGCACCCACAGCATGCGGTCAGCCAGGGCGCAGTGCGGATCTGACTGTGTCCACTCACCCACGGCAGGCGCTCAGGCAGAGCGCAGTGCGGATCTGGCTGTGTCCACTCACCCACGATAGACGGTCAGGCAGGGCGCAGTGCGGATCTGGCTGTGTCCACTTACCCACGGGAGACGGGCAGGCAGGGCGCAGTCGGATCTGGCTGTGTCCTCTCACTGACGGAAGACGGGCAGGCAAGACGCAGTGCGGATATGGCTGTGTCCACAAACCTACGGGAGACGGGCAGGCAGGGCGCAGTGCGGATCTGGCTGTGTCCACTCACCCACGGGAGACAGGCAGGCTGGGCGCAGTGCGGATCTGGCTGTGTCCACTCACCCACGGGAGACGGGAAGGCAGGGCGCAGTACGGATCTGGCTGTGTCCACTCACCCACGGCAGGCAGTCAGGCAGGGCGCAGTGCGGATCTGGCTGTGTCCACTCACCCACGGCAGG
Source organism: Microcebus murinus (assembly GCF_040939455.1). NCBI lineage: Eukaryota > Metazoa > Chordata > Mammalia > Primates > Cheirogaleidae > Microcebus > Microcebus murinus. The sequence goes on along the minus strand of NC_134123.1, from coordinate 574,397 downwards.
CGGTCAGGCAGGGCGCAGTGCGGATCTGGCTGTGTCCACTCACGCACGGCAGACGGTCAGGCAGGGCGCAGTGCGGATCTGGCTGTGTCCACTCTCCCACGGGAGACGGGCAGGCAGGGCGCAGTGCGGATCTGGCTGTGTCCACTCACCCACGAGAGATGGGCAGGCAAGGCGCAGTGCGGATCTGGCTGTGTCCACTCACCCATGGGAGACGGGCAGAGACGGTGCTGTGTGGATCTGGCTATGTCCACTGACCCACGGCAGACGGGCAGGCTGGGCGCAGTGCGGATCTGGCTGTGTCGACTCGCCCACGGGAGACGGGCAGGCAGGGCGCAGTGCGGATCTGGCTGTGTCCACTCGCCCACGGGAGACGGGCAGGCAAGGCGCAGTGCGGATCTGGCTGTGTCCACTCGCCCACGGGAGACGGGCAGGCAGGGCGCATTGCGGATCTGGCTGTGTCCACTCACCCACGGGAGACGGGCAGGCAGGGCGCAGTGCGGATCTGGCTGTGTCCACTTGCCCACGGCAGACGGGCAGGCAGGGCGCAGTGCGGATCTGGCTGTGTCCACTCAGCCACGGGAGACGGGCAGGCAGGGCGCAGTGCGGATCTGGCTGTGTCCACTCACCCACGGGAGACTGGCAGGCAGGGCGCAGTGCGGATCTGGCTGTGTCCACTCACCCACGGGAGACGGGCAGGCAGGGCGCAGTGCTGATCTGGCTGTGTCCACTCACCCACGGGAGACGGGAAGGCAGGGCGCAGTGCGGATCTGGCTGTGTCCACTCACCCACGGGAGACAGGCAGGCAGGGCGCAGTGCGGATCTCGCTGTGTCCACTCACCCACGGCAGACGGTCAGGCAGGGCGCAGTGCGGATCTGGCTGTGTCCACACACCCACAGCAGACAGGCAGGCAGGGCGCAGTGCGGATCTGGCTGTGTCCACTCGCCCACGGGAGACGGGCAGGCAGGGCGCAGTGCGGATCTGGCTGTGTCCACTCACCCACGGCAGGCGGTCAGGCAGGGCGCAGTGCGGATCTGGCTGTGTCCACTCACCCACGGCAGACGGTCAGGCAGGGAGCAGTGCGGATCTGGCTGTGTCCACTCACCCACGGCAGGCGGTCAGGCAGGGCGCAGTGCGGATCTGGCTGTGTCCACGCACCCATAGCATGCGGTCAGCCAGGGCGCAGTGCGGATCTGGCTGTGTCCACTCACCCACGGGAGACGGGCAGGGCGCAGTGCGGATCTGGCTGTGTCCACTCACCCACGGGAGACGGGCAGGCAAGGCGCAGTGCGGATCTGGCTGTGTCCACTCGCCCACGGGAGACGGGCAGGCAGGGCGCAGTGCGGATCTGGCTGTGTCAAGTCACCCACGGGAGACGGGCAGGCAGGGCGCAGTGCGGATCCGGCTGTGTCCACTCTCCCACGGGAGACGGGCAGAGTCGGTGCTGTGTGGATCTGGCTATGTCCACTGACCCACGGCAGACGGGCAGGCAGGGCGCAGTACGGATCTGGTGTGTCCACTCTCCCACGGCAGGCGGTCAGGCAGGGTACAATGCGAATCTGGCTGTGTCCACTCACCCACGGGAGACGGGCAGGCAGGGCGCAGTGCGGATCTGGCTGTGTCCACTCACCCACGGGAGACGGGCAGGCAGGGCGCAGTGCGGATCTGGCTGTGTCCACTCACCCACGGGAGACGGGCAGGCTGGGCGCAGTGCGGATCTGGCTGTGTCCACTCACCCACGGGAGATGGGAAGGCAGGGCGCAGTGCGGATCTGGCTGTGTCCACTCACCCACGGCAGGCGGTCAGGCAGGGCGCAGTGCGGATCTGGCTGTGTCCACTCGCCCAAGGGAGACGGGCAGGCAGGGCGCAGTGCGGATCTGGCTGTGTCCACTCACCCACGGCAGGCTGTCAGGCAGGGCGCAGTGCGGATCTGGCTGTGTCCACTCACCCACGGCAGAGGGTCAGGCAGGGCGCAGTTCGGATCTGGCTGTGTCCACTCACCCACGGCAGGCGGTCAGGCAGGGTGCAGTGCAGATCTGGCTGTGTCCACGCACCCAAAGCATGCGGTCAGCCAGGGCGCAGTGCGGATCTGGCTGTGTCCACTCACCCACGGCAGGCGCTCAGGCAGAGCGCAGTGCGGATCTGGCTGTGTCCACTCACCCAGGGGAGACGGGCAGGCAAGGCGCAGTGTGGACCTGGCTGTGTCCACTCACCCACGGGAGACGGGCAGAGAGTGTGCTGTGTGGATATGGCTATGTCCACTGACCCACGGCAGACGGGCAGGCAGGGCGCAGTGCAGATCTGGCTGTGTCCACTCACCCACGGCAGACGGTCAGGCAGGGTGCAGTGCGGATCTGGCTGTGTCCACTCACCCACGGGAGACGGTCAGGCAGGGCGCAGTGCGGATCTGGCTGTGTCCACTCACCAACGGGAGACGGGCAGGCAGCACGCTGTGCGGATCCGGCTGTGTCCACTCACCCACGGGAGACGGGCAGGCAGGGCGCAGTGCGGATCTGGCTGTTTCCACTCGCCAACGGCAGACGGGCAGGAAGGGCGCAGTGCGGATCTGGCTGTGTCCACTCACCCACGGGAGACGGGAAGGCAGGGCGCAGTGCGGATCTGGCTGTGTCCACTCACCCACGGGAGACGGGCAGGCAGGGCGCAGTGCGGATCTCGCTGTGTCCACTCACCCACGGCCGACGGTCAGGCAGGGCGCAGTGCGGATCTGGCTGTGTCCACTCACCCACGGAAGACGGGCAGGCAGGGCGCAGTGCGGATCTGGCTGTGTCCACTCGCCCATGGGAGACGGGCAGGCAGGGCGCAGTGCGGATCTGGCTGTGTCCACTCACCCACGGCAGGCGGTCAGGCAGGGCGCAGTGCGGATCTGGCTGTGTCCACTCACCCACGGCAGACGGTCAGGCAGGGCGCAGTGCGGATCTGGGTGTGTCCACTCACCCACGGCAGGCAGTCAGGCAGGGTGCAGTGCGGATCTGGCTTTGTCCACGCACCCACAGCATGCGGTCAGCCAGGGCGCAGTGCGGATCTGGCTGTGTCCACTCACCCACGGCATGCGCTCAGGCAGAGCGCAGTGCGGATCTGGCTGTGTCCACTCACCCAGTGGAGACGGGCAGGCAAGGCGCAGTGTGGACCTGGCTGTGTCCACTCACCCACGGGAGACGGGCAGAGAGTGTGCTGTGTGGATATGGCTATGTCCACTGACCCACGGCAGACGGGAAGGCAGGGCGCAGTGCAGATCTGGCTGTGTCCACTCACCCACGGCAGACGGTCAGGCAGGGTGCAGTGCGGATCTGGCTGTGTCCACTCACCCACGGGAAACGGGCAGGCAGGGCGCAGTGCGGATCTGGCTGTGTCCACTCACCAACGTGAGTCGGGCAGGCAAGGCGCAGTGCGGATCTGGCTGTGTCCACTCACCAACGTGAGTCAGGCAGGCAAGGCGCAGTGCGGATCTGGCTGTGTCCACTCACCCACGGGAGACGGGCAGGCAGGGCGCAGTGCGGATCCGGCTGTGTCCACTCACCCACGGGAGATGGGCAGAGACGGGGCTGTGCGGATCTGGCTGTGTCCACTCACCCACGGCAGACTGTCAGGCAGGGCGCCGTGCGGATCTGGCTATGTCCACTCGCCCACAGCAGACGGGCAGGCAGGGCGCAGTGCGGATCTGGCTGTGTCCACTCGCCCATGGGAGACGGGCAGGCAGGGCGCAGTGCGGATCTGGCTGTGTCCACTTACCCACGGGAGACGGGCAGGCAGGGCGCAGTCGGATCTGGCTGTGTCCACTCACTGACGGAAGACAGGCAGGCAAGACGCAGTGCGGATCTGGCTGTGTCCACTCACCCACGGGAGACGGGCAGGCAGGGCGCAGTGCGGAGCTGGCTGTGTCCACTCACCCACGGGAGACGGGCAGGCAGGGCGCAGTGCGGATCTGGCTGTGTCCACTCACCCAGGGGTGACGGGCAGGCAAGGCGCAGTGTGGACCTGGCTGTGTCCACTCACCCACAGCAGGCGGTCAGGCAGGGCGCAGTGCGGATCTGGCTGTGTCCACTCACCCAGGGGAGACGGGCAGGCAAGGCGCAGTGTGGACCTGGCTGTGTCCACTCACCCACGGGAGACGGGCAGAGAGTGTGCTGTGTGGATATGGCTATGTCCACTGACCCACGGCAGACGGGCAGGCAGGGCGCAGTGCAGATCTGGCTGTGTCCACTCACCCACGGCAGACGGTCAGGCAGGGTGCAGTGCGGATCTGGCTGTGTCCACTCACCCACGGGAGACGGGCAGGCAGGGCGCAGTGCGGATCTGGCTGTGTCCACTCACCAACGTGAGTCGGGCAGGCAAGGCGCAGTGCGGATCTGGCTGTGTCCACTCACCCATGGGAGTCGGCCAGGCAGGGCGCAGTGCGGATCCAGCTGTGTCCACTCACCCACAGGAGATGGGCAGAGACGGTGCTGTGTGGATCTGGCTATGTCCACTGACCCACGGCAGACGGGCAGGCAGGGTACAGTACGGATCTGGCTGTGTCCACTCACCCACGGCAGGCGGTCAGGCAGGGCGCAGTGCGGATCTGGCTGTGTCCACTCACCCACGGGAGACGGTCAGGCAGGGCGCAGTGCGGATCTGGCTGTGTCCACTCACCAACGGGAGACGGGCAGGCAGCACGCTGTGAGGATCCGGCTGTGTCCACTCACCCACGGGAGACGGGCAGGCAGGGCGCAGTGCGGATCTGGCTGTTTCCACTCGCCAACGGCAGACGGGCAGGAAGGGCGCAGTGCGGATCTGGCTGTGTCCACTCACCCACGGGAGACGGGAAGGCAGGGCGCAGTGCGGATCTGGCTGTGTCCACTCACCCACGGGAGACGGGCAGGCAGGGCGCAGTGCGGATCTCGCTGTGTCCACTCACCCACGGCAGACGGTCAGGCAGGGCGCAGTGCGGATCTGGCTGTGTCCACTCACCCACGGAAGACGGGCAGGCAGGGCGCAGTGCGGATCTGGCTGTGTCCACTCGCCCACGGGAGACGGGCAGGCAGGGCGCAGTGCGGATCTGGCTGTGTCCACTCACCCACGGCAGGCGGTCAGGCAGGGCGCAGTGCGGATCTGGCTGTGTCCACTCACCCACGGCAGACGGTCAGGCAGTGCGCAGTGCGGATCTGGCTGTGTCCACTCACCCACGGCAGGCAGTCAGGCAGGGTGCAGTGCGGATCTGGCTGTGTCCACGCACCCACAGCATGCGGTCAGCCAGGGCGCAGTGCGGATCTGGCTGTGTCCACTCACCCACGGCATGCGCTCAGGCAGAGCGCTGTGCGGATCTGGCTGTGTCCACTCACCCAGGGGAGACGGGCAAGCAAGGCGCAGTGTGGACCTGGCTGTGTCCACTCACCCACGGGAGACGGGCAGAGAGTGTGCTGTGTGGATATGGCTATGTCCACTGACCCACGGCAGACGGGAAGGCAGGGCGCAGTGCAGATCTGGCTGTGTCCACTCACCCACGGCAGACGGTCAGGCAGGGTGCAGTGCGGATCTGGCTGTGTCCACTCACCCACGGGAAACGGGCAGGCAGGGCGCAGTGCGGATCTGGCTGTGTCCACTCACCAACGTGAGTCGGGCAGGCAAGGCGCAGTGCGGATCTGGCTGTGTCCACTCACCAACGTGAGTCGGGCAGGCAAGGCGCAGTGCGGATCTGGCTGTGTCCACTCACCCACGGGAGACAGGCAGGCAGGGCGCAGTGCGGATCCGGCTGTGTCCACTCACCCACGGGAGATGGGCAGAGACGGGGCTGTGCGGATCTGGCTGTGTCCACTCACCCACGGCAGACTGTCAGGCAGGGCGCCGTGCGGATCTGGCTATGTCCACTCGCCCACGGCAGACGGGCAGGCAGGGCGCAGTGCGGATCTGGCTGTGTCCACTCGCCCATGGGAGACGGGCAGGCAGGGCGCAGTGCGGATCTGGCTGTGTCCACTTACCCACGGGAGACGGGCAGGCAGGGCGCAGTCGGATCTGGCTGTGTCCACTCACTGACGGAAGACGGGCAGGCAAGACGCAGTGCGGATCTGGCTGTGTCCACTCACCCACGGGAGACGGGCAGGCAGGGCGCACTGCGGAGCTGGCTGTGTCCACTCACCCACGGGAGACGGGCAGGCAGGGCGCAGTGCGGATCTGGCTGTGTCCACTCACCCAGGGGTGACGGGCAGGCAAGGCGCAGTGTGGACCTGGCTGTGTCCACTCACCCACAGCAGGCGGTCAGGCAGGGCGCAGTGCGGATCTGGCTGTGTCCACTCACCCAGGGGAGACGGGCAGGCAAGGCGCAGTGTGGACCTGGCTGTGTCCACTCACCCACGGGAGACGGGCAGAGAGTGTGCTGTGTGGATATGGCTATGTCCACTGACCCACGGCAGACGGGCAGGCAGGGCGCAGTGCAGATCTGGCTGTGTCCACTCACCCACGGCAGACGGTCAGGCAGGGTGCAGTGCGGATCTGGCTGTGTCCACTCACCCACGGGAGACGGGCAGGCAGGGCGCAGTGCGGATCCGGCTGTGTCCACTCACCCACGGGAGATGGGCAGAGACGGGGCTGTGCGGATCTGGCTGTGTCCACTCACCCACGGCAGACTGTCAGGCAGGGCGCCGTGCGGATCTGGCTATGTCCACTAGCCCACGGCAGACGGGCAGGCAGGGCGCAGTGCGGATCTGGCTGTGTCCACTCGCCCATGGGAGACGGGCAGGCAGGGCGCAGTGCGGATCTGGCTGTGTCCACTTACCCACGGGAGACGGGCAGGCAGGGCGCAGTCGGATCTGGCTGTGTCCACTCACTGATGGAAGACGGGCAGGCAAGACGCAGTGCGGATCTGGCTGTGTCCACTCACCCACGGGAGACGGGCAGGCAGGGCGCAGTGCGGAGCTGGCTGTGTCCACTCACCCACGGGAGACGGGCAGGCAGGGCGCAGTGCGGATCTGGCTGTGTCCACTCACCCAGGGGTGACGGGCAGGCAAGGCGCAGTGTGGACCTGGCTGTGTCCACTCACCCACAGCAGGCGGTCAGGCAGGGCGCAGTGCGGATCTGGCTGTGTCCACTCACCCACGGCAGACGGTCAGGCAGGGCGCAGTGCGGATCTGGCTGTGTCCAATCACCCACGGCAGACGGGCAGGCAGGGCGCAGTGCGGATCTGGCTGTGTCAACTCACCCACGGGAGACGGGCAGGCAGGGCGCAGTGCGGATCCGGCTGTGTCCACTCACCCACGGGAGACGGGCAGAGACGGTGCTGTGTGGATCTGGCTATGTCCACTGACCCACGGCAGACGGGCAGGCAGGGCGCAGTACGGATCTGGTGTGTCCACTCTCCCACGGCAGGCGGTCAGGCAGGGTACAATGCGAATCTGGCTGTGTCCACTCACCCACGGGAGACGGGCAGGCAGGGCGCAGTGCGGATCTGGCTGTGCCCACTCACCCACGGGAGACGGGCAGGCAGGGCGCAGTGCGGATCTGGCTGTGTCCACTCACCCACGGGAGACGGGCAGGCTGGGCGCAGTGCGGATCTGGCTGTGTCCACTCACCCACGGGAGACGGGAAGGCAGGGCGCAGTGCGGATCTGGCTGTGTCCACTCGCCCACGGGAGACGGGCAGGCAGGGCGCAGTGCGGATCTGGCTGTGTCCACTCACCCACGGCAGGCGGTCAGGCAGGGCGCAGTGCGGATCTGGCTGTGTCCACTCGCCCAAGGGAGACGGGCAGGCAGGGCGCAGTGCGGATCTGGCTGTGTCCACTCACCCACGGCAGGCTGTCAGGCAGGGCGCAGTGCGGATCTGGCTGTGTCCACTCACCCAGGGGTGACGGGCAGGCAAGGCGCAGTGTGGACCTGGCTGTGTCCACTCACCCACAGGAGGCGGTCAGGCAGGGCGCAGTGCGGATCTGGCTGTGTCCACTCACCCACGGCAGACGGGAAGGCAGGGCGCAGTGCGGATCTGGCTGTGTCCACTCGCCCACGGGAGACGGGCAGGCAGGGCGCAGTGCGGATCTGGCTGTGTCCACTCACCCACGGCAGGCGGTCAGGCAGGGCGCAGTGCGGATCTGGCTGTGTCCACTCACCCACGGCAGACGGTCAGGCAGGGCGCAGTGCGGATCTGGCTGTGTCCACTCTCCCACGGGAGACGGGCAGGCAGGGCGCAGTGCGGATCTGGCTGTGTCCACTCACCCACGGGAGATGGGCAGGCAAGGCGCAGTGCGGATCTGGCTGTGTCCACTCACCCATGGGAGACGGGCAGAGATGGTGCTGTGTGGATCTGGCTATGTCCACTGACCCACGGCAGACGGGCAGGCAGGGCGCAGTGCGGATCTGGCTGTGTCGACTCGCCCACGGGAGACGGGCAGGCAGGGCGCAGTGCGGATCTGGCTGTATCCACCCGCCCACGGGAGACGGGCAGGCAAGGCGCAGTGCGGATCTGGATGTGTCCACTCGCCCACGGGAGACGGGCAGGCAGGGCGCAGTGCGGATCCGGCTGTATCCACTCACCCACGGGAGACGGGCAGAGACGGTGCTGTGTGGATCTGGCTATGTCCACTGACCCACGGCAGACGGGCAGGCAGGGCGCAGTACGGATCTGGCTGTGTCCACTCACCCACGGCAGGCGGTCAGGCAGGGTACAATGCGGATCTGGCTGTGTCCACTCACCCACGGGAGACGGGTAGGCAGGGCGCAGTGCGGATCTGGCTGTGTCCACTCACGCACGGCAGACGGGCAGGCAGGGCGCAGTGCGGATCTGGCTGTGTCCACTCACGCACGGCAGACGGTCAGGCAGGGCGCAGTGCGGATCTGGCTGTGTCCACTCTCCCACGGGAGACGGGCAGGCAGGGCGCAGTGCGGATCTGGCTGTGTCCACTCACCCACGGGAGATGGGCAGGCAAGGCGCAGTGCGGATCTGGCTGTGTCCACTCATCCATGGGAGACGGGAAGAGACGGTGCTGTGTGGATCTGGCTATGTCCACTGACCCACGGCAGACGGGCAGGCAGGGTGCAGTGCGGATCTGGCTGTGTCGACTCGCCCACGGGAGACGGGCAGGCAGGGCGCAGTGCGGATCTGGCTGTATCCACCCGCCCACGGGAGACGGGCAGGCAAGGCGCAGTGCGGATCTGGCTGTGTCCACTCGCCCACGGGAGACGGGCAGGCAGGGCGCATTGCGGATCTGGCTGTGTCCACTCACCCACGGGAGACGGGCAGGCAGGGCGCAGTGCGGATCCGGCTGTGTCCACTCACCCACGGGAGACGGGCAGAGACGGTGCTGTGTGGATCTGGCTATGTCCACTGACCCAGGGCAGACGGGCAGGCAGGGCGCAGTACGGATCTGGCTGTGTCCACTCACCCACGGCAGGCGGTCAGGCAGGGTACAATGCGGATCTGGCTGTGTCCACTCACCCACGGGAGACGGGTAGGCAGGGCGCAGTGCGGATCTGGCTGTGTCCACTTACCCACGGGAGACGGGCAGGCAGGGCGCAGTCGGATCTGGCTGTGTCCACTCACTGACGGAAGACGGGCAGGCAAGACGCAGTGCGGATCTGGCTGTGTCCACTCACCCACGGGAGACGGGCAGGCAGGGCGCACTGCGGAGCTGGCTGTGTCCACTCACCCACGGGAGACGGGCAGGCAGGGCGCAGTGCGGATCTGGCTGTGTCCACTCACCCAGGGGTGACGGGCAGGCAAGGCGCAGTGTGGACCTGGCTGTGTCCACTCACCCACAGCAGGCGGTCAGGCAGGGCGCAGTGCGGATCTGGCCGTGTCCACTCACCCAGGGGAGACGGGCAGGCAAGGCGCAGTGTGGACCTGGCTGTGTCCACTCACCCACGGGAGACGGGCAGAGAGTGTGCTGTGTGGATATGGCTATGTCCACTGACCCACGGCAGACGGGCAGGCAGGGCGCAGTGCAGATCTGGCTGTGTCCACTCACCCACGGCAGACGGTCAGGCAGGGTGCAGTGCGGATCTGGCTGTGTCCACTCACCCACGGGAGACGGGCAGGCAGGGCGCAGTGCGGATCCGGCTGTGTCCACTCACCCACGGGAGATGGGCAGAGACGGGGCTGTGCGGATCTGGCTGTGTCCACTCACCCACGGCAGACTGTCAGGCAGGGCGCCGTGCGGATCTGGCTATGTCCACTCGCCCACGGCAGACGGGCAGGCAGGGCGCAGTGCGGATCTGGCTGTGTCCACTCGCCCATGGGAGACGGGCAGGCAGGGCGCAGTGCGGATCTGGCTGTGTCCACTTACCCACGGGAGACGGGCAGGCAGGGCGCAGTCGGATCTGGCTGTGTCCACTCACTGATGGAAGACGGGCAGGCAAGACGCAGTGCGGATCTGGCTGTGTCCACTCACCCACGGGAGACGGGCAGGCAGGGCGCAGTGCGGAGCTGGCTGTGTCCACTCACCCACGGGAGACGGGCAGGCAGGGCGCAGTGCGGATCTGGCTGTGTCCACTCACCCAGGGGTGACGGGCAGGCAAGGCGCAGTGTGGACCTGGCTGTGTCCACTCACCCACAGCAGGCGGTCAGGCAGGGCGCAGTGCGGATCTGGCTGTGTCCACTCACCCACGGCAGACGGTCAGGCAGGGCGCAGTGCGGATCTGGCTGTGTCCAATCACCCACGGCAGACGGGCAGGCAGGGCGCAGTGCGGATCTGGCTGTGTCAACTCACCCACGGGAGACGGGCAGGCAGGGCGCAGTGCGGATCCGGCTGTGTCCACTCACCCACGGGAGACGGGCAGAGACGGTGCTGTGTGGATCTGGCTATGTCCACTGACCCACGGCAGACGGGCAGGCAGGGCGCAGTACGGATCTGGTGTGTCCACTCTCCCACGGCAGGCGGTCAGGCAGGGTACAATGCGAATCTGGCTGTGTCCACTCACCCACGGGAGACGGGCAGGCAGGGCGCAGTGCGGATCTGGCTGTGCCCACTCACCCACGGGAGACGGGCAGGCAGGGCGCAGTGCGGATCTGGCTGTGTCCACTCACCCACGGGAGACGGGCAGGCTGGGCGCAGTGCGGATCTGGCTGTGTCCACTCACCCACGGGAGACGGGAAGGCAGGGCGCAGTGCGGATCTGGCTGTGTCCACTCGCCCACGGGAGACGGGCAGGCAGGGCGCAGTGCGGATCTGGCTGTGTCCACTCGCCCACGGCAGGCGGTCAGGCAGGGCGCAGTGCGGATCTGGCTGTGTCCACTCACCCACGGCAGACGGTCAGGCAGGGCGCAGTGCGGATCTGGCTGTGTCCACTCTCCCACGGGAGACGGGCAGGCAGGGCGCAGTGCGGATCTGGCTGTGTCCACTCACCCACGGGAGATGGGCAGGCAAGGCGCAGTGCGGATCTGGCTGTGTCCACTCACCCATGGGAGACGGGCAGAGATGGTGCTGTGTGGATCTGGCTATGTCCACTGACCCACGGCAGACGGGCAGGCAGGGCGCAGTGCGGATCTGGCTGTGTCGACTCGCCCACGGGAGACGGGCAGGCAGGGCGCAGTGCGGATCTGGCTGTATCCACCCGCCCACGGGAGACGGGCAGGCAAGGCGCAGTGCGGATCTGGATGTGTCCACTCGCCCACGGGAGACGGGCAGGCAGGGCGCAGTGCGGATCCGGCTGTATCCACTCACCCACGGGAGACGGGCAGAGACGGTGCTGTGTGGATCTGGCTATGTCCACTGACCCACGGCAGACGGGCAGGCAGGGCGCAGTACGGATCTGGCTGTGTCCACTCACCCACGGCAGGCGGTCAGGCAGGGTACAATGCGGATCTGGCTGTGTCCACTCACCCACGGGAGACGGGTAGGCAGGGCGCAGTGCGGATCTGGCTGTGTCCACTCACGCACGGCAGACGGGCAGGCAGGGCGCAGTGCGGATCTGGCTGTGTCCACTCACGCACGGCAGACGGTCAGGCAGGGCGCAGTGCGGATCTGGCTGTGTCCACTCTCCCACGGGAGACGGGCAGGCAGGGCGCAGTGCGGATCTGGCTGTGTCCACTCACCCACGGGAGATGGGCAGGCAAGGCGCAGTGCGGATCTGGCTGTGTCCACTCATCCATGGGAGACGGGCAGAGACGGTGCTGTGTGGATCTGGCTATGTCCACTGACCCACGGCAGACGGGCAGGCAGGGTGCAGTGCGGATCTGGCTGTGTCGACTCGCCCACGGGAGACGGGCAGGCAGGGCGCAGTGCGGATCTGGCTGTATCCACCCGCCCACGGGAGACGGGCAGGCAAGGCGCAGTGCGGATCTGGCTGTGTCCACTCGCCCACGGGAGACGGGCAGGCAGGGCGCATTGCGGATCTGGCTGTGTCCACTCACCCACGGGAGACGGGCAGGCAGGGCGCAGTGCGGATCCGGCTGTGTCCACTCACCCACGGGAGACGGGCAGAGACGGTGCTGTGTGGATCTGGCTATGTCCACTGACCCCCGGCAGACGGGCAGGCAGGGCGCAGTACGGATCTGGCTGTGTCCACTCACCCACGGCAGGCGGTCAGGCAGGGTACAATGCGGATCTGGCTGTGTCCACTCACCCACGGGAGACGGGTAGGCAGGGCGCAGTGCGGATCTGGCTGTGTCCACTCACGCACGGCAGACGGGCAGGCAGGGCGCAGTGCGGATCTGGCTGTGTCCACTCACCCACGGGAGACGGGCAGGCAGGGAGCAGTGCGGATCTGGCTGTGTCCACTCACCCACGGGAGACGGGCAGGCAGGGCGCAGTGCGTATCTGGCTGTGTCCACTCACCCACGGGAGACGGGCAGGCAAGGCGCAGTGCGGATCTGGCTGTGTCCACTCGCCCACGGGAGACGGGCAGGCAGGGCGCTGTGCGGATCTGGCTGTGTCCACTCACCCACGGCAGACGGTCAGGCAGGGCGCAGTGCGGATCTGGCTGTGTCCACTCACCCACGGCAGGCGGTCAGGCAGGGCGCAGTGCGGATCTGGCTGTGTCCACGCACCCACAGCATGCGGTCAGCCAGGGCGCAGTGCGGATCTGGCTGTGTCCACTCACCCACGGGAAAAGGGCAGGGCGCAGTGCGGATCTGGCTGTGTCCACTCACCAACGTGAGACGGGCAGGCAAGGCGCAGTGCGGATCCGGCTGTGTCCACTCACCCACGGGAGACGGGCAGGCAGGGCGCAGTGCGGATCTGGCTGTGTCCACTCAACCCACGGCAGACGGGCAGGCAGGGCGCAGTGCGGATCTGGCTGTGTCTACTCGCCCACGGGAGACGGGCAGGCAGGGCGCAGTGCGGATCTGGCTGTGTCCACTCACCCACGGCAGGCGGTCAGGCAGGGCGCAGTGCGGATCTGGCTGTGTCCACTCACCCACGGCAGACGGTCAGGCAGTGCGCAGTGCGGATCTGGCTGTGTCCACTCACCCACGGCAGGCGGTCAGGCATGGCGCAGTGCGGATCTGGCTGTGTCCACGCACCCATAGCATGCGGTCAGCCAGGGCGCAGTGCGGATCTGGCTGTGTCCACTCACCCACGGGAGACGGGCAGGGCGCAGTGCGGATCTGGCTGTGTCCACTCACCAACGTGAGACTGGCAGGCAAGGCGCAGTGCGGATCCGGCTGTGTCCACTCACCCACGGGAGACGGGCATGCAGGGCGCAGTGCGGATCCGGCTGTGTCCACTCACACACGGGAGATGGGCAGAGACTGTGCTGTGTGCATCTGGCTATGTCCACTGACCCACGTCAGACGAGCAGGCAGGGCGCAGTGCGGACCTGGATGTGTCCACTCACCCACGTGAGACGGGCAGGCAAGGCTCAGTGCGGATCTGGCTGTGTCCACTCACCCACGGGAGACGGGCAGGCAGGGCGCAGTGCGGATCTGGCTGTGTCCACTCACCCAAGGGAGACGGGCAGGCAAGGCTCAGTGCAGATCTGGCTATGTCCACTCGCCCACGGGAGACGGGCAGGCAGGGCGCAGTGCGGATCTGGCTGTGTCCACTCACCCACGGGAGACGGGCAGGCAGGGCGCAGTGTGGATCTCGCTGTGTCCACTCACCCACGGCAGACGGTCAGGCAGGGCGCAGTGCGGATCTGGCTGTGTCCACTCACCCACGGCAGACGGGCAGGCAGGGCGCAGTGCGGTTCTGGCTGTGTCCACTCACTGACGGAAGACGGGCAGGCAAGATGCAGTGCGGATCTGGCAGTGTCCACTCACCCACGGGAGACGGGCAGGCAGGGCGCAGTGCGGATCTGGCTGTGTCCACTCACCCACGGGAGACGGGCAGGCTGGGCGCAGTGCGGATCTGGCTGTGTCCACTCACCCACGGGAGACGGGAAGGCAGGGCGCAGTGCGGATCTGGCTGTGTCCACTCACCCACGGGACACTGGCAGGCAGGGCGCAGTGCGGATCTCGCTGTGTCCACTCACCCACGGCAGACGGGCAGGCAGGGCGCAGTGCGGATCTGGCTGTGTCCACTCGCCCACGGGAGACGGGCAGGCAGGGCGCAGTGCGGATCTGGCTGTGTCCACTCGCCCACGGCAGGCGGTCAGGCAGGGCGCAGTGCGGATCTGGCTGTGTCCACTCACCCACGGCAGACGGTCAGGCAGGGCGCAGTGCGGATCTGGCTGTGTCCACTCACCCACGGCAGGCGGTCAGGCAGGGTGCAGTGCGGATCTGGCTGTGTCCACGCACCCACAGCATGCGGTCAGCCAGGGCTCAGTGCGGATCTGGCTGTGTCCACTCACCCAGGGCAGGCGCTCAGGCTGAGCGCAGTGCGGATCTGGCTGTTCCACTCACCCAGGGGAGACGGGCAGGCAAGGCGCAGTGTGGACCTGGCTGTGTCCACTCACCCACGGGAGACGGGCAGAGAGTGTGCTGTGTGGATATGGCTATGTCCACTGACCCACGGCAGACGGGCAGGCAGGGTGCAGTGCGGATCTGGCTGTGTCCACTCACCCACGGGAGACGGGCAGGCAGGGCGCAGTGCGGATCTGGCTGTGTCCACTCACCAACGTGAGTCGGGCAGGTAAGGCGCAGTGCGGATCTGGCTGTGTCCACTCACCCACGGGAGACGGCCAGGCAGGGCGCAGTGCGGATCCAGCTGTGTCCACTCACCCACGGGAGATGGGCAGAGACGGTGCTGTGTGGATCTGGCTATGTCCACTGACCCTCGGCAGACGGGCAGGCAGGGTACAGTACGGATCTGGCTGTGTCCACTCACCCACGGCAGGCGGTCAGACAGGGCGCGGTGCGGATCTGGCTGTGTCCACTCACCCACGGCAGACGGTCAGGCAGGGCGCAGTGCGGATCTGGCTGTGTCCACTCACCCACGGGAGACGGGCAGGCAGCACGCAGTGCGGATCCGGCTGTGTCCACTCACCCACGGGAGACGGGCAGGCAGGGCGCAGTGCGGATCTGGCTGTTTCCACTCGCCAACGGCAGACGGGCAGGCAGGGCGCAGTGCGGATCTGGCTGTGTCCACTCACCCACGTCAGACGGTCAGACAGGGTGCAGTGCGGATCTGGCTGTGTCCACTCACCACGGGAGACGGGCAGGCAGGGCGCAGTGCGGATCTGGCTGTGTCCACTCACCCAAGTGAGACGGGCAGGCAAGGCTCAGTGCGGATATGGCTGTGTCCACTCACCCACGGGAGATGGGCAGGCAGGGCGCAGTGCGGATCTGGCTGTGTCCACTCACCCACGGGAGACGGGCAGGCAGGGCGCAGTGCGGATATGGCTGTGTCCACTCACCCACGGGAGACGGGCAGGCAAGGCTCAGTGCAGATCTGGCTATGTCCACTCACCCACGGGAGACGGGCAGGCAGGGCGCAGTGCGGATCTGGCTGTGTCCACTCACCCACGGGAGACGGGCAGGCAGGGCGCAGTGTGGATCTCGCTGTGTCCACTCACCCACGGCAGACGGTCAGGCAGGGCGCAGTGCGGATCTGGCTGTGTCCACTCACCCACGGCAGACGGGCAGGCAGGGCGCAGTGCGGTTCTGGCTGTGTCCAATCACTGACGGAAGACGGGCAGGCAAGACGCAGTGCGGATCTGGCTGTCTCCACTCACCCACGGGAGACGGGCAGGCAGGGCGCAGTGCGGATCTGGCTGTGTCCACTCACCCACGGGAGACGGGCAGGCTGGGCGCAGTGCGGATCTGGCTGTGTCCACTCACCCACGGGAGACGGGAAGGCAGGGCGCAGTGCGAATCTGGCTGTGTCCACTCACCCACGGGAGACGGGCAGGCAGGGCGCAGTTCGGATCTCGCTGTGTCCACTCACCCACGGCAGACGGTCAGGCTGGGCGCAGTGCGGATCTGGCTGTGTCCACTCACCCACGGGAGACGGGCAGGCAAGGCTCAGTGCAGATCTGGCTATGTCCACTCACCCACGGGAGACGGGCAGGCAGGGCGCAGTGCGGATCTGGCTATGTCCACTCACCCACGGGAGACGGGCAGGCAGGGCGCAGTGTGGATCTCGCTGTGTCCACTCACCCACGGCAGACGGTCAGGCAGGGCGCAGTGCGGATCTGGCTGTGTCCACTCACCCACGGGAGACGGGCAGGCAGGGCGCAGTGTGGATCTCGCTGTGTCCACTCACCCACGGCAGACGGTCAGGCAGGGCGCAGTGCGGATCTCGCTGTGTCCACTCACCCACGGGAGACGGGCAGGCAGGGCGCAGTGCGGATCTGGCTGTGTCCACTCACCAACGTGAGTCGGGCAGGCAAGGCGCAGTGCGGATCTGGCTGTGTCCACTCACCCACGGGAGACGGCCAGGCAGGGCGCAGTGCGGATCCGGCTGTGTCCACTCACCCACGGCAGGCGGTCAGGCAGGGCGCAGTGCGGATCTGGCTGTGTCCACGCACCCACAGCATGCGGTCAGCCAGGGCGCAGTACGGATCTGGCTGTGTCCACTCACCCACGGCAGGCGCTCAGGCAGAGCGCAGTGCGGATCTGGCTGTGTCCACTCACCCACGGCAGACTGTCAGGCAGGGCGCCGTGCGGATCTGGCTATGTCCACTCGCCCACGGCAGACGGGCAGGCAGGGCGCAGTGCGGATCTGGCTGTGTCCACTCGCCCACGAGAGACGGGCAGGCAGGGCGCAGTGCGGATCTGGCTGTGTCCACTTACCCACGGGAGACGGGCAGGCAGGGCGCAGTCGGATCTGGCTGTGTCCACTCACTGACGGAAGACGGGCAGGCAAGACGCAGTGCGGATCTGGCTGTGTCCACTCACCCACGGGAGACGGGCAGGCAGGGCGCAGTGCGGATCTGGCTGTGTCCACTCACCCACGGCAGGCGGTCAGGCAGGGCGCAGTGCGGATCTGGCTGTGTCCACTCACCCACGGCAGACGGTCAGGCAGGGCGCAGTGCGGATCTGGCTGTGTCCACTCACCCACGGCAGGCGGTCAGGCAGGGCGCAGTGCGGATCTGGCTGTGTCCACTCACCCACGGCAGACGGTCAGGCAGGGCGCAGTGCGGATCTGGCTGTGTCCACTCACCCACGGCAGGCGGTCAGGCAGGGCGCAGTGCGGATCTGGCTGTGTCCACGCACCCACAGCATGCGGTCAGCCAGGGCGCAGTGCTGATCTGGCTGTGTCCACTCACCCACGGGAGACGGGCAGGGCGCAGTGCAGATCTGGCTGTGTCCACTCACCAACGTGAGACGGGCAGGCAAGGCGCAGTGCGGATCCGGCTGTGTCCACTCACCCACGGGAGACGGGCAGGCAGGGCGCAGTGCGGATCTGGCTGTGTCCACTCAACCCACGGCAGACGGGCAGGCAGGGCGCAGTGCGGATCTGGCTGTGTCTACTCGCCCACGGGAGACGGGCAGGCAGGGCGCAGTGCGGATCTGGCTGTGTCCACTCACCCACGGCAGGCGGTCAGGCAGGGCGCAGTGCGGATCTGGCTGTGTCCACTCACCCACGGCAGACGGTCAGGCAGTGCGCAGTGCGGATCTGGCTGTGTCCACTCACCCACGGCAGGCGGTCAGGCATGGCGCAGTGCGGATCTGGCTGTGTCCACGCACCCATAGCGTGCGGTCAGCCAGGGCGCAGTGCGGATCTGGCTGTGTCCACTCACCCACGGGAGACGGGCAGGGCGCAGTGCGGATCTGGCTGTGTCCACTCACCAACGTGAGACTGGCAGGCAAGGCGCAGTGCGGCCCGGCTGTGTCCACTCACCCACGGGAGACGGGCATGCAGGGCGCAGTGCGGATCCGGCTGTGTCCACTCACACACGGGAGACGGGCAGAGACTGTGCTGTGTGCATCTGGCTATGTCCACTGACCCACGTCAGACGAGCAGGCAGGGCGCAGTGCGGATCTGGATGTGTCCACTCACCCACGTGAGACGGGCAGGCAAGGCTCATTGCGGATCTGGCTGTGTCCACTCACCCACGGGAGACGGGCAGGCAGGGCGCAGTGCGGATCTGGCTGTGTCCACTCACCCACGGGAGACGGGCAGGCAAGGCTCAGTGCAGATCTGGCTATGTCCACTCACCCACGGGAGACGGGCAGGCAGGGCGCAGTG
The DNA here is from genome assembly GCF_040939455.1 of Microcebus murinus. Taxonomy (NCBI): domain Eukaryota; kingdom Metazoa; phylum Chordata; class Mammalia; order Primates; family Cheirogaleidae; genus Microcebus; species Microcebus murinus. The sequence continues at coordinate 555,910 of NC_134123.1, read as the reverse complement.
CGGATCTGGCTGTGTCCACTCACCCACGGGAGACGGGCAGGCAGGGCGCAGTGTGGATCTCGCTGTGTCCACTCACCCACGGCAGACGGTCAGGCAGGGCGCAGTGCGGATCTGGCTGTGTCCACTCACCCACGGCAGACGGGCAGGCAGGGCGCAGTGCGGTTCTGGCTGTGTCCACTCACTGACGGAAGACGGGCAGGCAAGACGCAGTGCGGATCTGGCTGTGTCCACTCACCCACGGGAGACGGGCAGGCAGGGCGCAGTGCGGATCTGGCTGTGTCCACTCACCCACGGGAGACGGGCAGGCTGGGCGCAGTGCGGATCTGGCTGTGTCCACTCACCCACGGGAGACGGGAAGGCAGGGCGCAGTGCGGATCTGGCTGTGTCCACTCACCCACGGGAGACTGGCAGGCAGGGCGCAGTGCGGATCTCGCTGTGTCCACTCACCCACGGCAGACGGTCAGGCAGGGCGCAGTGCGGATCTGGCTGTGTCCACTCACACACGGCAGACGGGCAGGCAGGGCGCAGTGCGGATCTGGCTGTGTCCACTCGCCCACGGGAGACGGGCAGGCAGGGCGCAGTGCGGATCTGGCTGTGTCCACTCACCCACGGCAGGCGGTCAGGCAGGGCGCAGTGCGGATCTGGCTGTGTCCACTCACCCACGGGAGACGGGCAGGCAAGGCTCAGTGCAGATCTGGCTATGTCCACTCACCCACGGGAGACGGGCAGGCAGGGCGCAGTGCGGATCTGGCTGTGTCCACTCACCCACGGGAGACGGGCAGGCAGGGCGCAGTGTGGATCTCGCTGTGTCCACTCACCCACGGCAGACGGTCAGGCAGGGCGCAGTGCGGATCTGGCTGTGTCCACTCACCCACGGCAGACGGGCAGGCAGGGCGCAGTGCGGATGTGGCTGTGTCCAATCACTGACGGAAGACGGGCAGGCAAGATGCAGTGCGGATCTGGCTGTGTCCACTCACCCACGGGAGACGGGCAGGCAGGGCGCAGTGCGGATCTGGCTGTGTCCACTCACCCACGGGAGACGGGCAGGCTGGGCGCAGTGCGGATCTGGCTGTGTCCACTCACCCACGGGAGACGGGAAGGCAGGGCGCAGTGCGGATCTGGCTGTGTCCACTCACCCACGGGAGACTGGCAGGCAGGGCGCAGTGCGGATCTCGCTGTGTCCACTCACCCACGGCAGACGGGCAGGCAGGGCGCAGTGCGGATCTGGCTGTGTCCACTCGCCCACGGGAGACGGGCAGGCAGGGCGCAGTGCGGATCTGGCTGTGTCCACTCGCCCACGGCAGGCGGTCAGGCAGGGCGCAGTGCGGATCTGGCTGTGTCCACTCACCCATGGCAGACGGTCAGGCAGGGCGCAGTGCGGATCTGGCTATGTCCACTCACCCACGGCAGGCGGTCAGGCAGGGTGCAGTGCGGATCTGGCTGTGTCCACGCACCCACAGCATGCGGTCAGCCAGGGCTCAGTGCGGATCTGGCTGTGTCCACTCACCCAGGGCAGGCGCTCAGGCTGAGCGCAGAGCGGATCTGGCTGTGTCCACTCACCCAGGGGAGACGGGCAGGCAAGGCGCAGTGTGGACCTGGCTGTGTCCACTCACCCACGGGAGATGGGCAGAGAGTGTGCTGTGTGGATGTGGCTATGTCCACTGACCCACGGCAGACGGGCAGGCAGGGCGCAGTGCAGATATGGCTGTGTCCACTCACCCACGGCAGACGGGCAGGCAGGGTGCAGTGCGGATCTGGCTGTGTCCACTCACCCACGGGAGACGGGCAGGCAGGGCGCAGTGCGGATCTGGCTGTGTCCACTCACCAACGTGAGTCGGGCAGGCAAGGCGCAGTGCGGATCTGGCTGTGTCCACTCACCCACGGGAGACGGCCAGGCAGGGCGCAGTGCGGATCCAGCTGTGTCCACTCACCCACGGGAGATGGGCAGAGACGGTGCTGTGTGGATCTGGCTATGTCCACTGACCCACGGCAGACGGGCAGGCAGGGTACAGTACGGATCTGGCTGTGTCCACTCACACACGGCAGGCGGTCAGACAGGGCGCGGTGCGGATCTGGCTGTGTCCACTCACCCACGGCAGACGGTCAGGCAGGGCGCAGTGCGGATCTGGCTGTGTCCACTCACCCACGGGAGACGGGCAGGCAGCACGCAGTGCGGATCCGGCTGTGTCCACTCACCCACGGGAGATGGGCAGGCAGGGCGCAGTGCGGATATGGCTGTTTCCACTCGCCAACGGCAGACGGGCAGGCAGGGCGCAGTGCGGATCTGGCTCTGTCCACTCACCCACGTCAGACGGTCAGACAGGGTGCAGTGCGGATCTGGCTGTGTCCACTCACCACGGGAGACGGGCAGGCAGGGCGCAGTGCGGATCTGGCTGTGTCCACTCACCCAAGTGAGACGGGCAGGCAAGGCTCAGTGCGGATATGGCTGTGTTCACTCACCCACGGGAGATGGGCAGGCAGGGCGCAGTGCGGATCTGGCTGTGTCCACTCACCCACGGGAGACGGGCAGGCAGGGCGCAGTGCGGATCTGGCTGTGTCCACTCACCCACGGGAGACGGGCAGGCAAGGCTCAGTGCAGATCTGGCTATGTCCACTCACCCACGGGAGACGGGCAGGCAGGGCGCAGTACGGATCTGGCTGTGTCCACTCACCCACGGGAGACGGGCAGGCAGGGCGCAGTGTGGATCTCGCTGTGTCCACTCACCCACGGCAGACGGTCAGGCAGGGCGCAGTGCGGATCTGGCTGTGTCCAATCACTGACGGAAGACGGGCAGGCAAGACGCAGTGCGGATCTGGCTGTCTCCACTCACCCACGGGAGACGGGCAGGCAGGGCGCAGTGCGGATCTGGCTGTGTCCACTCACCCACGGGAGACGGGAAGGCAGGGCGCAGTGCGAATCTGGCTGTGTCCACTCACCCACGGGAGACAGGCAGGCAGGGCGCAGTTCGGATCTCGCTGTGTCCACTCACCCACGGCAGACGGTCAGGCTGGGCGCAGTGCGGATCTGGCTGTGTCCACTCACCCACGGCAGACGGGCAGGCAGGGCGCAGTGCGGATCTGGCTGTGTCCACTCACCCACGGGAGACGGGCAGGCAGGGCGCAGTGCGGATCTCGCTGTGTCCACTCACCCACGGCAGACGGTCAGGCTGGGCGCAGTGCGGATCTGGCTGTGTCCACTCACCCACGGGAGACGGGCAGGCAGGGCGCAGTGCGGATCTCGCTGTGTCCACTCACCCACGGGAGACGGGCAGGCAGGGCGCAGTGCGGATCTGGCTGTGTCCACTCACCAACGTGAGTCGGGCAGGCAAGGCGCAGTGCGGATCTGGCTGTGTCCACTCACCCACGGGAGACGGCCAGGCAGGGCGCAGTGCGGATCCGGCTGTGTCCACTCACCCACGGCAGGCGGTCAGGCAGGGCGCAGTGCGGATCTGGCTGTGTCCACGCACCCACAGCATGCGGTCAGCCAGTGCGCAGTGCGGATCTGGCTGTGTCCACTCACCCACGGCAGGCGCTCAGGCAGAGCGCAGTGCGGATCTGGCTGTGTCCACTCACCCACGGCAGACTGTCAGGCAGGGCGCCGTGCGGATCTGGCTATGTCCACTCGCCCACGGCAGACGGGCAGGCAGGGCGCAGTGCGGATCTGGCTGTGTCCACTCGCCCACGGGAAACGGGCAGGCAGGGCGCAGTGCGGATCTGGCTGTGTCCACTTACCCACGGGAGACGGGCAGGCAGGGCGCAGTCGGATCTGGCTGTGTCCACTCACTGACGGAAGACGGGCAGGCAAGACGCAGTGCGGATCTGGCTGTGTCCACTCACCCACGGGAGACGGGCAGGCAGGGCGCAGTGCGGATCTGGCAGTGTCCACTCACCCACGGGAGACGGGCAGGCAGGGCGCAGTGCGGATCTCGCTGTATCCACTCACCCACGGCAGACGGTCAGGCAGGGCGCAGTGCGGATCTGGCTGTGTCCACTCACCCACGGCAGGCGGTCAGGCAGGGCGCAGTGCGGATCTGGCTGTGTCCACTCACCCACGGCAGGCGGTCAAGCAGGGCGCAGTGCGGATCTGGCTGTGTCCACTCACCCACGGGAGACGGGCAGGCAGGGCGCAGTGCGGATCTGGCTGTGTCCACTCGCCCACGGGACACGGGCAGGCAGGGCGCAGTGCGGATCTGGCTGTGTCCACTCACCGACGGAAGACGGGCAGGCAAGACGCAGTGCGGATCTGGCTGTGTCCACTCACCCACGGGAGACGGGCAGGCAGGGCGCAGTGCGGATCTGGCTGTGTCCACTCACCCACGGGAGACGGGCAGGCTGGGAGCAGTGCGGATCTGGCTGTGTCCACTCACCCACGGGAGACGGGAAGGCAGGGCGCAGTGCGAATCTGGCTGTGTCCACTCACCCACGGGAGACTGGCAGGCAGGGCGCAGTGCGGATCTCGCTGTGTCCACTCACCCACGGCAGACGGTCAGGCAGGGCGCAGTGCGGATCTGGCTGTGTCCACTCACCCACGGCAGACGGGCAGGCAGGGCGCAGTGCGGATCTGGCTGTTTCCACTCGCCCACGGGAGACGGGCAGGCAGGGCGCAGTGCGGATCTGGCTGTGTCCACTCACCCACGGAAGGCGGTCAGGCAGGGCGCAGTGCGGATCTGGCTGTGTCCACTCACCCACGGCAGACGGTCAGACAGGGCGCAGTGCGGATCTGGCTGTGTCCACTCACCCACGGCAGGCGGTCAGGCAGGGTGCAGTGCGGATCTGGCTGTGTCCACGCACCCACAGCATGCGGTCAGCCAGGGCGCAGTGCGGATCTGGCTGTGTCCACTCACCCACGGCAGGCGCTCAGGCAGAGCGCAGTGCGGATCTGGCTGTGTCCACTCACCCAGGGGAGACGAGCAGGCAAGGCGCAGTGTGGACATGGCTGTGTCCACTCACCCACGGGAGACGGGCAGAGAGTGTGCTGTGTGGATATGGCTATGTCCACTGACCCACGGCAGACGGGCAGGCAGGGCGCAGTGCAGATCTGGCTGTGTCCACTCACCCACGGCAGGCGGTCAGGCAGGGTGCAGTGCGGATCTGGCTGTGTCCACTCACCCACGGGAGACGGGCAGGCAGGGCGCAGTGCGGATCTGGCTGTGTCCACTCACCAACGTGAGTCGGGCAGGCAAGGCGCAGTGCGGATGTGGCTGTGTCCATTCACCCACGGGAGACGGCCAGGCAAGGCGCAGTGCGGATCCAGCTGTGTCCACTCACCCACGGGAGATGGGCAGAGACGGTGCTGTGTGGATCTGGCTATGTCCACTGACCCACGGCAGACGGGCAGGCAGGGTACAGTACGGATCTGGCTGTGTGCACTCACCCACGGCAGGCGGTCAGACAGGGCGCGGTTCGGATCTGGCTGTGTCCACTCACCCACGGCAGACGGTCAGGCAGGGCGCAGTGCGGATCTGGCTGTGTCCACTCACCCACGGGAGACGGGCAGGCAGCACGCAGTGCGGATCCGGCTGTGTCCACTCACACACGGGAGACGGGCAGGCAGGGTGCAGTGCGGATCTGGCTGTTTCCACTCGCCAACGGCAGATGGGCAGGCGGGGCGCAGTGCGGATCTGGCTGTGTCCACTCACCCACGTCAGACGGTCAGACAGGGTGCAGTGCGGATCTGGCTGTGTCCACTCACCACGGGAGACGGGCAGGCAGGGCGCAGTGCGGATCTGGCTGTGTCCACTCACCCAAGTGAGACGGGCAGGCAAGGCTCAGTGCGGATATGGCTGTGTCCACTCACCCACGGGAGACGGGCAGGCAGGGCGCAGTGCGGATCTGGCTGTGTCCACTCACCCACGGGAGACGGGCAGGCAGGGCGCAGTGCGGATCTGGCTGTGTCCACTCACCCACGGGAGACGGGCAGGCAGGGCGCAGTGCGGATCTGGTTGTGTCCACTCACCCACGGGAGACGGGCAGGCAAGGCTCAGTGCAGATCTGGCTATGTCCACTCACCCACGGGAGACAGGCAGGCAGGGCGCAGTGCGGATCTGGCTGTGTCCACTCACCCACGGGAGACGGGCAGGCAGGGCACAGTGTGGATCTCGCTGTGTCCACTCACCCACGGCAGACGGTCAGGCAGGGCGCAGTGCGGATCTGGCTGTGTCCACTCACCCACGGCAGACGGGCAGGCAGGGCGCAGTGCGGATCTGGCTGTGTCCACTCACTGACGGAAGACGGGCAGGCAAGACGCAGTGCGGATTTGGCTGTCTCCACTCACCCACGGGAGACGGGCAGGCAGGGCGCAGTGCGGATCTGGCTGTGTCCACTCACCCACGGGAGACGGGCAGGCTGGGCGCAGTGCGGATCTGGCTGTGTCCACTCACCCACGGGAGACGGGAAGGCAGGGCGCAGTGCGGATCTGGCTGTGTCCACTCACCCACGGGAGACGGGTAGGCAGGGCGCAGTGCGGATCTGGCTGTGTCCACTCACCCACGGGAGACGGGCAGGCAAGGCTCAGTGCAGATCTGGCTATGTCCACTCACCCACGGGAGACGGGCAGGCAGGGCGCAGTGCGGATCTGGCTGTGTCCACTCACCCACGGGAGACGGGCAGGCAGGGCGCAGTGTGGATCTCGCTGTGTCCACTCACCCACGGCAGACGGTCAGGCAGGGCGCAGTGAGGATCTGGCTGTGTCCACTCACCCACGGGAGACGAGCAGGCAGGGCGCAGTGTGGATCTCGCTGTGTCCACTCACCCACGGCAGACGGTCAGGCAGGGCGCAGTGCGGATCTCGCTGTGTCCACTCACCCACGGGAGACGGGCAGGCAGGGCGCAGTGCGGATCTGGCTGTGTCCACTCACCAACGTGAGTCGGGCAGGCAAGGCACAGTGCGGATCTGGCTGTGTCCACTCACCCACGGGAGACGGCCAGGCAGGGCGCAGTGCGGATCCGGCTGTGTCCACTCACCCACGGCAGGCGGTCAGGCAGAGCGCAGTGCGGATCTGGCTGTGTCCACGCACCCACAGCATGCGGTCAGCCAGGGCGCAGTGCGGATCTGGCTGTGTCCACTCACCCACGGCAGGCGCTCAGGCAGAGCGCAGTGCGGATCTGGCTGTGTCCACTCACCCACGGCAGACTGTCAGGCAGGGCGCCGTGCGGATCTGGCTATGTCCACTCGCCCACGGCAGACGGGCAGGCAGGGCGCAGTGCGGATCTGGCTGTGTCCACTCGCCCACGAGAGACGGGCAGGCAGGGCGCAGTGCGGATCTGGCTGTGTCCACTTACCCACGGGAGACGGGCAGGCAGGGCGCAGTCGGATCTGGCTGTGTCCACTCACTGACGGAAGACGGGCAGGAAAGACGCAGTGCGGATCTGGCTGTGTCCACTCACCCACGGGAGACGGGCAGGCAGGGCGCAGTGCGTATCTGGCTGTGTCCACTCACCCACGGGAGACGGGCAGGCTGGGCGCAGTGCGGATCTGGCTGTGTCCACTCACCCACGGGAGACGGGTAGGCAGGGCGCAGTGCGGATCTGGCTGTGTCCACTCGCCCACGGGAGACGGGCAGGCAGGGCGCAGTGCGGATCTGGCTGTGTCCACTCACCCACGGCAGGCGGTCAGGCAGGGCGCAGTGCGGATCTGGCTGTGTCCACTCACCCAAGGCAGACGGTCAGGCAGGGCGCAGTGCGGATCTGGCTGTGTCCACTCACCCACGGCAGGCGGTCAGGCAGGGTGCAGTGCGGATCTGGCTGTGTCCACGCACCCACAGCATGCGGTCAGCCAGGGCGCAGTGCGGATCTGGCTGTGTCCACTCACCCACGGCAGGCGCTCAGGCAGAGCGCAGTGCGGATCTGGCTGTGTCCACTCACCCAGGGGAGACGGGCAGGCAAGGCGCAGTGTGGACCTGGCTGTGTCCACTCACCCACGGGAGACGGGCAGAGAGTGTGCTGTGTGGATATGGCTATGTCCACTGACCCACGGCAGACGGGAAGGCAGGGCGCAGTGCAGATCTGGCTGTGTCCACTCACCCACGGCAGACGGTCAGGCAGGGAGCAGTGCGGATCTGGCTGTGTCCACTCACCCACGGGAGACGGGCAGGCAGGGCGCAGTGCGGATATGGCTGTGTCCACTCACCAACGTGAGTCGGGCAGGCAAGGCGCAGTGCGGATCTGGCTGTGTCCACTCACCCACGGGAGACGGGCAGGCAGGGCGCAGTGCGGATCCGGCTGTGTCCACTCACCCACGGGAGATGGGCAGAGACGGTGTGGTGTGGATCTGGCTATGTCCACTGACCCACGGCAGACGGGCAGGCAGGGTACAGTACGGATCTGGCTGTGTCCACTCACCCACGGCAGGCGGTCAGGCAGGGCGCAATGCGGATCTGGCTGTGTCCACTCACCGACGGCAGGCGGTCAGGCAGGGCGCAATGCGGATCTGGCTGTGTCCACTCACCCACGGGAGACGGGCAGGCAGCACGCAGTGCGGATCCGGCTGTGTCCACTCACCCACGGGAGACGGGCAGGCAGGGCGCAGTGCGGATCTGGCTGTGTCCACTCACCCACGGGAGACGGGCAGGCAGGGCGCAGTGCAGATCTGGCTGTGTCCACTCACCCTCGGGAGACGGGCAGTCAAGGCTCAGTGCAGATCTGGCTATGTCCACTCACCCACGCGAGACGGGCAGGCAGGGCGCAGTGCGGATCTGGCTGTGTCCACTCACCCACGGGAGACGGGCAGGCAGGGCGCAGTGCGGATCTGGCTGTGTCCACTCACCCACGGGAGACGGGCAGGCAGCACGCAGTGCGGATCCGGCTGTGTCCACTCACACACGGGAGACGGTCAGGCAGGGCGCAGTGCGGATCTGGCTATTTCCACTCGCCAACGGCAGACGGGCAGGCGGGGCGCAGTGCGGATCTGGCTGTGTCCACTCACCCACGTCAGACGGTCAGACAGGGTGCAGTGCGGATCTGGCTGTGTCCACTCACCACGGGAGACGGGCAGGCAGGGCGCAGTGCGGATCTGGCTGTGTCCACTCACCCAAGTGAGACGGGCAGGCAAGGCTCAGTGCGGATATGGCTGTGTCCACTCACCCACGGGAGACGGGCAGGCAGGGCGCAGTGCGGATCTGGCTGTGTCCACTCAACCACGGGAGACGGGCAGGCAGGGCGCAGTGCGGATCTGGCTGTGTCCACTCACCCACGGGAGACGGGCAGGCAAGGCTCAGTGCAGATCTGGCTATGTCCACTCACCCACGGGAGACGGGCAGGCAGGGCGCAGTGCGGATCTGGCTGTGTCCACTCACCCACGGCAGGCGGTCATGCAGGGTGCAGTGCGGATCTGGCTGTGTCCACGCACCCACAGCATGCGGTCAGCCAGGGCGCAGTGCGGATCTGGCTGTGTCCACTCACCCACGGCAGGCGCTCAGGCAGAGCGCAGTGCGGATCTGGCTGTGTCCACTCACCCAGGGGAGACGGGCAGAGAGTGTGCTGTGTGGATATGGCTATGTCCACTGACCCACGGCAGACGGGCAGACAGGGCGCAGTTCAGATCTGGCTGTGTCCACTCACCCACGGCAGACGGTCAGGCAGGGTGCAGTGCGGATCTGGCTGTGTCCACTCACCCACGGGAGACGGGCAGGCAGGGCGCAGTGCGGATCTGGCTGTGTCCACTCACCAACGTGAGTCGGGCAGGCAAGGCGCAGTGCGGATCTGGCTGTGTCCACTCACCCACGGGAGACGGCCAGGCAGGGCGCAGTGCGGATCCAGCTGTGTCCACTCACCCACGGGAGATGGGCAGAGACGGTGCTGTGTGGATCTGGCTATGTCCACTGACCCACGGCAGACGGGCAGGCAGGGTACAGTACGGATCTGGCTGTGTCCACTCACCCACGGCAGGCGGTCAGACAGGGCGCGGTGCGGATCTGGCTGTGTCCACTCACCCACGGCAGACGGTCAGGCAGGGCGCAGTGCGGATCTGGCTGTGTCCACTCACCCACGGGAGACGGGCAGGCAGCACGCAGTGCGGATACGGCTGTGTCCACTCACCCACGGGAGACGGGCAGGCAGGGCGCAGTGCGGATATGGCTGTTTCCACTCGCCAACGGCAGACGGGCAGGCAGGGCGCAGTGCGGATCTGGCTCTGTCCACTCACCCACGTCAGACGGTCAGACAGGGTGCAGTGCGGATCTGGCTGTGTCCACTCACCACGGGAGACGGGCAGGCAGGGCGCAGTGCGGATCTGGCTGTGTCCACTCACCCAAGTGAGACGGGCAGGCAAGGCTCAGTGCGGATATGGCTGTGTCCACTCACCCACGGGAGACGGGCAGGCAGGGCGCAGTGCGGATCTCGCTGTGTCCACTCACCCACGGCAGACGGTCAGGCAGGGCGCAGTGCGGATCTGGCTGTGTCCACTCACCCACGGCAGACGGGCAGGCAGGGCGCAGTGCGGATCTGGCTGTGTCCACTCGCCCACGGGAGACGGGCAGGCAGGGCGCAGTGCGGATCTGGCTGTGTCCACTCACCCACGGCAGGCCGTCAGGCAGGGCGCAGTGCGGATCTGGCTGTGTCCACTCACCCACGGCAGACGGTCAGGCAGGGCGCAGTGCGGATCTGGCTGTGTCCACTCACCCACGGCAGGCGGTCAGGCAGGGTGCAGTGCGGATCTGGCTGTGTCCACGCACCCACAGCATGCGGTCAGCCAGGGCGCAGTGCGGATCTGGCTGTGTCCACTCACCCACGGCATGCGGTCAGCCAGGGCGCAGTGCGGATCTGGCTGTGTCCACTCACCCAGGGGAGACGAGCAGGCAAGGCGCAGTGTGGACCTGGCTGTGTCCACTCACCCACGGGAGACGGGCAGAGAGTGTACTGTGTGGATATGGCTATGTCCACTGACCCACGGCAGACGGGCAGGCAGGGCGCAGTGCGGATCTGGCTGTGTCCACTCACCCACGGCAGGCGGTCAGACAGGGCGCGGTGCGGATCTGGCTGTGTCCACTCACCCACGGCAGACGGTAAGGCAGGGCGCAGTGCGGATCTGGCTGTGTCCACTCACCCACGGGAGACGGGCAGGCAGCACGCAGTGCGGATCCGGCTGTGTCCACTCACACACGGGAGACGGGCAGGCAGGGCGCAGTGCGGATCTGGCTGTTTACACTCGCCAACGGCAGACGGGCAGGCGGGGCGCCGTGCGGATCTGGCTGTGTCCACTCACCCACGTCAGACGGTCAGACAGGGTGCAGTGCGGATCTGGCTGTGTCCACTCACCACGGGAGACGGGCAGGCAGGGCGCAGTGCGGATCTGGCTGTGTCCACTCACCCAAGTGAGACGGGCAGGCAAGGCTCAGTGCGGATATGGCTGTGTCCACTCACCCACGGGAGACGGGCAGGTAGGGCGCAGTGCGGATCTGGCTGTGTCCACTCACCCACGGGAGACGGGCAGGCAGGGCGCAGTGCGGATCTGGCTGTGTCCACTCACCCACGGGAGACGGGCAGGCAAGGCTCAGTGCAGATCTGGCTATGTCCACTCACCCACGGGAGACGGGCAGGCAGGGCGCAGTGCGGATCTGGCTGTGTCCACTCACCCACGGCAGGCGGTCATGCAGGGTGCAGTGCGGATCTGGCTGTGTCCACGCACCCACAGCATGCGGTCAGCCAGGGCGCAGTGCGGATCTGGCTGTGTCCACTCACCCACGGCAGGCGCTCAGGCAGAGCGCAGTGCGGATCTGGCTGTGTCCACTCACCCAGGGGAGACGGGCAGAGAGTGTGCTGTGTGGATATGGCTATGTCCACTGACCCACGGCAGACGGGCAGGCAGGGCGCAGTTCAGATCTGGCTGTGTCCACTCACCCACGGCAGACGGTCAGGCAGGGTGCAGTGCGGATCTGGCTGTGTCCACTCACCCACGGGAGACGGGCAGGCAGGGCGCAGTGCGGATCTGGCTGTGTCCACTCACCAACGTGAGTCGGGCAGGCAAGGCGCAGTGCGGATCTGGCTGTGTCCACTCACCCACGGGAGACGGCCAGGCAGGGCGCAGTGCGGATCCAGCTGTGTCCACTCACCCACGGGAGATGGGCAGAGACGGTGCTGTGTGGATCTGGCTATGTCCACTGACCCACGGCAGACGGGCAGGCAGGGTACAGTACGGATCTGGCTGTGTCCACTCACCCACGGCAGGCGGTCAGACAGGGCGCGGTGCGGATCTGGCTGTGTCCACTCACCCACGGCAGACGGTCAGGCAGGGCGCAGTGCGGATCTGGCTGTGTCCACTCACCCACGGGAGACGGGCAGGCAGCACGCAGTGCGGATACGGCTGTGTCCACTCACCCACGGGAGACGGGCAGGCAGGGCGCAGTGCGGATATGGCTGTTTCCACTCGCCAACGGCAGACGGGCAGGCAGGGCGCAGTGCGGATCTGGCTCTGTCCACTCACCCACGTCAGACGGTCAGACAGGGTGCAGTGCGGATCTGGCTGTGTCCACTCACCACGGGAGACGGGCAGGCAGGGCGCAGTGCGGATCTGGCTGTGTCCACTCACCCAAGTGAGACGGGCAGGCAAGGCTCAGTGCGGATATGGCTGTGTCCACTCACCCACGGGAGACGGGCAGGCAGGGCGCAGTGCGGATCTGGCTGTGTCCACTCACCCACGGGAGACGGGCAGGCAGGGCGCAGTGCGGATCTGGCTGTGTCCACTCACCCACGGGAGACGGGCAGGCAAGGCTCAGTGCAGATCAGGCTATGTCCACTCACCCACGGGAGACGGGCAGGCAGGGCGCAGTGCGGATCTGGCTGTGTCCACTCACCCACTGGAGACGGGCAGGCAGGGCGCAGTGTGGATCTCGCTGTGTCCACTCACCCACGGCAGACGGTCAGGCAGGGCGCAGTGCGGATCTGGCTGTGTCCACTCACCCACGGCAGACGGTCAGGCAGGGCGCAGTGCGGATCTGGCTGTGTCCACTCACCCACGGCAGGCGGTCAGGCAGGGTGCAGTGCGGATCTGGCTGTGTCCACGCACCCACAGCATGCGGTCAGCCAGGGCGCAGTGCGGATCTGGCTGTGTCCACTCACCCACGGCATGCGGTCAGCCAGGGCGCAGTGCGGATCTGGCTGTGTCCACTCACCCAGGGGAGACGAGCAGGCAAGGCGCAGTGTGGACCTGGCTGTGTCCACTCACCCACGGGAGACGGGCAGAGAGTGTACTGTGTGGATATGGCTATGTCCACTGACCCACGGCAGACGGGCAGGCAGGGCGCAGTGCGGATCTGGCTGTGTCCACTCACCCACGGCAGGCGGTCAGACAGGGCGCGGTGCGGATCTGGCTGTGTCCACTCACCCACGGCAGACGGTAAGGCAGGGCGCAGTGCGGATCTGGCTGTGTCCACTCACCCACGGGAGACGGGCAGGCAGCACGCAGTGCGGATCCGGCTGTGTCCACTCACACACGGGAGACGGGCAGGCAGGGCGCAGTGCGGATCTGGCTGTTTACACTCGCCAACGGCAGACGGGCAGGCGGGGCGCCGTGCGGATCTGGCTGTGTCCACTCACCCACGTCAGACGGTCAGACAGGGTGCAGTGCGGATCTGGCTGTGTCCACTCACCACGGGAGACGGGCAGGCAGGGCGCAGTGCGGATCTGGCTGTGTCCACTCACCCAAGTGAGACGGGCAGGCAAGGCTCAGTGCGGATATGGCTGTGTCCACTCACCCACGGGAGACGGGCAGGTAGGGCGCAGTGCGGATCTGGCTGTGTCCACTCACCCACGGGAGACGGGCAGGCAGGGCGCAGTGCGGATCTGGCTGTGTCCACTCACCCACGGGAGACGGGCAGGCAAGGCTCAGTGCAGATCTGGCTATGTCCACTCACCCACGGGAGACGGGCAGGCAGGGCGCAGTGCGGATCTGGCTGTGTCCACTCACCCACGGCAGGCGGTCATGCAGGGTGCAGTGCGGATCTGGCTGTGTCCACGCACCCACAGCATGCGGTCAGCCAGGGCGCAGTGCGGATCTGGCTGTGTCCACTCACCCACGGCAGGCGCTCAGGCAGAGCGCAGTGCGGATCTGGCTGTGTCCACTCACCCAGGGGAGACGGGCAGAGAGTGTGCTGTGTGGATATGGCTATGTCCACTGACCCACGGCAGACGGGCAGGCAGGGCGCAGTTCAGATCTGGCTGTGTCCACTCACCCACGGCAGACGGTCAGGCAGGGTGCAGTGCGGATCTGGCTGTGTCCACTCACCCACGGGAGACGGGCAGGCAGGGCGCAGTGCGGATCTGGCTGTGTCCACTCACCAACGTGAGTCGGGCAGGCAAGGCGCAGTGCGGATCTGGCTGTGTCCACTCACCCACGGGAGACGGCCAGGCAGGGCGCAGTGCGGATCCAGCTGTGTCCACTCACCCACGGGAGATGGGCAGAGACGGTGCTGTGTGGATCTGGCTATGTCCACTGACCCACGGCAGACGGGCAGGCAGGGTACAGTACGGATCTGGCTGTGTCCACTCACCCACGGCAGGCGGTCAGACAGGGCGCGGTGCGGATCTGGCTGTGTCCACTCACCCACGGCAGACGGTCAGGCAGGGCGCAGTGCGGATCTGGCTGTGTCCACTCACCCACGGGAGACGGGCAGGCAGCACGCAGTGCGGATACGGCTGTGTCCACTCACCCACGGGAGACGGGCAGGCAGGGCGCAGTGCGGATATGGCTGTTTCCACTCGCCAACGGCAGACGGGCAGGCAGGGCGCAGTGCGGATCTGGCTCTGTCCACTCACCCACGTCAGACGGTCAGACAGGGTGCAGTGCGGATCTGGCTGTGTCCACTCACCACGGGAGACGGGCAGGCAGGGCGCAGTGCGGATCTGGCTGTGTCCACTCACCCAAGTGAGACGGGCAGGCAAGGCTCAGTGCGGATATGGCTGTGTCCACTCACCCACGGGAGACGGGCAGGCAGGGCGCAGTGCGGATCTGGCTGTGTCCACTCACCCACGGGAGACGGGCAGGCAGGGCGCAGTGCGGATCTGGCTGTGTCCACTCACCCACGGGAGACGGGCAGGCAAGGCTCAGTGCAGATCAGGCTATGTCCACTCACCCACGGGAGACGGGCAGGCAGGGCGCAGTGCGGATCTGGCTGTGTCCACTCACCCACTGGAGACGGGCAGGCAGGGCGCAGTGTGGATCTCGCTGTGTCCACTCACCCACGGCAGACGGTCAGGCAGGGCGCAGTGCGGATCTGGCTGTGTCCACTCACCCACGGCAGACGGGCAGGCAGGGCGCAGTGCGGATCTGGCTGTGTCCACTCACTGACGGAAGCGGGCAGGCAAGACGCAGTGCGGATCTGGCTGTGTCCACTCACCCACGGGAGACGGGCAGGCAGGGCGCAGTGCGGATCTGGCTGTGTCCACTCACCCACGGGAGACGGGCAGGCTGGGCGCAGTGCGGATCTGGCTGTGTCCACTCACCCACGGGAGACGGGAAGGCAGGGCGCAGTGTGGATCTGGCTGTGTCCACTCACCCACGGGAGACTGGCAGGCAGGGCGCAGTGCGGATCTCGCTGTGTCCACTCACCCACGGCAGACGGTCAGGCAGGGCGCAGTGCGGATCTGGCTGTGTCCACTCACCCACGGCAGACGGGCAGGCAGGGCGCAGTGCGGATCTGGCTGTGTCCACTCGCCCACGGGAGACGGGCAGGCAGGGCGCAGTGCGGATCTGGCTGTGTCCACTCACCCACGGCAGGCGGTCAGGCAGGGCGCAGTGCGGATCTGGCTGTGTCCACTCACCCACGGCAGACGGTCAGGCAGGGCGCAGTGCGGATCTGGCTGTGTCCACTCACCCACGGCAGGCGGTCAGGCAGGGTGCAGTGCGGATCTGGCTGTGTCCACGCACCCACAGCATGCGGTCAGCCAGGGCGCAGTGCGGATCTGGCTGTGTCCACTCACCCACGGCATGTGGTCAGCCAGGGCGCAGTGCGGATCTGGCTGTGTCCACTCACCCAGGGGAGACGAGCAGGCAGGGCGCAGTGTGGACCTGGCTGTGTCCACTCACCCACGGGAGACGGGCAGAGAGTGTGCTGTGTGGATATGGCTATGTCCACTGACCCACGGCAGACGGGCAGGCAGGGCGCAGTGCAGATCTGGCTGTGTCCACTCACCCACGGCAGACGGTCAGGCAGGGTGCAGTGCGGATCTGGCTGTGTCCACTCACCCACGGGAGACGGGCAGGCAGGGCGCAGTGCGGATCTCGCTGTGTCCACTCACCAACGTGAGTCGGGCAGGCAAGGCGCAGTGCGGATCTGGCTGTGTCCATTCACCCACGGGAGACGGCCAGGCAGGGCGCAGTGCGGATCCAGCTGTGTCCACTCACCCACGGGAGATGGGCAGAGACGGTGCTGTGTGGATCTGGCTATGTCCACTGACCCACGGCAGACGGGCAGGCAGGGTACAGTACGGATCTGGCTGTGTCCACTCACCCACGGCAGGCGGTCAGACAGGGCGCGGTGCGGATCTGGCTGTGTCCACTCACCCACGGCAGACGGTCAGGCAGGGCGCAGTGCGGATCTGGCTGTGTCCACTCACCCACGGGAGACGGGCAGGCAGCACGCAGTGCGGATCCGGCTGTGTCCACTCACACACGGGAGACGGGCAGGCAGGGCGCAGTGCGGATCTGGCTGTTTCCACTCGCCAACGGCAGACGGGCAGGCGGGGCGCAGTGCGGATCTGGCTGTGTCCACTCACCCACGTCAGACGGTCAGACAGGGTGCAGTGCGGATCTGGCTGTGTCCACTCACCCACGGCAGACGGGCAGGCAGGGCGCAGTGCGGTTCTGGCTGTGTCCACTCACTGACGGAAGACGGGCAGGCAAGACGCAGTGCGGATCTGGCTGTCTCCACTCACCCACGGGAGACGGGCAGGCAGGGCGCAGTGCGGATCTGGCTGTGTCCACTCACCCACGGGAGACGGGCAGGCTGGGCGCAGTGCAGATCTGGCTGTGTCCACTCACCCACGGGAGACGGGAAGGCAGGGCGCAGTGCGGATCTGGCTGTGTCCACTCACCCACGGGAGACGGGCAGGCAGGGCGCAGTGCGGATCTGGCTGTGTCCACTCACCCACGGGAGACGGGCAGGCAGGGCGCAGTGCGGATCTGGCTGTGTCCACTCACCCACGGGAGACGGGCAGGCAAGGCTCAGTGCGGATCTGGCTATGTCCACTCACCCACGGGAGACGGGCAGGCAGGGCGCAGTGCGGATCTGGCTGTGTCCACTCACCCACGGGAGACGGGCAGGCAGGGCGCAGTGTGGATCTCGCTGTGTCCACTCACCCACGGCAGACGGTCAGGCAGGGCGCAGTGCGGATCTGGCTGTGTCCACTCACCCACGGGAGATGGGCAGGCAGGGCGCAGTGTGGATCTCGCTGTATCCACTCACCCACGGCAGACGGTCAGGCAGGGCGCAGTGCGGATCTCGCTGTGTCCACTCACCCACGGGAGATGGGCAGGCAGGGCGCAGTGCGGATCTGGCTGTGTCCACTCACCAACGTGAGTCGGGCAGGCAAGGCGCAGTGCGGATCTGTCTGTGTCCACTCACCCACGGGAGACGGCCAGGCAGGGCGCAGTGCGGATCCGGCTGTGTCCACTCACCCACGGCAGGCGGTCAGGCAGGGCGCAGTGCGGATCTGGCTGTGTCCACGCACCCACAGCATGCGGTCAGCCAGGGCGCAGTGCGGATCTGGCTGTGTCCACTCACCCACGGCAGGCGCTCAGGCAGAGCGCAGTGCGGATCTGGCTGTGTCCACTCACCCACGGCAGACTGTCAGGCAGGGCGCCGTGCG
Organism: Microcebus murinus; assembly: GCF_040939455.1. Lineage (NCBI taxonomy): Eukaryota > Metazoa > Chordata > Mammalia > Primates > Cheirogaleidae > Microcebus > Microcebus murinus. The sequence goes on along the minus strand of NC_134123.1, from coordinate 538,111 downwards.
GATCTGGCTATGTCCACTCGCCCACGGCAGACGGGCAGGCAGGGCGCAGTGCGGATCTGGCTGTGTCCACTCGCCCACGGGAGACGGGCAGGCAGGGCGCAGTGCGGATCTGGCTGTGTCCACTTACCCACGGGAGACGGGCAGGCAGGGCGCAGTCGGATCTGGCTGTGTCCACTCACCGACGGAAGACGGGCAGGCAAGACGCAGTGCGGATCTGGCTGTGTCCACTCACCCACGGGAGACGGGCAGGCAGGGCGCAGTGCGGATCTGGCTGTGTCCACTCACCCACGGGAGACGGGCAGGCTGGGCGCAGTGCGGATCTGGCTGTGTCCACTCACCCACGGGAGACGGGTAGGCAGGGCGCTGTGCGGATCTGGCTGTGTCCACTCGCCCACGGGAGACGGGCAGGCAGGGCGCAGTGCGGATCTGGCTGTGTCCACTCACCCACGGCAGGCGGTCTGGCAGGGCGCAGTGCGGATCTGGCTGTGTCCACTCACCCACGGCAGACGGTCAGGCAGGGCGCAGTGCGGATCTGGCTGTGTCCACTCACCCACGGCAGGCGGTCAGGCAGGGTGCAGTGCGGATCTGGCTGTGTCCACGCACCCACAGCATGCGGTCAGACAGGGCGCAGTGCGGATCTGGCTGTGTCCACTCACCCACGGCAGGCGCTCAGGCAGAGCGCAGTGCGGATCTGGCTGTGTCCACTCACCCAGGGGAGACGGGCAGGCAAGGCGCAGTGTGGACCTGGCTGTGTCCACTCACCCACGGGAGACGGGCAGAGAGTGTGCTGTGTGGATATGGCTATGTCCACTGACCCACGGCAGACGGGCAGGCAGGGCGCAGTGCGGATCTGGCTGTGTCCACTCACCCACGGCAGGCGGTCAGACAGGGCGCGGTGCGGATCTGGCTGTGTCCACTCACCCACGGCAGATGGTCAGGCAGGGCGCAGTGCGGATCTGGCTGTGTCCACTCACCCACGGGAGACGGGCAGGCAGCACGCAGTGCGGATCCGGCTGTGTCCACTCACACACGGGAGACGGGCAGGCAGGGCGCAGTGCGGATCTGGCTGTTTCCACTCGCCAACGGCAGACGGGCAGGCGGGGCGCAGTGCGGATCTGGCTGTGTCCACTCACCCACGTCAGACGGTCAGACAGGGTGCAGTGCGGATCTGGCTGTGTCCACTCACCACGGGAGACGGGCAGGCAGGGCGCAGTGCGGATCTGGCTGTGTCCACTCACCCAAGTGAGACGGGCAGGCAAGGCTCAGTGCGGATATGGCTGTGTCCACTCACCCACGGGAGACGGGCAGGCAGGGCGCAGTGCGGATCTGGCTGTGTCCACTCACCCACGGGAGACGGGCAGGCAGGGCGCAGTGCGGATCTGGCTGTGTCCACTCACCCACGGGAGACGGGCAGGCAAGGCTCAGTGCAGATCTGGCTATGTCCACTCACCCACGGGAGACGGGCAGGCAGGGCGCAGTGCGGATCTGGCTGTGTCCACTCACCCACGGCAGGCGGTCATGCAGGGTGCAGTGCGGATCTGGCTGTGTCCACGCACCCACAGCATGCGGTCAGCCAGGGCGCAGTGCGGATCTGGCTGTGTCCACTCACCCACGGCAGGCGCTCAGGCAGAGCGCAGTGCGGATCTGGCTGTGTCCACTCACCCAGGGGAGACGGGCAGAGAGTGTGCTGTGTGGATATGGCTATGTCCACTGACCCACGGCAGACGGGCAGGCAGGGCGCAGTTCAGATCTGGCTGTGTCCACTCACCCACGGCAGACGGTCAGGCAGGGTGCAGTGCGGATCTGGCTGTGTCCACTCACCCACGGGAGACGGGCAGGCAGGGCGCAGTGCGGATCTGGCTGTGTCCACTCACCAACGTGAGTCGGGCAGGCAAGGCGCAGTGCGGATCTGGCTGTGTCCACTCACCCACGGGAGACGGCCAGGCAGGGCGCAGTGCGGATCCAGCTGTGTCCACTCACCCACGGGAGATGGGCAGAGACGGTGCTGTGTGGATCTGGCTATGTCCACTGACCCACGGCAGACGGGCAGGCAGGGTACAGTACGGATCTGGCTGTGTCCACTCACCCACGGCAGGCGGTCAGACAGGGCGCGGTGCGGATCTGGCTGTGTCCACTCACCCACGGCAGACGGTCAGGCAGGGCGCAGTGCGGATCTGGCTGTGTCCACTCACCCACGGGAGACGGGCAGGCAGCACGCAGTGCGGATACGGCTGTGTCCACTCACCCACGGGAGACGGGCAGGCAGGGCGCAGTGCGGATATGGCTGTTTCCACTCGCCAACGGCAGACGGGCAGGCAGGGCGCAGTGCGGATCTGGCTCTGTCCACTCACCCACGTCAGACGGTCAGACAGGGTGCAGTGCGGATCTGGCTGTGTCCACTCACCACGGGAGACGGGCAGGCAGGGCGCAGTGCGGATCTGGCTGTGTCCACTCACCCAAGTGAGACGGGCAGGCAAGGCTCAGTGCGGATATGGCTGTGTCCACTCACCCACGGGAGACGGGCAGGCAGGGCGCAGTGCGGATCTGGCTGTGTCCACTCACCCACGGGAGACGGGCAGGCAGGGCGCAGTGCGGATCTGGCTGTGTCCAGTCACCCACGGGAGACGGGCAGGCAAGGCTCAGTGCAGATCAGGCTATGTCCACTCACCCACGGGAGACGGGCAGGCAGGGCGCAGTGCGGATCTGGCTGTGTCCACTCACCCACTGGAGACGGGCAGGCAGAGCGCAGTGTGGATCTCGCTGTGTCCACTCACCCACGGCAGACGGTCAGGCAGGGCGCAGTGCGGATCTGGCTGTGTCCACTCACCCACGGCAGACGGGCAGGCAGGGCGCAGTGCGGATCTGGCTGTGTCCACTCGCCCACGGGAGACGGGCAGGCAGGGCGCAGTGCGGATCTGGCTGTGTCCACTCACCCACGGCAGGCCGTCAGGCAGGGCGCAGTGCGGATCTGGCTGTGTCCACTCACCCACGGCAGACGGTCAGGCAGGGCGCAGTGCGGATCTGGCTGTGTCCACTCACCCACGGCAGGCGGTCAGGCAGGGTGCAGTGCGGATCTGGCTGTGTCCACGCACCCATAGCATGCGGTCAGCCAGGGCGCAGTGCGGATCTGGCTGTGTCCACTCACCCACGGCATGCGGTCAGCCAGGGCGCAGTGCGGATCTGGCTGTGTCCACTCACCCAGGGGAGACGAGCAGGCAAGGCGCAGTGTGGACCTGGCTGTGTCCACTCACCCACGGGAGACGGGCAGAGAGTGTGCTGTGTGGAAATGGCTATGTCCACTGACCCACGGCAGACGGGCAGGCAGGGCGCAGTGCAGATCTGGCTGTGTCCACTCACCCACGGCAGACGGTCAGGCAGGGTGCAGTGCGGATCTGGCTGTGTCCACTCACCCACGGGAGACGGGCAGGCAGGGCGCAGTGCGGATCTCGCTGTGTCCACTCACCAACGTGAGTCGGGCAGGCAAGGCGCAGTGCGGATCTGGCTGTGTCCATTCACCCACGGGAGACGGCCAGGCAGGGCGCAGTGCGGATCCAGCTGTGTCCACTCACCCACGGGAGATGGGCAGAGACGGTGCTGTGTGGATCTGGCTATGTCCACTGACCCACGGCAGACGGGCAGGCAGGGTACAGTACGGATCTGGCTGTGTCCACTCACCCATGGCAGGCAGTCAGACAGGGCGCGGTGCGGATCTGGCTGTGTCCACTCACCCACGGCAGACGGTCAGGCAGGGCGCAGTGCGGATCTGGCTGTGTCCACTCACCCACGGGAGACGGGCAGGCAGCACGCAGTGCGGATCCGGCTGTGTCCACTCACACACGGGAGACGGGCAGGCAGGGCGCAGTGCGGATCTGGCTGTTTCCACTCGCCAACGGCAGACGGGCAGGCGGGGCGCAGTGCGGATCTGGCTGTGTCCACTCACCCACGTCAGACGGTCAGACAGGGTGCAGTGCGGATCTGGCTGTGTCCACTCACCCACGGCAGACGGGCAGGCAGGGCGCAGTGCGGTTCTGGCTGTGTCCACTCACTGACGGAAGACGGGCAGGCAAGACGCCGTGCGGATCTGGCTGTCTCCACTCACCCACGGGAGACGGGCAGGCAGGGCGCAGTGCGGATCTGGCTGTGTCCACTCACCCACGGGAGACGGGCAGGCTGGGCGCAGTGCAGATCTGGCTGTGTCCACTCACCCACGGGAGACGGGAAGGCAGGGCGCAGTGCGGATCTGGCTGTGTCCACTCACCCACGGGAGTCGGGCAGGCAGGGCGCAGTGCGGATCTGGCTGTGTCCACTCACCCACGGGAGACGGGCAGGCAGGGCGCAGTGCGGATCTGGCTGTGTCCACTCACCCACGGGAGAAGGGCAGGCAAGGCTCAGTGCGGATCTGGCTATGTCCTCTCACCCACGGGAGACGGGCAGGCAGGGCGCAGTGCGGATCTGGCTGTGTCCACTCACCCACGGGAGACGGGCAGGCAGGGCGCAGTGTGGATCTCGCTGTGTCCACTCACCCACGGCAGACGGTCAGGCAGGGCGCAGTGCGGATCTGGCTGTGTCCACTCACCCACGGGAGACGGGCAGGCAGGGCGCAGTGTGGATCTCGCTGTATCCACTCACCCACGGCAGACGGTCAGGCAGGGCGCAGTGCGGATCTCGCTGTGTCCACTCACCCACGGGAGATGGGCAGGCAGGGCGCAGTGCGGATCTGGCTGTTTCCACTCACCAACGTGAGTCGGGCAGGCAAGGCGCAGTGCGGATCTGTCTGTGTCCACTCACCCACGGGAGACGGCCAGGCAGGGCGCAGTGCGGATCCGGCTGTGTCCACTCACCCACGGCAGGCGGTCAGGCAGGGCGCAGTGCGGATCTGGCTGTGTCCACGCACCCACAGCATGCGGTCAGCCAGGGCGCAGTGCGGATCTGGCTGTGTCCACTCACCCACGGCAGGCGCTCAGGCAGAGCGCAGTGCGGATCTGGCTGTGTCCACTCACCCACGGCAGACTGTCAGGCAGGGCGCCGTGCGGATCTGGCTATGTCCACTCGCCCACGGCAGACGGGCAGGCAGGGCGCAGTGCGGATCTGGCTGTGTCCACTCGCCCACGGGAGACGGGCAGGCAGGGCAAAGTGCGGATCTGGCTGTGTCCACTTACCCACGGGAGACGGGCAGGCAGGGCGCAGTCGGATCTGGCTGTGTCCACTCACCGACGGAAGACGGGCAGGCAAGACGCAGTGCGGATCTGGCTGTGTCCACTCACCCACGGGAGACGGGCAGGCAGGGCGCAGTGCGGATCTGGCTGTGTCCACTCACCCACGGGAGACGGGCAGGCTGGGCGCAGTGCGGATCTGGCTGTGTCCACTCACCCACGGGAGACGGGTAGGCAGGGCGCTGTGCGGATCTGGCTGTGTCCACTCGCCCACGGGAGACGGGCAGGCAGGGCGCAGTGCGGATCTGGCTGTGTCCACTCACCCACGGCAGGCGGTCTGGCAGGGCGCAGTGCGGATCTGGCTGTGTCCACTCACCCACGGCAGACGGTCAGGCAGGGCGCAGTGCGGATCTGGCTGTGTCCACTCACCCACGGCAGGCGGTCAGGCAGGGTGCAGTGCGGATCTGGCTGTGTCCACGCACCCACAGCATGCGGTCAGCCAGGGCGCAGTGCGGATCTGGCTGTGTCCACTCACCCACGGCAGGCGCTCAGGCAGAGCGCAGTGCGGATCTGGCTGTGTCCACTCACCCAGGGGAGACGGGCAGGCAAGGCGCAGTGTGGACCTGGCTGTGTCCACTCACCCACGGGAGACGGGCAGAGAGTGTGCTGTGTGGATATGGCTATGTCCACTGACCCACGGCAGACGGGCAGGCAGGGCGCAGTGCGGATCTGGCTGTGTCCACTCACCCACGGCAGGCGGTCAGACAGGGCGCGGTGCGGATCTGGCTGTGTCCACTCACCCACGGCAGACGGTCAGGCAGGGCGCAGTGCGGATCTGGCTGTGTCCACTCACCCACGGGAGACGGGCAGGCAGCACGCAGTGCGGATCCGGCTGTGTCCACTCACACACGGGAGACGGGCAGGCAGGGCGCAGTGCGGATCTGGCTGTTTCCACTCGCCAACGGCAGACGAGCAGGCAAGGCGCAGTGCGGATCTGGCTGTGTCCACTCACCCACGTCAGACGGTCAGACAGGGTGCAGTGCGGATCTGGCTGTGTCCACTCACCACGGGAGACGGGCAGGCAGGGCGCAGTGCGGATCTGGCTGTGTCCACTCACCCAAGTGAGACGGGCAGGCAAGGCTCAGTGCGGATATGGCTGTGTCCACTCACCCACGGGAGACGGGCAGGCAGGGCGCAGTGCGGATCTGGCTGTGTCCACTCACCCACGGGAGACGGGCAGGCAGGGCGCAGTGTGGATCTCGCTGTGTCCACTCACCCACGGCAGACGGTCAGGCAGGGCGCAGTGCGGATCTGGCTGTGTCCACTCACCCACGGGAGACGGGCAGGCAGGGCGCAGTGTGGATCTCGCTGTATCCACTCACCCACGGCAGACGGTCAGGCAGGGCGCAGTGCGGATCTCGCTGTGTCCACTCACCCACGGGAGATGGGCAGGCAGGGCGCAGTGCGGATCTGGCTGTTTCCACTCACCAACGTGAGTCGGGCAGGCAAGGCGCAGTGCGGATCTGTCTGTGTCCACTCACCCACGGGAGACGGCCAGGCAGGGCGCAGTGCGGATCCGGCTGTGTCCACTCACCCACGGCAGGCGGTCAGGCAGGGCGCAGTGCGGATCTGGCTGTGTCCACGCACCCACAGCATGCGGTCAGCCAGGGCGCAGTGCGGATCTGGCTGTGTCCACTCACCCACGGCAGGCGCTCAGGCAGAGCGCAGTGCGGATCTGGCTGTGTCCACTCACCCACGGCAGACTGTCAGGCAGGGCGCCGTGCGGATCTGGCTATGTCCACTCGCCCACGGCAGACGGGCAGGCAGGGCGCAGTGCGGATCTGGCTGTGTCCACTCGCCCACGGGAGACGGGCAGGCAGGGCAAAGTGCGGATCTGGCTGTGTCCACTTACCCACGGGAGACGGGCAGGCAGGGCGCAGTCGGATCTGGCTGTGTCCACTCACCGACGGAAGACGGGCAGGCAAGACGCAGTGCGGATCTGGCTGTGTCCACTCACCCACGGGAGACGGGCAGGCAGGGCGCAGTGCGGATCTGGCTGTGTCCACTCACCCACGGGAGACGGGCAGGCTGGGCGCAGTGCGGATCTGGCTGTGTCCACTCACCCACGGGAGACGGGTAGGCAGGGCGCTGTGCGGATCTGGCTGTGTCCACTCGCCCACGGGAGACGGGCAGGCAGGGCGCAGTGCGGATCTGGCTGTGTCCACTCACCCACGGCAGGCGGTCTGGCAGGGCGCAGTGCGGATCTGGCTGTGTCCACTCACCCACGGCAGACGGTCAGGCAGGGCGCAGTGCGGATCTGGCTGTGTCCACTCACCCACGGCAGGCGGTCAGGCAGGGTGCAGTGCGGATCTGGCTGTGTCCACGCACCCACAGCATGCGGTCAGCCAGGGCGCAGTGCGGATCTGGCTGTGTCCACTCACCCACGGCAGGCGCTCAGGCAGAGCGCAGTGCGGATCTGGCTGTGTCCACTCACCCAGGGGAGACGGGCAGGCAAGGCGCAGTGTGGACCTGGCTGTGTCCACTCACCCACGGGAGACGGGCAGAGAGTGTGCTGTGTGGATATGGCTATGTCCACTGACCCACGGCAGACGGGCAGGCAGGGCGCAGTGCGGATCTGGCTGTGTCCACTCACCCACGGCAGGCGGTCAGACAGGGCGCGGTGCGGATCTGGCTGTGTCCACTCACCCACGGCAGACGGTCAGGCAGGGCGCAGTGCGGATCTGGCTGTGTCCACTCACCCACGGGAGACGGGCAGGCAGCACGCAGTGCGGATCCGGCTGTGTCCACTCACACACGGGAGACGGGCAGGCAGGGCGCAGTGCGGATCTGGCTGTTTCCACTCGCCAACGGCAGACGAGCAGGCAAGGCGCAGTGCGGATCTGGCTGTGTCCACTCACCCACGTCAGACGGTCAGACAGGGTGCAGTGCGGATCTGGCTGTGTCCACTCACCACGGGAGACGGGCAGGCAGGGCGCAGTGCGGATCTGGCTGTGTCCACTCACCCAAGTGAGACGGGCAGGCAAGGCTCAGTGCGGATATGGCTGTGTCCACTCACCCACGGGAGACGGGCAGGCAGGGCGCAGTGCGGATCTGGCTGTGTCCACTCACCCACGGGAGACGGGCAGGCAGGGCGCAGTGCGGATCTGGCTGTGTCCACTCACCCACGGGAGACGGGCAGGCAAGGCTCAGTGCAGATCTGGCTATGTCCACTCACCCACGGGAGACGGGCAGGCAGGGCGCAGTGCGGATCTGGCTGTGTCCACTCACCCACGGCAGGCGGTCATGCAGGGTGCAGTGCGGATCTGGCTGTGTCCACGCACCCACAGCATGCGGTCAGCCAGGGCGCAGTGCGGATCTGGCTGTGTCCACTCACCCACGGCAGGCGCTCAGGCAGAGCGCAGTGCGGATCTGGCTGTGTCCACTCACCCAGGGGAGACGGGCAGAGAGTGTGCTGTGTGGATATGGCTATGTCCACTGACCCACGGCAGACGGGCAGGCAGGGCGCAGTTCAGATCTGGCTGTGTCCACTCACCCACGGCAGACGGTCAGGCAGGGTGCAGTGCGGATCTGGCTGTGTCCACTCACCCACGGGAGACGGGCAGGCAGGGCGCAGTGCGGATCTGGCTGTGTCCACTCACCAACGTGAGTCGGGCAGGCAAGGCGCAGTGCGGATCTGGCTGTGTCCACTCACCCACGGGAGACGGCCAGGCAGGGCGCAGTGCGGATCCAGCTGTGTCCACTCACCCACGGGAGATGGGCAGAGACGGTGCTGTGTGGATCTGGCTATGTCCACTGACCCACGGCAGACGGGCAGGCAGGGTACAGTACGGATCTGGCTGTGTCCACTCACCCACGGCAGGCGGTCAGACAGGGCGCGGTGCGGATCTGGCTGTGTCCACTCACCCACGGCAGACGGTCAGGCAGGGCGCAGTGCGGATCTGGCTGTGTCCACTCACCCACGGGAGACGGGCAGGCAGCACGCAGTGCGGATACGGCTGTGTCCACTCACCCACGGGAGACGGGCAGGCAGGGCGCAGTGCGGATATGGCTGTTTCCACTCGCCAACGGCAGACGGGCAGGCAGGGCGCAGTGCGGATCTGGCTCTGTCCACTCACCCACGTCAGACGGTCAGACAGGGTGCAGTGCGGATCTGGCTGTGTCCACTCACCACGGGAGACGGGCAGGCAGGGCGCAGTGCGGATCTGGCTGTGTCCACTCACCCAAGTGAGACGGGCAGGCAAGGCTCAGTGCGGATATGGCTGTGTCCACTCACCCACGGGAGACGGGCAGGCAGGGCGCAGTGCGGATCTGGCTGTGTCCACTCACCCACGGGAGACGGGCAGGCAGGGCGCAGTGCGGATCTGGCTGTGTCCACTCACCCACGGGAGACGGGCAGGCAAGGCTCAGTGCAGATCAGGCTATGTCCACTCACCCACGGGAGACGGGCAGGCAGGGCGCAGTGCGGATCTGGCTGTGTCCACTCACCCACTGGAGACGGGCAGGCAGGGCGCAGTGTGGATCTCGCTGTGTCCACTCACCCACGGCAGACGGTCAGGCAGGGCGCAGTGCGGATCTGGCTGTGTCCACTCACCCACGGCAGACGGGCAGGCAGCGCGCAGTGCGGATCTGGCTGTGTCCACTCACTGACGGAAGCGGGCAGGCAAGACGCAGTGCGGATCTGGCTGTGTCCACTCACCCACGGGAGACGGGCAGGCAGGGCGCAGTGCGGATCTGGCTGTGTCCACTCACCCACGGGAGACGGGCAGGCTGGGCGCAGTGCGGATCTGGCTGTGTCCACTCACCCACGGGAGACGGGAAGGCAGGGCGCAGTGCGGATCTGGCTGTGTCCACTCACCCACGGGAGACTGGCAGGCAGGGCGCAGTGCGGATCTGGCTGTGTCCACTCGCCCACGGGAGACGGGCAGGCAGGGCGCAGTGCGGATCTGGCTGTGTCCACTCACCCACGGCAGGCGGTCAGGCAGGGCGCAGTGCGGATCTGGCTGTGTCCACTCACCCACGGCAGACGGTCAGGCAGGGCGCAGTGCGGATCTGGCTGTGTCCACTCACCCACGGCAGGCGGTCAGGCAGGGTGCAGTGCGGATCTGGCTGTGTCCACGCACCCACAGCATGCGGTCAGCCAGGGCGCAGTGCGGATCTGGCTGTGTCCACTCACCCACGGCATGCGGTCAGCCAGGGCGCAGTGCGGATCTGGCTGTGTCCACTCACCCAGGGGAGACGAGCAGGCAAGGCGCAGTGTGGACCTGGCTGTGTCCACTCACCCACGGGAGACGGGCAGAGAGTGTGCTGTGTGGATATGGCTATGTCCACTGACCCACGGCAGACGGGCAGGCAGGGCGCAGTGCAGATCTGGCTGTGTCCACTCACCCACGGCAGACGGTCAGGCAGGGTGCAGTGCGGATCTGGCTGTGTCCACTCACCCACGGGAGACGGGCAGGCAGGGCGCAGTGCGGATCTCGCTGTGTCCACTCACCAACGTGAGTCGGGCAGGCAAGGCGCAGTGCGGATCTGGCTGTGTCCATTCACCCACGGGAGACGGCCAGGCAGGGCGCAGTGCGGATCCAGCTGTGTCCACTCACCCACGGGAGGTGGGCAGAGACGGTGCTGTGTGGATCTGGCTATGTCCACTGACCCACGGCAGACGGGCAGGCAGGGTACAGTACGGATCTGGCTGTGTCCACTCACCCACGGCAGGCGGTAAGACAGGGCGCGGTGCGGATCTGGCTGTGTCCACTCACCCACGGCAGACGGTCAGGCAGGGCGCAGTGCGGATCTGGCTGTGTCCACTCACCCACGGGAGACGGGCAGGCAGCACGCAGTGCGGATCCGGCTGTGTCCACTCACACACGGGAGACGGGCAGGCAGGGCGCAGTGCGGATCTGGCTGTTTCCACTCGCCAACGGCAGACGGGCAGGCGGGGCGCAGTGCGGATCTGGCTGTGTCCACTCACCCACGTCAGACGGTCAGACAGGGTGCAGTGCGGATCTGGCTGTGTCCACTCACCCACGGCAGACGGGCAGGCAGGGCGCAGTGCGGTTCTGGCTGTGTCCACTCACTGACGGAAGACGGGCAGGCAAGACGCAGTGCGGATCTGGCTGTCTCCACTCACCCACGGGAGACGGGCAGGCAGGGCGCAGTGCGGATCTGGCTGTGTCCACTCACCCACGGGAGACGGGCAGGCTGGGCGCAGTGCAGATCTGGCTGTGTCCACTCACCCACGGGAGACGGGAAGGCAGGGCGAAGTGCGGATCTGGCTGTGTCCACTCACCCACGGGAGACGGGCAGGCAGGGCGCAGTGCGGATCTGGCTGTGTCCACTCACCCACGGGAGACGGGCAGGCAGGGCGCAGTGCGGATCTGGCTGTGTCCACTCACCCACGGGAGACGGGCAGGCAAGGCGCAGTGCAGATCTGGCTATGTCCACTCACCCACGGGAGACGGGCAGGCAGGGCGCAGTGCGGATCTGGCTGTGTCCACTCACCCACGGGAGACGGGCAGGCAGGGCGCAGTGTGGATCTCGCTGTGTCCACTCACCCACGGCAGACGGTCAGGCAGGGCGCAGTGCAGATCTGGCTGTGTCCACTCACCCACGGGAGACGGGCAGGCAGGGCGCAGTGTGGATCTCGCTGTATCCACTCACCCACGGCAGACGGTCAGGCAGGGCGCAGTGCGGATCTCGCTGTGTCCACTCACCCACGGGAGATGGGCAGGCAGGGCGCAGTGCGGATCTGGCTGTGTCCACTCACCAACGTGAGTCGGGCAGGCAAGGCGCAGTGCGGATCTGTCTGTGTCCACTCACCCACGGGAGACGGCCAGGCAGGGCGCAGTGCGGATCCGGCTGTGTCCACTCACCCACGGCAGGCGGTCAGGCAGGGCGCAGTGCGGATCTGGCTGTGTCCACGCACCCACAGCATGCGGTCAGCCAGGGCGCAGTGCGGATCTGGCTGTGTCCACTCACCCACGGCAGGCGCTCAGGCAGAGCGCAGTGCGGATCTGGCTGTGTCCACTCACCCACGGCAGACTGTCAGGCAGGGCGCCGTGCGGATCTGGCTATGTCCACTCGCCCACGGCAGACGGGCAGGCAGGGCGCAGTGCGGATCTGGCTGTGTCCACTCGCCTACGGGAGACGGGCAGGCAGGGCGCAGTGCGGATCTGGCTGTGTCCACTTACCCACGGGAGACGGGCAGGCAGGGCGCAGTCGGATCTGGCTGTGTCCACTCACCGACGGAAGACGGGCAGGCAAGACGCAGTGCGGATCTGGCTGTGTCCACTCACCCACGGGAGACGGGCAGGCAGGGCGCAGTGCGGATCTGGCTGTGTCCACTCACCCACGGGAGACGGGCAGGCTGGGCGCAGTGCGGATCTGGCTGTGTCCACTCACCCACGGGAGACGGGTAGGCAGGGCGCAGTGCGGATCTGGCTGTGTCCACTCGCCCACGGGAGACGGGCAGGCAGGGCGCAGTGCGGATCTGGCTGTGTCCACTCACCCACGGCAGGCGGTCTGGCAGGGCGCAGTGCGGATCTGGCTGTGTCCACTCACCCACGGCAGACGGTCAGGCAGGGCGCAGTGCGGATCTGGCTGTGTCCACTCACCCACGGCAGGCGGTCAGGCAGGGTGCAGTGCGGATCTGGCTGTGTCCACGCACCCACAGCATGCGGTCAGCCAGGGCGCAGTGCGGATCTGCCTGTGTCCACTCACCCACGGCAGGCGCTCAGGCAGAGCGCAGTGCGGATCTGGCTGTGTCCACTCACCCAGGGGAGACGGGCAGGCAAGGCGCAGTGTGGACCTGGCTGTGTCCACTCACCCACGGGAGACGGGCAGAGAGTGTGCTGTGTGGATATGGCTATGTCCACTGACCCACGGCAGACGGGAAGGCAGGGCGCAGTGCAGATCTGGCTGTGTCCACTCACCCACGGCAGACGGTCAGGCAGGGCGCAGTGCGGATCCGGCTGTGTCCACTCACCCACGGGAGATGGGCAGAGACGGTGCCGTGTGGATCTGGCTATGTCCACTGACCCACGGCAGACGGGCAGGCAGGGTACAGTACGGATCTGGCTGTGTCCACTCACCCACGGCAGGCGGTCAGGCAGGGCGCAGTGCGGATCTGGCTGTGTCCACTCACCGACGGCAGACGGTCAGGCAGGGCGCAGTGCGGATCTGGCTGTGTCCACTCACCCACGGGAGACGGGCAGGCAGCACGCAGTGCGGATCCGGCTGTGTCCACTCACCCACGGGAGACGGGCAGGCAGGGCGCAGTGCAGATCTGGCTGTGTCCACTCACCAACGGGAGACGGGCAGGCAAGGCTCAGTGCAGATCTGGCTATGTCCACTCACCCACGCGAGACGGGCAGGCAGGACGCAGTGCGGATCTGGCTGTGTCCACAGACCCACGGGAGACGGGCAGGCAGGGCGCAGTGTGGATCTCGCTGTGTCCACTGACCCACGGCAGACGGTCAGGCAGGGCGCAGTGCGGATCTGGCTGTGTCCACTCACCCACGGCAGACGGGCAGGAAGGGCGCAGTGCGGATCTGGCTGTGTCCACTCACCCACGGCAGACGGGCAGGCAGGGTGCAGTGCGGATCTGGCTGTGTCCACTCACCCACGGCAGACGGGCAGGCAGGGCGCAGTGCGGATCTGGCTGTGTCCACTCGCCCACGGGAGACGGGCAGGCAGGGCGCAGTGCGGATCTGGCTGTGTCCACTCACCCACGGGAGACGGGCAGGCAGGGCGCAGTGCGGATCTGGCTGTGTCCACTCACCCACGGCAGACAGACAGGCAGGGCGCAGTGCGGATCTGGCTGTGTCCACTCACCCACGGCAGGCGGTCAGGGAGGGTGCAGTGCGGATCTGGCTGTGTCCACGCACCCACAGCATGCAGTCAGCCAGGGCGCAGTGCGGATCTGGCTGTGTCCACTCACCCACGGCAGGCGCTCAGACAGAGCGCAGTGCGGATCTGGCTGTGTCCACTCACCCAGGGGAGACGGGCAGGCAAGGCGCAGTGTGGACCTGGCTGTGTCCACTCACCCACGGGAGACGGGCAGAGAGTGTGCTGTGTGGATATGGCTATGTCCACTGACCAACGGCAGACGGGCAGGCAGGGCGCAGTGCAGATCTGGCTGTGTCCACTCACCCACGGCAGACGGTCAGGCAGGGTGCAGTTCGGATCTGGCTGTGTCCACTCACCCACGGGAGACGGGCAGGCAGGGCGCAGTGCGGATCTGGCTGTGTCCACTCACCAACGTGAGACTGGAAGGCAAGGCGCAGTGCGGATCCGGCTGTGTCCACTCACCCACGGGAGACGGGCAGGCAGGGCGCAGTGCGGATCTGGCTGTGTCCACTCACCAACGTGAGTCGGGCAGGCAAGGCGCAGTGCGGATCTGGCTGTGTCCACTCACCCACGGGAGACGGCCAGGCAGGGCGCAGTGCGGATCCAGCTGTGTCCACTCACCCACGGGAGATGGGCAGAGACGGTGCTGTGTGGATCTGGCTATGTCCACTGACCCACGGCAGACGGGCAGGCAGGGTACAGTAAGGATCTGGCTGTGTCCACTCACCCACGGCAGGCGGTCAGACAGGGCGCGGTGCGGATCTGGCTGTGTCCACTCACCCACGGCAGACGGTCAGGAAGGGCGCAGTGCGGATCTGGCTGTTCACTCACCCACAGGAGACGGGCAGGCAGCACGCAGTGCGGATCCGGCTGTGTCCACTCACCCACGGGAGACGGGCAGGCAGGGCGCAGTGCGGATCTGGCTGTGTCCACTCGCCCACGGGAGACGGGCAGGCAGGGCGCAGTGCGGATCTGGCTGTGTCCACTTACCCACGGGAGACGGGCAGGCAGGGCGCAGTCGGATCTGGCTGTGTCCACTCACTGACGGAAGACGGGCAGGCAAGACGCAGTGCGGATCTGGCTGTGTCCACTCACCCACGGGAGACGGGCAGGCAGGGCGCAGTGCGGATCTGGCTGTGTCCACTCACCCACGGGAGACGGGCAGGCTGGGCGCAGTGCGGATCTGGCTGTGTCAACTCACCCACGGGAGACGGGAAGGCAGGGCGCAGTGCGGATCTGGCTGTGTCCACTCACCCACGGGAGAGGGGCAGGCAGGGCGCAGTGCGGATCTCGATGTGTCCACTCACCCACGGCAGACAGTCAGGCAGGGCGCAGTGCGGATCTGGCTGTGTCCACTCACCCACGGCAGACGGGCAGGGAGGGCGCAGTGCGGATCTGGCTGTGTCCACTCACCCACGGGAGACGGGCAGGCAGGGCGCAGTGCGGATCCGGCTGTGTCCACTCACCCACGGGAGATGGGCAGAGACGGTGCTGTGTGGATCTGGCTATGTCCACTGACCCACGGCAGACGGGCAGGCAGGGTACAGTACGGATCTGGCTGTGTCCACTCACCCACGGCAGGCGGTCAGGCAGGGCGCAGTGCGGATCTGGCTGTGTCCACTCACCGACGGCAGACGGTCAGGCAGGGCGCAGTGCGGATCTGGCTGTGTCCACTCACCCACGTGAGACGGGCAGGCAGCACGCAGTGCGGATCCGGCTGTGTCCACTCGCCCACGGGAGACGGGCAGGCAGGGCGCAGTGCGGATCTGGCTGTGTCCACTCACCCACGGCAGGCGGTCAGGCAGGGCGCAGTGCGGATCTGGCTGTGTCCATTCACCCACGGCAGACGGTCAGGCAGGGCGCAGTGCGGATCTGGCTGTGTCCACTCACCAACGGCAGGCGGTCAGGCAGGGTGCAGTGCGGATCTGGCTGTGTCCACTCACCCACGGGAGACGGGCAGGCAGGGCGCAGTGCGGATCTGGCTGTGTCCACTCACCAACGTGAGTCGGGCAGGCAAGGCGCAGTGCGGATCTGGCTGTGTCCACTCACCCACGGGAGACGGCCAGGCAGGGCGCAGTGCGGATCCAGCTGTGTCCACTCACCCACGGGAGATGGGCAGAGACGGTGCTGTGTGGATCTGGCTATGTCCACTGACCCACGGCAGACGGGCAGGCAGGGTACAGTACGGATCTGGCTGTGTCCACTCACCCACGGCAGGTGGTCAGACAGGGCGCGGTGCGGATCTGGCTGTGTCCACTCACCCACGGCAGACGGTCAGGCAGGGCGCAGTGCGGATCTGGCTGTGTCCACTCACCCACGGGAGACGGGCAGGCAACATGCAGTGCGGATCCGGCTGTGTCCACTCACCCACGGGAGACGGGCAGGCAGGGCGCAGTGCGGATCTGGCTGTTTCCACTCGCCAACGGCAGACGGGCAGGCAGGGCGCAGTGCGGATCTGGCTGTGTCCACTCACCCACGTCAGACGGTCAGACAGGGTGCAGTGCGGATCTGGCTGTGTCCACTCACCACGGGAGACGGGCAGGCAGGGCGCAGTGCGGATCTGGCTGTGTACACTCACCCAAGTGAGACGGGCAGGCAAGGCTCAGTGCGGATATGGCTGTGTCCACTCACCCACGGGAGACGGGCAGGCAGGGCGCAGTGCGGATCTGGCTGTGTCCACTCACCCACGGGAGACGGGCAGGCAGGGCGCATGCGGATCTGGCTGTGTCCACTCACCCACGGGAGACGGGCAGGCAAGGCTCAGTGCAGATCTGGCTATGTCCACTCACCCACGGGAGACGGGCAGGCAGGGCGCAGTGCGGATCTGGCTGTGTCCACTCACCCACGGGAGACGGTCAGGCAGGGCGCAGTGTGGATCTCGCTGTGTCCACTCACCCACGGCAGACGGTCAGTCAGGGCGCAGTGCGGATCTGGCTGTGTCCACTCACCCACGGCAGACGGGCAGGCAGGGCGCAGTGCGGATCTGGCTGTGTCCACTCACTGACGGAAGACGGGCAGGCAAGACGCAGTGCGGATCTGGCTGTGTCCACTCACCCACGGGAGACGGGCAGGCAGGGCGCAGTGCGGATCTGGCTGTGTCCACTCACCCACGGGAGACGGGCAGGCTGGGCGCAGTGCGGATCTGGCTGTGTCCACTCACCCACGGGAGACGGGAAGGCAGGGCGCAGTGCGGATCTGGCTGTGTCCACTCACCCACGGGAGACGGGCAGGCAGGGCGCAGTGCGGATCTCGCTGTGTCCACTCACCCACGGCAGACGGTCAGGCAGGGCGCAGTGCGGATCTGGCTGTGTCCACTCACCCACGGCAGACGGGCAGGCAGGGCGCAGTGCGGATCTGGCTGTGTCCACTCGCCCACGGGAGACGGGCAGGCAGGGCGCAGTGCGGATCTGGCTGTGTCCACTCACCCACGGCAGGCGGTCAGGCAGGGCGCAGTGCGGATCTGGCTGTGTCCACTCACCCACGGCAGACGATCAGGCAGGGCGCAGTGCGGATCTGGCTGTGTCCACTCACCCACGGTAGGCGGTCAGGCAGGGTGCAGTGCAGATCTGGCTGTGTCCACGCACCCACAGCATGCGGTCAGCCAGGGCGCAGTGCGGATCTGGCTGTGTCCACTCACCCACGGCAGGCGCTCAGGCAGAGCGCAGTGCGGATCTGGCTGTGTCCACTCACCCAGGGGAGACGGGCAGGCAAGGCGCAGTGTGGACCTGGCTGTGTCCACTCACCCACGGGAGACGGGCAGAGAGTGTGCTGTGTGGATATGGCTATGTCCACTGACCCACGGCAGACGGGCAGGCAGGGCGCAGTGCAGATCTGGCTGTGTCCACTCACCCACGGCAGACGGTCAGGCAGGGTGCAGTGCGGATCTGGCTGTGTCCACTCACCCACGGGAGACGGGCAGGCAGGGCGCAGTGCGGATCTGGCTGTGTCCACTCACCAACGTGAGTGTGGCAGGCAAGGCGCAGTGCGGATCTGGCTGTGTCCACTCACCCACGGGAGACGGCCAGGCAGGGCGCAGTGCGGATCCGGCTGTGTCCACTCACCCACGGCAGGCGGTCAGGCAGGGCGCAGTGCGGATCTGGCTGTGTCCACGCACCCACAGCATGCGGTCAGCCAGGGCGCAGTGCGGATCTGGCTGTGTCCACTCACCCACGGCAGGCGCTCAGGCAGAGCGCAGTGCGGATCTGGCTGTGTCCACTCACCCACGGCAGACTGTCAGGCAGGGCGCCGTGCGGATCTGGCTGTGTCCACTCGCCCACGGCAAACGGGCAGGCAGGGCGCAGTGCGGATCTGGCTGTGTCCACTCGCCCACGGGAGACGGGCAGGCAGGGCGCAGTGCGGATCTGGCTGTGTCCACTCACTGACGGAAGACAGGCAGGCAAGACGCAGTGCGGATCTGGCTGTGTCCACTCACCCACGGGAGACGGGCAGGCAGGGCGCAGTGCGGATCTGGCAGTGTCCACTCACCCACGGGAGACGGGCAGGCTGGGCGCAGTGCGGATCTGGCTGTGTCAACTCACCCACGGGAGACGGGAAGGCAGGGTGCAGTGCGGATCTGGCTGTGTCCACTTACCCACGGGAGAGGGGCAGGCAGGGCGCAGTGCGGATCTCGATGTGTCCACTCACCCACGGCAGACAGTCAGGCAGGGCGCAGTGCGGATCTGGCTGTGTCCACTCACCCACGGCAGACGGGCAGGGAGGGCGCAGTGCGGATCTGGCTGTGTCCACTCACCCACGGGAGACGGGCAGGCAGGGCGCAGTGCGGATCCGGCTGTGTCCACTCACCCACGGGAGATGGGCAGAGACGGTGCTGTGTGGATCTGGCTATGTCCACTGACCCACGGCAGACGGGCAGGCAGGGTACAGTACGGATCTGGCTGTGTCCACTCACCCACGGCAGGCAGTCAGACAAAGCACGGTGCGGATCTGGCTGTGTCCACTCACCCACGGCAGACGGTCAGGCAGGGCGCAGTGCGGATCTGGCTGTGTCCACTCACCCACGGGAGACGGGCAGGCAGCACGCAGTGCGGATCCGGCTGTGTCCACTCACACACGGGAGACGGGCAGGCAGGGCGCAGTGCGGATCTGGCTGTTTCCACTCGCCAACGGCAGACGGGCAGGCGGGGCGCAGTGCGGATCTGGCTGTGTCCACTCACCCACGTCAGACGGTCAGACAGGGTGCAGTGCGGATCTGGCTGTGTCCACTCACCACGGGAGACGGGCAGGCAGGGCGCAGTGCGGATCTGGCTGTGTCCACTGACCCACGGCAGACGGGCAGGCAAGGCTCAGTGCGGATATGGCTGTGTCCACTCACCCACGGGAGACGGGCAGGCAGGGCGCAGTGCGGATCTGGCTGTGTCCACTCACCCACGGGAGACGGGCAGGCAGGGCGCAGTGCGGATCTGGCTGTGTCCACTCACCCACGGGAGACGGGCAGGCAAGGCTCAGTGCAGATCTGGCTATGTCCACTCACCCACGGGAGATGGGCAGGCAGGGCGCAGTGCGGATCTGGCTGTGTCCACTCACCCACGGCAGGCGGTCATGCAGGGTGCAGTGCGGATCTGGCTGTGTCCACGCACCCACAGCATGCGGTCAGCCAGGGCGCAGTGCGGATCTGCCTGTGTCCACTCACCCACGGCAGGCGCTCAGGCAGAGCGCAGTGTGGATCTGGCTGTGTCCACTCACCCAGGGGAGACGGGCAGGCAAGGCGCAGTGTGGACATGGCTGTGTCCACTCACCCACGGGAGACGGGCAGAGAGTGTGCTGTGTGGATATGGCTATGTCCACTGACCCACGGCAGACGGGCAGGCAGGGCGCAGTGCAGATCTGGCTGTGTCCACTCACCCACGGGAGACGGTCAGGCAGGGCGCAGTGTGGATCTCGCTGTGTCCACTCACCCACGGCAGACGGTCAGTCAGGGCGCAGTGCGGATCTTTCTGTGTCCACTCACCCACGGCAGACGGGCAGGCAGGGCGCAGTGCGGATCTGGCTGTGTCCACTCACTGACGGAAGACGGGCAGGCAAGACGCAGTGCGGATCTGGCTGTGTCCACTCACCCACGGGAGACGGGCAGGCAGGGCGCAGTGCGGATCTGGCTGTGTCCACTCACCCACGGGAGACGGGCAGGCTGGGCGCAGTGCGGATCTGGCTGTGTCCACTCACCCACGGGAGACGGGAAGGCAGGGCGCAGTGCGGATCTGGCTGTGTCCACTCACCCACGGGAGACGGGCAGGCAGGGCGCAGTGCGGATCTCGCTGTGTCCACTCACCCACGGCAGACGGTCAGGCAGGGCGCAGTGCGGATCTGGCTGTGTCCACTCACCCACGGCAGACGGGCAGGCAGGGCGCAGTGCGGATCTGGCTGTGTCCACTCGCCCACGGGAGACGGGCAGGCAAGGCGCAGTGCGGATCTGGCTGTGTCCACTCACCCACGGCAGGCGGTCAGGCAGGGCGCAGTGCGGATCTGGCTGTGTCCACTCACCCACGGCAGACGGTCAGGCAGGGCGCAGTGCGGATCTGGCTGTGTCCACTCACCCACGGCAGGCGGTCAGGCAGGGTGCAGTGCAGATCTGGCTGTGTCCACGCACCCACAGCATGCGGTCAGCCAGGGCGCAGTGCGGATCTGGCTGTGTCCACTCACCCACGGCAGGCGCTCAGGCAGAGCGCAGTGCGGATCTGGCTGTGTCCACTCACCCAGGGGAGACGGGCAGGCAAGGCGCAGTGTGGACCTGGCTGTGTCCACTCACCCACGGGAGACGGGCAGAGAGTGTGCTGTGTGGATATGGCTATGTCCACTGACCCACGGCAGACGGGCAGGCAGGGCGCAGTGCAGATCTGGCTGTGTCCACTCACCCACGGCAGACGGTCAGGCAGGGTGCAGTGCGGATCTGGCTGTGTCCACTCACCCACGGGAGACGGGCAGGCAGGGCGCAATGCGGATCCGGCTGTGTCCACTCACCCACGGCAGGCGGTCAGGCAGGGCGCAGTGCGGATCTGGCTGTGTCCACGCACCCACAGCATGCGGTCAGCCAGGGCGCAGTGCGGATCTGGCTGTGTCCACTCACCCACGGCAGGCGCTCAGGCAGAGCGCAGTGCAGATCTGGCTGTGTCCACTCACCCACAGCAGACTGTCAGGCAGGGCGCCGTGCGGATCTGGCTATGTCCACTCGCCCACGGCAGACGGGCAGGCAGGGCGCAGTGCGGATCTGGCTGTGTCCACTCGCCCACGGGAGACGGGCAGGCAGGGCGCAGTGCGGATCTGGCTGTGTCCACTCACTGACGGAAGACAGGCAGGCAAGGCGCAGTGTCGATCTGGCTGTGTCCACTCACCCACGGGAGACGGGCAGGCAGGGCGCAGTGCGGATCTGGCTGTGTCCACTCACCCACGGGAGACGGGCAGGCAGGGCGCAGTGCGGATCTGGCTGTGTCCACTCACCAACGTGAGTCGGGCAGGCAAGGCGCAGTGCGGATCTGGCTGTGTCCATTCACCCACGGGAGACGGCCAGGCAGGGCGCAGTGCGGATCCAGCTGTGTCCACTCACCCACGGGAGATGGGCAGAGACGGTGCTGTGTGGATCTGGCTATGTCCACTGACCCACGGCAGACGGGCAGGCAGGGTACAGTACGGATCTGGCTGTGTCCACTCACCCACGGCAGGCGGTCAGACAGGGCGCGGTGCGGATCTGGCTGTGTCCACTCACCCACGGCAGACGGTCAGGCAGGGCGCAGTGCGGATCTGGCTGTGTCCACTCACCCACGGGAGACGGGCAGGCAGCACGCAGTGCGGATCCGGCTGTGTCCACTCACACACGGGAGACGGGCAGGCAGGGCGCAGTGCGGATCTGGCTGTTTCCACTCGCCAACGGCAGACGGGCAGGCGGGGCGCAGTGCGGATCTGGCTGTGTCCACTCACCCACGGCAGACGGTCAGGCAGGGCGCAGTGCGGATCTGGCTGTGTCCACTCACCCACGGCAGGCGGTCAGGCAGGGTGCAGTGCGGATCTGGCTGTGTCCACGCACCCACAGCATGCAGTCAGCCAGGGCGCAGTGCGGATCTGGCTGTGTCCACTCACCCACGGCAGGCGCTCAGGCAGAGCGCAGTGCGGATCTGGCTGTGTCCACTCACCCAGGGGAGACGGGCAGGCAAGGCGCAGTGTGGACCTGGCTGTGTCCACTCACCCACGGGAGACGGGCAGAGAGTGTGCTGTGTGGATATGGCTATGTCCACTGACCTACGGCAGACGGGCAGGCAGGGCGCAGTGCAGATCTGGCTGTGTCCACTCACCCACGGCAGACGGGCAGGCAGGGCGCAGTGCGGATCTGGCTGTGTCCACTCACCCACGGGAGACGGGCAGGCTGGGCGCAGTGCGGATCTGGCTGTGTCCACTCACCTACGGGAGACGGGAAGGCAGTGCGCAGTGCGGATCTGGCTGTTTCCACTCACCCACGGGAGACGGGCAGGCAGGGCGCAGTGCGGATCTCGCTGTATCCACTCACCCACGGCAGACGGTCAGGCAGGGCGCAGTGCGGATCTGGCTGTGTCCACTCACCCACGGCAGACGGGCAGGCAGGGCGCAGTGCCGATCTGGCTGTGTCCACTTCCCACGGGAGACGGGCAGTTAGGGCGCAGTGCGGATCTGGCTGTGTCCACTCGCCCACGGCAGGCGGTCAGGCAGGGCGCAGTGCGGATCTGGCTGTGTCCACTCACCCACGGCAGACGGTCAGGCAGGGCGCAGTGCAGATCTGGCTGTGTCCACTCACCCACGGCAGGCGGTCAGGCAGGGTGCAGTGCGGATCTGGCTGTGTCCACGCACCCACAGCATGCGGTCAGCCAGGGCGCAGTGCGGATCTGGCTGTGTCCACTCACCCACGGCAGGCGCTCAGGCAGAGCGCAGTGCGGATCTGGCTGTGTCCACTCACCCAGGGGAGACGGGCAGGCAAGGCGCAGTGTGGACCTGGCTGTGTCCACTCACCCACGGCAGACGGGCAGAGAGTGTGCTGTGTGGATATGGCTATGTCCACTGACCCACGGCAGACGGGCAGGCAGGGCGCAGTGCAGATCTGGCTGTGTCCACTCACCCACGGCAGACGGTCAGGCAGGGTGCAGTGCGGATCTGGCTGTGTCCACTCACCCACGGGAGACGGGCAGGCAGGGCGCAGTGCAGATCTGGCTGTGTCCACTCACCAACGTGAGTCGGGCAGGCAAGGCGCAGTGCGGATCTGGCTGTGTCCACTCACCCACGGGAGACGGCCAGGCAGGGCGCAGTGCGGATCCAGCTGTGTCCACTCACCCACGGGAGATGGGCAGAGACGGTGCTGTGTGGATCTGGCTATGTCCACTGACCCACGGCAGACGGGCAGGCAGGGTACAGTACGGATCTGGCTGTGTCCACTCACCCACGGCAGGCGGTCAGACAGGGCGCGGTGCGGATCTGGCTGTGTCCACTCACCCACGGCAGACGGTCAGGCAGGGCGCAGTGCGGATCTGGCTGTGTCGACTCACCACGGGAGACGGGCAGGCAGGGCGCAGTGCGGATCTGGCTGTGTCCACTCACCCAAGTGAGACGGGCAGGCAAGGCTCAGTGCGGATATGGCTGTGTCCACTCACCCACGGGAGACGGGCAGGCAGGGCGCAGTGCGGATCTGGCTGTGTCCACTCACCCACGGGAGACGGGCAGGCAGGGCGCAGTGCGGATCTGGCTGTGTCCACTCACCCACGGGAGAAGGGCAGGCAGGGCGCAGTGCGGATCTGGCTGTGTCCACTCGCCCACGGGAGACGGGCAGGTAGGGCGCAGTGCGGATCTGGCTGTGTCCACTCGCCCACGGCAGGCGGTCAGGCAGGGCGCAGTGCGGATCTGGCTGTGTCCACTCACCCACGGCAGACGGTCAGGCAGGGCGCAGTGCGGATCTGGCTGTGTCCACTCACCCACGGCAGGCGGTCAGGCAGGGTGCAGTGCGGATCTGGCTGTGTCCACGCACCCACAGCATGCGGTCAGCCGGGGCGCAGTGCGGATCTGGCTGTGTCCACTCACCCACGGCAGGCGCTCAGGCAGAGCGCAGTGTGGATCTGGCTGTGTCCACTCACCCAGGGGAGACGGGCAGGCAAGGCGCAGTGTGGACCTGGCTGTGTCCACTCACCCACGGGAGACGGGCAGAGAGTGTGCTGTGTGGATATGGCTATGTCCACTGACCCATGGCAGACGGGCAGGCAGGGCGCAGTGCAGATCTGGCTGTGTCCACTCACCCACGGCAGACGGTCAGGCAGGGTGCAGTGCGGATCTGGCTGTGTCCACTCACCCACGGGAGACGGGCAGGCAGGGCGCAGTGCGGATCTGGCTGTGTCCACTCACCAACGTGAGTCGGGCAGGCAAGGCGCAGTGCGGATCTGGCTGTGTCCACTCACCCACGGGAGACGGCCAGGCAGGGCGCAGTGCGGATCCAGCTGTGTGCACTCACCCACGGGAGATGGGCAGAGACGGTGCTGTGTGGATCTGGCTATGTCCACTGACCCACAGCAGACGGGCAGGCAGGGTACAGTACGGATCTGGCTGTGTCCACTCACCCACGGCAGGCGGTCAGACAGGGCGCGGTGCGGATCTGGCTGTGTCCACTCACCCACGGCAGACGGTCAGGCAGGGCGCAGTGCGGATCTGGCTGTGTCGACTCACCACGGGAGACGGGCAGGCAGGGCGCAGTGCGGATCTGGCTGTGTCCACTCACCCAAGTGAGACGGGCAGGCAAGGCTCAGTGCGGATATGGCTGTGTCCACTCACCCACGGGAGACGGGCAGGCAGGGCGCAGTGCGGATCTGGCTGTGTCCACTCACCCACGGGAGACGGGCAGGCAGGGCGCAGTGCGGATCTGGCTGTGTCCACTCACCCACGGGAGACGGGCAGGCAGGGCGCAGTGTGGATCTCGCTGTGTCCACTCACCCACGGCAGACGGTCAGGCAGGGCGCAGTGCGGATCTGGCTGTGTCCACTCACCCACGGCAGACGGGCAGGCAGGGCGCAGTGCGGATCTGGCTGTGTCCACTCGCTGACGGAAGACGGGCAGGCAAGACGCAGTGCGGATCTGGCTGTGTCCACTCACCCACGGGAGACGGGCAGGCAGGGCGCAGTGCGGATCTGGCTGTGTCCACTCACCAACGGGAGACGGGCAGGCTGGGCGCAGTGCGGATCTGGCTGTGTCCACTCACCCACGGGAGACGGGAAGGCAGGGCGCAGTGCGGATCTGGCTGTGTCCACTCACCCACGGGAGACGGGCAGGCAGGGCGCAGTGCGGATCTCGCTGTGTCCACTCACCCACGGCAGACGGTCAGGCAGGGCGCAGTGCGGATCTGGCTGTGTCCACTCACCCACGGCAGACGGGCAGACAGGGCGCAGTGCGGATCTGGCTGTGTCCACTCGCCCACGGGAGACGGGCAGGCAGGGCGCAGTGCGGATCTGGCTGTTTCCACTCACCCACGGCAGGCGGTCAGGCAGGGCGCAGTGCGGATCTGGCTGTGTCCACTCACCCACGGCAGACGGTCAGTCAGGGCGCAGTGCGGATCTGGCTGTGTCCACTCACCCACGGCAGGCGGTCAGGCAGGGCGCAGTGCGGATCTGGCTGTGTCCACGCTCCCACAGCATGCGGTCAGCCAGGGCGCAGTGCGGATCTGGCTGTGTCCACTCACCCACGGCAGGCGCTCAGGCAGAGCGCAGTGCGGATCTGGCTGTGTCCACTCACCCAGGGGAGACGGGCATGCAAGGCGCAGTGTGGACCTGGCTGTGTCCACTCGACCACCGGAGACGGGCAGAGAGTGTGCTGTGTGGATATGGCTATGTCCACTGACCCACGGCAGACGGGCAGGCAGGGCGCAGTGCAGATCTGGCTGTGTCCACTCACCCACGGCAGACGGTCAGGCAGGGTGCAGTGCGGATCTGGCTGTGTCCACTCACCCACGGGAGACTGGCAGGCAGGGCGCAGTGCGGATCTGGCTGTGTCTACTCACCAACGTGAGTCGGGCAGGCAAGGCGCAGTGCGGATCTGGCTGTGTCCACTCACCCACGGGAGACGGCCAGGCAGGGCGCAGTGCGGATCCAGCTGTGTCCACTCACCCACGGGAGATGGGCAGATACGGTGCTGTGTGGATCTGGCTATGTCCACTGATCCACGGCAGACGGGCAGGCAGGGTACAGTACGGATCTGGCTGTGTCCACTCACCCACGGCAGGCGGTCAGACAGGGCGCGGTGCGGATCTGGCTATGTCCACTCACCCACGGCAGACGGTCAGGCAGGGCGCAGTGCGGATCTGGCTGTGTCCACTCGCCCACGGGAGACGGGAAGGCAGCACGCAGTGCGGATCCGGCTGTGTCCACTCACTCACGGGAGACGGGCAGGCAGGGCGCAGTGCGGATCTGGCTGTTTCCACTCGCCAACGGCAAACGGGCAGGCAGGGCGCAGTGCGGATCTGGCTGTGTCCACTCACCCACGTCAGACGGTCAGACAGGGTGCAGTGCGGATCTGGCTGTGTCCACTCACCACGGGAGACGGGCAGGCAGGGCGCAGTGCGGATCTGGCTGTGTCCACTCACCCAAGTGAGACGGGCAGGCAAGGCTCAGTGCGGATATGGCTGTGTCCACTCACCCACGGGAGACGGGCAGGCAGGGCGCAGTGCAGATCTGGCTGTGTGCACTCACCCACGGGAGACGGGCAGGCAGGGCGCAGTGCGGATCTGGCTGTGTCCACTCACCCACGGGAGACGGGCAGGCAAGGCTCAGTGCAGATCTGGCTATGTCCACTCACCCACGGGAGACGGGCAGGCAGGGCGCAGTGCGGATCTGGCTGTGTCCACTCACCCACGGGAGACGGGCAGGCAGGGCGCAGTGTGGATCTCGCTGTGTCCACTCACCCACGGCAGACGGTCAGGCAGGGCGCAGTGCGGATCTGGCTGTGTCCACTCACCCACGGCAGACGGGCAGGCAGGGCGCAGTGCGGATCTGGCTGTGTCCACGCACCCACAGAATGCGGTCAGCCAGGGCGCAGTGCGGATCTGGCTGTGTCCACTCACCCACGGGAGATGGGCAGAGACGGTGTTGTGTGGATCTGGCTATGTCCACTGACCCACGGCAGACGGGCAGGCAGGGTACAGTACGGATCTGGCTGTGTCCACTCACCCACGGCAGGCGGTCAGGCAGGGCGCAGTGCGGATCTGGCTGTGTCCACTCACCGACGGCAGACGGTCAGGCAGGGCGCAGTGCGGATCTGGCTGTGTCCACTCACCCACGGGAGACGGGCAGGCAGCACGCAGTGCGGATCCGGCTGTGTCCACTCACCCACGGGAGACGGGCAGGCAGGGCGCAGTGCGGATCTCGCTGTGTCCACTCGCCCACGGCAGACGGGCAGCAAGGCGCAGTGCTTATCTGGCTGTGTCCACTACCCACGGCAGACGGTCAGGCAGGGCGCAGTGCGGATCTGGCTGTGTCCACTCGCCCACGGCAGACGGGCAGGCAGGGCGCAGTGCGGAACTGGCTGTGTCCACTCACCCACGTCAGACGGTCAGACAGGGTGCAGTGCGGATCTGGCTGTGTCCACTCACCACGGGAGACGGGCAGGCAGGGCGCAGGGCGGATCTGGCTGTGTCCACTCACCCAAGTGAGACGGGCAGGCAAGGCTCAGTGCGGATATGGCTGTGTCCACTCACCCACGGGAGACGGGCAGGCAGGGCGCAGTGCGGATCTGGCTGTGTCCACTCACCCACGGGAGACGGGCAGGCAGGGCGCAGTGCGGATCTGGCTGTGTCCACTCACCCACGGGAGACGGGCAGGCAAGGCTCAGTGCAGATCTGGCTATGTCCACTCACCCACGGGAGACGGGCAGGCAGGGCGCAGTGCGGATCTGGCTGTGTCCACTCACCCACGGGAGACGGGCAGGCAGGGCGCAGTGTGGATCTCGCTGTGTCCACTCACCCACGGCAGACGGTCAGGCAGGACGCAGTGCGGATCTGGCTGTGTCCACTCACCCACGGCAGACGGGCAGGCAGGGCGCAGTGCGGATCTGGCTGTGTCCACTCACTGACGGAAGACGGGCAGGCAAGACGCAGTGCGGATCTGGCTGTGTCCACTCACCCACGGGAGACGGGCAGGCAGGGCGCAGTGCGGATCTGGCTGTGTCCACTCACCCACGGGAGACGGGCAGGCTGGGCGCAGTGCGGATCTGGCTGTGTCCACTCACCCACGGGAGACGGGAAGGCAGGGCGCAGTGCGGATCTGGCTGTGTCCACTCACCCACGGCAGACGGTCAGGCAGGGCGCAGTGCGGATCTGGCTGTGTCCACTCACCCAGGGGAGACGGGCAGGCAAGGCGCAGTGCGGATCTGGCTGTGTCCACACACCCACGGCAGACAGTCAGGCAGGGCGCAGTGCGGATCTGGCTGTGTCCACTCACCCACGGCAGACGGGCATGCAGGGCGCAGTGCGGATCTGGCTGTGTCCACTCGCCCACGGGAGACGAGCAGGCAGGGCGCAGTGCGGATCTGGCTGTGTCCACTCACCCACGGCAGGCGGTCAGGCAGGGCGCAGTGCGGATCTGGCTGTGTCCACTCACCCACGGCAGACGGTCAGGCAGGGCGCAGTGCGGATCTGGCTGTGTCCACTCACCCACGGCAGGCGGTCAGGCAGGGTGCAGTGCGGATCTGGCTGTGTCCACGCACACACAGCATGCAGTCAGCCAGGGCGCAGTGCGGATCTGGCTGTGTCCACTCACCCACGGCAGGCGCTCAGGCAGAGCGCAGTGCGGATCTGGCTGTGTCCACTCACCCAGGGGAGACGGGCAGGCAAGGCGCAGTGTGGACCTGGCTGTGTCCACTCACCCACGGGAGACGGGCAGAGAGTGTGCTGTGTGGATATGGCTATGTCCACTGACCCACGGCAGACGGGCAGGCAGGGCGCAGTGCAGATCTGGCTGTGTCCACTCACCCACGGCAGACGGGCAGGCAGGGCGCAGTGCGGATCTGGCTGTGTCCACTCACCCACGGGAGACGGGCAGGCTGGGCGCAGTGCGGATCTGGCTGTGTCCACTCACCTACGGGAGACGGGAAGGCAGTGCGCAGTGCGGATCTGGCTGTTTCCACTCACCCACGGGAGACGGGCAGGCAGGGCGCAGTGCGGATCTCGCTGTATCCACTCACCCACGGCAGACGGTCAGGCAGGGCGCAGTGCGGATCTGGCTGTGTCCACTCACCCACGGCAGACGGGCAGGCAGGGCGCAGTGCGGATCTGGCTGTGTCCACTCGCCCACGGGAGACGGGCAGGTAGGGCGCAGTGCGGATCTGGCTGTGTCCACTCGCCCACGGCAGGCGGTCAGGCAGGGCGCAGTGCGGATCTGGCTGTGTCCACTCACCCACGGCAGACGGTCAGGCAGGGCGCAGTGCGGATCTGGCTGTGTCCACTCACCCACGGCAGGCGGTCAGGCAGGGTGCAGTGCGGATCTGGCTGTGTCCACGCACCCACAACATGCGGTCAGCCAGGGCGCAGTGCGGATCTGGCTGTGTCCACTCACCCACGGCAGGCGCTCAGGCAGAGCGCAGTGCGGATCTGGCTTTGTCCACTCACCCAGGGGAGACGGGCAGGCAAGGCGCAGTGTGGACCTGGCTGTGTCCACTCACCCACGGCAGACGGGCAGAGAGTGTGCTGTGTGGATATGGCTATGTCCACTGACCCACGGCAGACGGGCAGGCAGGGCGCAGTGCAGATCTGGCTGTGTCCACTCACCCACGGCAGACGGTCAGGCAGGGTGCAGTGCGGATCTGGCTGTGTCCACTCACCCACGGGAGACGGGCAGGCAGGGCGCAGTGCGGATCTGGCTGTGTCCACTCACCAACGTGAGTCGGGCAGGCAAGGCGCAGTGCGGATCTGGCTGTGTCCACTCACCCACGGGAGACGGCCAGGCAGGGCGCAGTGCGGATCCAGCTGTGTCCACTCACCCACGGGAGATGGGCAGAGACGGTGCTGTGTGGATCTGGCTATGTCCACTGACCCACGGCAGACGGGCAGGCAGGGTACAGTACGGATCTGGCTGTGTCCACTCACCCACGGCAGGCGGTCAGACAGGGCGCGGTGCGGATCTGGCTGTGTCCACTCACCCACGGCAGACGGTCAGGCAGGGCGCAGTGCGGATCTGGCTGTGTCGACTCACCACGGGAGACGGGCAGGCAGGGCGCAGTGCGGATCTGGCTGTGTCCACTCACCCAAGTGAGACGGGCAGGCAAGGCTCAGTGCGGATATGGCTGTGTCCACTCACCCACGGGAGACGGGCAGGCAGGGCGCAGTGCGGATCTGGCTATGTCCACTCACCCACGGCAGACGGTCAGGCAGGGCGCAGTGCGGATCTGGCTGTGTCCACTCACCCACGGGAGACGGGCAGGCAGCACGCAGTGCGGATCCGGCTGTGTCCACTCACCCACGGGAGACGGGCAGGCAGGGCGCAGTGCGGATCTGGCTGTTTCCACTCGCCAACGGCAGACGGGCAGGCAGGGCGCAGTGCGGATCTGGCTGTGTCCACTCACCCACGTCAGACGGTCAGACAGGGTGCAGTGCGGATCTGGCTGTGTCCACTCACCACGGGAGACGGGCAGGCAGGGCGCAGTGCGGATCTGGCTGTGTCCACTCACCCAAGTGAGACGGGCAGGCAAGGCTCAGTGCGGATATGGCTGTGTCCACTCACCCACGGGAGACGGGCAGGCAGGGCGCAGTGCGGATCTGGCTGTGTGCACTCACCCACGGGAGACGGGCAGGCAGGGCGCAATGCGGATCTGGCTGTGTCCACTCACCCACGGGAGACGGGCAGGCAAGGCTCAGTGCAGATCTGGCTATGTCCACTCACCCACGGGAGACGGGCAGGCAGGGCGCAGTGCGGATCCTGCTGTGTCCACTCACCCACGGGAGACGGGCAGGCAGGGCGCAGTGTGGATCTCGCTGTGTCCACTCACCCACGGCAGACGGTCAGGCAGGGCGCAGTGCGGATCTGGCTGTGTCCACTCACCCACGGCAGACGGGCAGGCAGGGCGCAGTGCGGATCTGGCTGTGTCCACGCACCCACAGAATGCGGTCAGCCAGGGCGCAGTGCGGATCTGGCTGTGTCCACTCACCCACGGGAGATGGGCAGAGACGGTGTTGTGTGGATCTGGCTATGTCCACTGACCCACGGCAGACGGGCAGGCAGGGTACAGTACGGATCTGGCTGTGTCCACTCACCCACGGCAGGCGGTCAGACAGGGCGCGGTGCGGATCTGGCTGTGTCCACTCACCCACGGCAGACGGTCAGGGAGGGCGCAGTGCGGATCTGGCTGTGCCCACTCACCCACGGGAGACGGGCAGGCAGCATGCAGTGCGGATCCGGCTGTGTCCACTCACCCACGGGAGACGGGCAGGCAGGGCGCAGTGCGGATCTGGCTGTTTCCACTCGCCAACGGCAGACGGGCAGGCAGGGCGCAGTGCGGATCTGGCTGTGTCCACTCACCCACGTCAGACGGTCAGACAGGGTGCAGTGCGGATCTGGCTGTGTCCACTCACCACGGG
Organism: Microcebus murinus; assembly: GCF_040939455.1. Classification (NCBI taxonomy): domain Eukaryota; kingdom Metazoa; phylum Chordata; class Mammalia; order Primates; family Cheirogaleidae; genus Microcebus; species Microcebus murinus. The sequence goes on along the minus strand of NC_134123.1, from coordinate 506,521 downwards.
AGACGGGCAGGCAGGGCGCAGTGCGGATCTGGCTGTGTCCACTCACCCAAGTGAGACGGGCAGGCAAGGCTCAGTGCGGATATGGCTGTGTCCACTCACCCACGGGAGTCGGGCAGGCAGGGCGCAGTGCGGATCTGGCTGTGTCCACTCACCCACGGGAGACGGGCAGGCAGGGCGCATGCGGATCTGGCTGTGTCCACTCACCCACGGGAGACGGGCAGGCAAGTCTCAGTGCAGATCTGGCTATGTCCACTCACCCACGGGAGACGGGCAGGCAGGGCGCAGTGCGGATCTGGCTGTGTCCACTCACCCACGGGAGACGGGCAGGCAGGGCGCAGTGTGGATCTCGCTGTGTCCACTCACCCACGGCAGACGGTCAGGCAGGGCGCAGTGCGGATCTGGCTGTGTCCACTCACCCACGGCAGACGGGCAGGCAGGGCGCAGTGCGGATCTGGCTGTGTCCACTCACTGACGGAAGACGGGCAGGCAAGACGCAGTGCGGATCTGGCTGTGTCCACTCACCCACGGGAGACGGGCAGGCAGGGCGCAGTGCGGATCTGGCTGTGTCCACTCACCCACGGGAGACGGGCAGGCTGGGCGCAGTGCGGATCTGGCTGTGTCCACTCACCCACGGGAGACGGGAAGGCAGGGCGCAGTGCGGATCTGGCTGTGTCCACTCACCCACGGGAGACGGGCAGGCAGGGCGCAGTGCGGATCTCGCTGTGTCCACTCACCGACGGCAGACGGTCAGGCAGGGCGCAGTGCGGATCTGGCTGTGTCCACTCACCCACGGCAGACGGGCAGGCAGGGCGCAGTGCGGATCTGGCTGTGTCCACTCGCCCACGGGAGACGGGCAGGCAGGGCGCAGTGCGGATCTGGCTGTGTCCATTCACCCACGGCAGACGGTCAGGCAGGGCGCAGTGCGGATCTGGCTGTGTCCACTCACCCACGGGAGACGGGCAGAGAGTGTGCTGTGTGGATATGGCTATGTCCACTGACCCACGGCAGACGGGCAGGCAGGGCGCAGTGCAGATCTGGCTGTGTCCACTCACCCACGGCAGACGGTCAGGCAGGGTGCAGTGCGGATCTGGCTGTGTCCACTCACCCACGGGAGACGGGCAGGCAGGGCGCAGTGCGGATCTGGCTGTGTCCACTCACCAACGTGAGTCGGGCAGGCAAGGCGCATTGCGGATCTGCATGTGTCCACTCACCCACGGGAGACGGGCAGGCAGGGCGCAGTGCGGATCCGGCTGTGTCCACTCACCCACGGGAGATGGGCAGAGACGGTGCTGTGTGGATCTGGCTATGTCCACTGACCCACGGCAGACGGGCAGGCAGGGTACAGTACGGATCTGGCTGTGTCCACTCACCCACGGCAGGCGGTCAGGCAGGGCGCAGTGCGGATCTGGCTGTGTCCACTCACCCACGGCAGGCGGTCAGGCAGGGCGCAGTGCGGATCTGGCTGTGTCCACTCACCCACGGCAGAAGGTCAGGCAGGGCGCAGTGCGGATCTGGCTGTGTCCACTCACCCACGGCAGACGGGCAGGCAGGGCGCAGTGTGGATCTGGCTGTGTCCACTCACCCACGGCAGACGGTCAGGAAGGGCGCAGTGCGGATCTGGCTGTGTCCACTCACCCACGGCAGGCGGTCAGGCAGGGTACACTGCGGATCTGGCTGTGTCCACTCACCCACGGCAGGCGGTCAGGCAGGGCGCAGTGCGGATCTGGCTGTGTCCACTCACCCACGGCAGACGGTCAGGCAGGGCGCAGTTCGGATCTGGCTGTGTCCACTCACCCAGGGGAGACGGGCAGGCAAGGCGCAGTGTGGACCTGGCTGTGTCCACTCACCCACGGGAGACGGGCAGAGAGTGTGCTGTGTGGATATGGCTATGTCCACTGACCCACGGCAGACGGGCAGGCAGGGCGCAGTGCAGATCTGGCTGTGTCCACTCACCCACGGCAGACGGTCAGGCAGTGTGCAGTGCGGATCTGGCTTTGTCCACTCACCCACGGGAGACGGGCAGGCAGGGCGCAGTGCGGATCTGGCTGTGTCCACTCACCAACGTGAGTCGGGCTGGCAAGGGCAGTGCGGATCTGGCTGTGTCCACTCACCCACGGGAGACGGCCAGGCAGGGCGCAGTGCGGATCCGGCTGTGTCCACTCACCCACGGCAGGCGGTCAGGCAGGGCGCAGTGCGGATCTGGCTGTGTCCACGCACCCACAGCATGCGGTCAGCCAGGGCGCAGTGCGGATCTGGCTGTGTCCACTCACCCACGGCAGGCGCTCAGGCAGAGCGCAGTGCGGATCTGGCTGTGTCCACTCACCCACGGCAGACTGTCAGGCAGGGCGCCGTGCGGATCTGGCTATGTCCACTCGCCCACGGCAGACGGGCAGGCAGGGCGCAGTGCGGATCTGGCGGTGTCCACTCGCCCACGGGAGACGGGCAGGCAGGGCGCAGTGCGGATCTGGCTGTGTCCACTTACCCACGGGAGACGGGCAGGCAGGGCGCAGTCGGATCTAGCTGTGTCCACTCACTGACGGAAGACGGGCAGGCAAGACGCAGTGCGGATCTGGCTGTGTCCACTCACCCACGGGAGACGGCCAGGCAGGGCGCAGTGCGGATCCGGCTGTGTCCACTCACCCACGGCAGGCGGTCAGGCAGGGCGCAGTGTGGATCTGGCTGTGTCCACGCACCCACAGCATGCGGTCAGCCAGGGCGCAGTGCGGATCTGGCTGTGTCCACTCACCCACGGCAGGCGCTCAGGCAGAGCGCAGTGCGGATCTGGCTGTGTCCACTCACCCACGGCAGACTGTCAGGCAGGGCGCCGTGCGGATCTGGCTATGTCCACTCGCCCACGGCAGACGGGCAGGCAGGGCGCAGTGCGGATCTGGCTGTGTCCACTCGCCCACGGGAGACGGGCAGGCAGGGCGCAGTGCGGATCTGGCTGTGTCCACTTACCCACGGGAGACGGGCAGGCAGGGCGCAGTCGGATCTAGCTGTGTCCACTCACTGACGGAAGACGGGCAGGCAAGACGCAGTGCGGATCTGGCTGTGTCCACTCACCCACGGGAGACGGGCAGGCAGGGTGCAGTGCGGATCTGGCTGTGTCCACTCACCCACGGCAGACGGGCAGGCTGGGCGCAGTGCGGATCTGGCTGTGTCAACTCACCCACGGGAGACGGGAAGGCAGGGCGCAGTGCGGATCTGGCTGTGTCCACTCACCCACGGGAGACGGGCAGGCAGGGCGCAGTGCGGATCTCGCTGTGTCCACTCACCCACGGCAGACAGTCAGGCAGGGCGCAGTGCGGATCTGGCTGTGTCCACTCACCCACGGCAGACGGGCAGGCAGGGCGCAGTGCGGATCTGGCTGTGTCCACTCACCCACGGGAGACGGGCAGGCAGGGCGCAGTGCGGATCCGGCTGTGTCCACTCACCCACGGGAGATGGGCAGAGACGGTGCTGTGTGGATCTGGCTATGTCCACTGACCCACGGCAGACGGGCAGGCAGGGTACAGTACGGATCTGGCTGTGTCCACTCACCCACGGCAGGCGGTCAGGCAGGGCGCAGTGCGGATCTGGCTGTGTCCACTCACCGACGGCAGACGGTCAGGCAGGGCGCAGTGCGGATCCGGCTGTGTCCACTCACCCACGGGAGACGGGCAGGCAGCACGCAGTGCGGATCCGGCTGTGTCCACTCACCCACGGGAGACGGGCAGGCAGGGCGCAGTGCGGATCTGGCTGTGTCCACTCACCCACGGGAGACGGTCAGGCAGGGCGCAGTGCGGATCTGGCTGTGTCCACTCAACCACGGCAGGCGGTCAGGCAGGGTGCAGTGCGGATCTGGCTGTGTCCACGCACCCACAGCATGCGGTCAGCCAGGGCGCAGTGCGGATCTGGCTGTGTCCACTCACCCACGGCAGGCGCTCAGGCAGAGCGCAGTGCGGATCTGGCTGTGTCCACTCACCCAGGGGAGACGGGCAGGCAAGGCGCAGTGTGGACCTGGCTGTGTCCACTCACCCACGGGAGATGGGCAGAGAGTGTGCTGTGTGGATATGGCTATGTCCACTGACCCACGGCAGACGGGCAGGCAGGGCGCAGTGCAGATCTGGCTGTGTCCACTCACCCACGGCAGACGGTCAGGCAGGGTGCAGTGCGGATCTGGCTGTGTCCACTCACCCACGGGAGACGGGCAGGCAGGGCGCAGTGCGGATCTGGCTGTGTCCACTCACCAACGTGAGTCGGGCAGGCAAGGCGCAGTGCGGATCTGGCTGTGTCCACTCACCCACGGGAGACGGCCAGGCAGGGCGCAGTGCGGATCCAGCTGTGTCCACTCACCCACGGGAGATGGGCAGAGACGGTGCTGTGTGGATCTGGCTATGTCCACTGACCCACGGCAGACGGGCAGGCAGGGTACAGTACGGATCTGGCTGTGTCCACTCACCCACGGCAGGCGGTCAGACAGGGCGCGGTGCGGATCTGGCTGTGTCCACTCACCCACGGCAGACGGTCAGGCAGGGCGCAGTGCGGATCTGGCTGTGTCGACTCACCACGGGAGACGGGCAGGCAGGGCGCAGTGCGGATCTGGCTGTGTCCACTCACCCAAGTGAGACGGGCAGGCAAGGCTCAGTGCGGATATGGCTGTGTCCACTCACCCACGGGAGACGGGCAGGCAGGGCGCAGTGCGTATCTGGCTGTGTCCACTCACCCACGGGAGACGGGCAGGCAGGGCGCAGTGCGGATCTGGCTGTGTCCACTCACCCACGGGAGACGGGCAGGCAGGGCGCAGTGTGGATCTCGCTGTGTCCACTCACCCACGGCAGACGGTCAGGCAGGGCGCAGTGCGGATCTGGCTGTGTCCACTCACCCACGGCAGACGGGCAGGCAGGGCGCAGTGCGGATCTGGCTGTGTCCACTCACTGACGGAAGTCGGGCAGGCAAGACGCAGTGCGGATCTGGCTGTGTCCACTCACCCACGGGAGACGGGCAGGCAGGGCGCAGTGCGGATCTGGCTGTGTCCACTCACCAACGGGAGACGGGCAGGCTGGGCGCAGTGCGGATCTGGCTGTGTCCACTCACCCACGGGAGACGGGAAGGCAGGGCGCAGTGCGGATCTGGCTGTGTCCACTCGCCCACGGGAGACGGGCAGGCAGGGCGCAGTGCGGATCTGGCTGTGTCCACTCGCCCACGGGAGACGGGCAGGCAGGGCGCAGTGCGGATCTGGTTGTGTCCACTCACCCACGGCAGGCGGTCAGGCAGGGCGCAGTGCGGATCGGGCTGTGTCCACTCTCCCACGGCAGACGGTCAGGCAGGGCGCAGTGCGGATCTGGCTGTGTCCACTCACCCACGGCAGGCGGTCAGGCAGGGCGCAGTGCGGATCTGGCTGTGTCCACGCACCCACAGCATTCGGTCAGCCAGGGCGCAGTGCGGATCTGGCTGTGTCCACTCACCCACGGCAGGCGCTCAGGCAGAGCGCAGTGCGGATCTGGCTGTGTCCACTCACCCAGGGGAGACGGGCATGCAAGGCGCAGTGTGGACCTGGCTGTGTCCACTCGACCACTGGAGACGGGCAGAGAGTGTGCTGTGTGGATATGGCTATGTCCACTGACCCACGGCAGACGGGCAGTCAGGGCGCAGTGCGGATCTCGCTGTGTCCACTCACCCACGGCAGACGGTCAGGCAGGGCGCAGTGCGGATCTGGCTGTGTCCACTCACCCACGGTAGACGGGCAGGCAGGGCGCAGTGCGGATCTGGCTGTGTCCACTCGCCCACGGGAGACGGGCAGGCAGGGCGCAGTGCGGATCTGGCTGTGTCCACTCACCCACGGCAGGCGGTCAGGCAGGGCGCAGTGCGGATCTGGCTGTGTCCATTCACCCACGGCAGACGGTCAGGCAGGGCGCAGTGCGGATCTCGCTGTGTCCACTCACCCACGGGATATGGGCAGAGAGTGTGCTGTGTGGATATGGCTATGTCCACTGACCCACGGCAGACGGGCAGGCAGGGCGCAGTGCAGATCTGGCTGTGTCCACTCACCCACGGCAGACGGTCAGGCAGGGTGCAGTGCGGATCTGGCTGTGTCCACTCACCCACGGGAGACGGGCAGGAAGGGCGCAGTGCGGATCTGGCTGTGTCCACTCACCAACGTGAGTCGGGCAGGCAAGGCGCAGTGCGGATCTGCCTGTGTCCACTCACCCACGGGAGACGGCCAGGCAAGGCGCAGTGCGGATCCGGCTGTGTCCACTCACCCACGGGAGATGGGCAGAGACGGTGCTGTGTGGATCTGGCTATGTCCACTGACCCACGGCAGACGGGCAGGCAGGGTACAGTACGGATCTGGCTGTGTCCACTCACCCACGGCAGGCGGTCAGGCAGGGCGCAGTGCGGATCTGGCTGTGTCCACTCACCGACGGCAGACGGTCAGGCAGGGCGCAGTCGGATCTGGCTGTGTCCACTCACCCACGGCAGGCGGTCAGGCAGGGCGCAGTGCGGATCTGGCTGTGTCCACTCACCCACGGCAGAAGGTCAGGCAGGGCGCAGTGCGGATCTGGCTGTGTCCACTCACCCACGGCAGACGGGCAGGCAGGGCGCAGTGTGGATCTGGCTGTGTCCACTCACCCACGGCAGACGGTCAGGAAGGGCGCAGTGCGGATCTGGCTGTGTCCACTCACCCACGGCAGGCGGTCAGGCAGGGTACAATGCGGATCTGGCTGTGTCCACTCACCCCCGGCATACGGTCAGACAGGGCGCAGTGCGGATCTGGCTGTGTCCACTCACCCACGGCAGGCGGTCAGGCAGTGCGCAGTGCGGATCTGGCTGTGTCCACGCACCCACAGCATGCGGTCAGCCAGGGCGCAGTGCGGATCTGGCTGTTTCCACTCACCCACGGGAGACGGGCAGGGCGCAGTGCGGATCTGGCTGTGTCCACTCACCAACGTGAGACGGGCAGGCAAGGCGCAGTGCGGATCCGGCTGTGTCCACTCACCCACGGGAGACGGGCATGCAGGCTGCAGTGCGGATCTGGCTGTGTCCACTCACCCATGGGAGACGGGCAGGCAGGGCGCAGTGCGGATCTGGCTGTGTCCACTCACCCACGGGAGACGGGCAGGCAGGGCGCAGTGCGTATCTGGCTGTGTCCACTCACCCACGGCAGGCGGTCAGGCAGGGCGCAGTGCGGATCTGGCTGTGTCCACTCACCCACAGCAGACGGTCAGGCAGGGCGCAGTGCGGATCTGGCTGTGTCCACTCACCCACGGCAGGCGGTCAGGCAGGGCGCAGTGCGGATCTGGCTGTGTCCACTCACCCACGGGAGACGGGCAGGCAGGGCGCAGTGCGGATCTGGCTGTGTCCACTCACCCACGGGAGACGGGCAGGCAGGGCGCAGTGCTGATCTGGCTGTGTCCACTCACCAACGTGAGTCAGGCACGCAAGGCGCAGTGCGGATCTGGCTGTGTCCACTCACCCACGGGAGACGGCCAGGCAGGGCGCAGTGCGGATCCGGCTGTGTCCACTCACCCACGGCAGGCGGTCAGGCAGGGCGCAGTGCGGATCCGGCTGTGTCCACGCACCCACAGCATGCGGTCAGCCAGGGCGCAGTGCGGATCTGGCTGTGTCCACTCACCCACGGCAGGCGCTCAGGCAGAGCGCAGTGCGGATCTGGCTGTGTCCACTCACCCACGGCAGACTGTCAGGCAGGGCGCCGTGCGGATCTGGCTATGTCCACTCGCCCACGGCAGACGGGCAGGCAGGGCGCAGTGCGGATCTGGCTGTGTCCACTCACCCACGGGAGACGGGCAGGCAGGGCGCAGTGCAGATCTGGCTGTGTCCACTCACCCATGGGAGACGGGCAGGCAAGGCTCAGTGCAGATCTGGCTATGTCCACTCACCCACGCGAGACTGGCAGGCAGGGCGCAGTGCGGATCTCGCTGTGTCCACTCACCCACGGGAGACGGGCAGCCAGGGCGCAGTGTGGATCTCGCTGTGTCCACTCACCCACGGCAGACGGTCAGGCAGGGCGCAGTGCGGATCTGGCTGTGTCCACTCACCCACGGCAGACGGGCAGGCAGGGCGCAGTGCGGATCTGGCTGTGTCCACTCACCCACGGGAGACGGGCAGGCACGGCGCAGTGTGGATCTCGCTGTGTCCACTCACCCACGGCAGACGGTCAGGCAGGGCGCAGTGCGGATCTGGCTGTGTCCACTCACCCACGGCAGACGGGCAGGCAGGGCGCAGTGCGGATCTGGCTGTGTCCACTCACTGACGGAAGAAGGGCAGGCAAGACGCAGTGCGGATCTGGCTGTGTCCACTCACCCACGGGAGACGGGCAGGCAGGGCGCAGTGCGGATCTGCCTGTGTCCACTCACCCACGGGAGACGGGCAGGCTGGGCGCAGTGCGGATCTGGCTGTGTCCACTCACCCACGGGAGACGGGAAGGCAGGGCGCAGTGCGGATCTGGCTGTGTCCACTCACCCACGGGAGACGGGCAGGCAGGGCGCAGTGCGGATCTCGCTGTGTCCACTCACCCACGGGAGACGGTCAGGCAAGGCGCAGTGCGGATCTGGCTGTGTCCACTCACCCACGGCAGACGGGCAGGCAGGGCGCAGTGCGGATCTGGCTGTGTCCACTCACCCACGGCAGACTGTCAGGCAGGGCGCAGTGCGGATCTGGCTGTGTCCACTCACCAACGGCAGGCGGTCAGGCAGGGTGCAGTGCGGATCTGGCTGTGTCCACGCACCCACAGAATGCGGTCAGCCAGGGCGCAGTGCGGATCTGGCTGTGTCCACTCACCCACGGGAGATGGGCAGAGACGGTGCTGTGTGGATCTGGCTATGTCCACTGACCCACGGCAGACGGGCAGGCAGGGTACAGTACGGATCTGGCTGTGTCCACTCACACACGGCAGGCGGTCAGACAGGGCGCGGTGCGGATCTGGCTGTGTCCACTCACCCACGGCAGATGGTCAGGCAGGGCGCAGTCCGGATCTGGCTGTGTCCACTCACCACGGGAGACGGGCAGGCAGGGCGCAGTGCGGATCTGGCTGTGTCCACTCACCCAAGTGAGACGGGCAGGCAAGGCTCAGTGCGGATATGGCTGTGTCCACTCACCCACGGGAGACGGGCAGGCAGGGCGCAGTGCGGATCTGGCTGTGTCCACTCACCCACGGGAGACGGGCAGGCAGGGCGCAGTGCGGATCTGGCTGTGTCCACTCACCCACGGGAGACGGGCAGGCAGGGCGCAGTGCGGATCTGGCTGTTTCCACTCGCCAACGGCAGACGGGCAGGCAGGGCGCAGTGCGGATCTGGCTGTGTCCACTCACCCACGTCAGACGGTCAGACAGGGTGCAGTGCGGATCGGGCTGTGTCCACTCACCACGGGAGTCGGGCAGGCAGGGCGCAGTGCGGATCTGGCTGTGTCCACTCACACAAGTGAGACGGGCAGGCAAGGCTCAGTGCGGATATGGCTGTGTCCACTCACCCACGGGAGACGGGCAGGCAGGGCGCAGTGCGGATCTGGCTGTGTCCACTCACCCACGGGAGACGGGCAGGCAGGGCGCAGTGCGGATCTGGCTGTGTCCACTCACCCACGGGAGACGGGCAGGCAAGGCTCAGTGCAGATCTGGCTGTGTCCACTCACCCACGGCAGGCGGTCAGGCAGGGCGCAGTGCGGATCTGGCTGTGTCCACGCACCCACAGCATGCGGTCAGCCAGGGCGCAGTGCGGATCTGGCTGTGTCCACTCACCAACGGCAGGCGCTCAGGCAGAGCGCAGTGCGGATCTGGCTGTGTCCACTCACCCAGGGGAGACGGGCATGCAAGGCGCAGTGTGGACCTGGCTGTGTCCACTCGACCACTGGAGACGGGCAGAGAGTGTGCTGTGTGGATATGGCTATGTCCACTGACCCACGGCAGACGGGCAGTCAGGGCGCAGTGCGGATCTCGCTGTGTCCACTCACCCACGGCAGACGGTCAGGCAGGGCGCAGTGCGGATCTGGCTGTGTCCACTCACCCACGGTAGACGGGCAGGCAGGGCGCAGTGCGGATCTGGCTGTGTCCACTCGCCCACGGGAGACGGGCAGGCAGGGCGCAGTGCGGATCTGGCTGTGTCCACTCACCCACGGCAGGCGGTCAGGCAGGGCGCAGTGCGGATCTGGCTGTGTCCATTCACCCACGGCAGACGGTCAGGCAGGGCGCAGTGCGGATCTCGCTGTGTCCACTCACCCACGGGATATGGGCAGAGAGTGTGCTGTGTGGATATGGCTATGTCCACTGACCCACGGCAGACGGGCAGGCAGGGCGCAGTGCAGATCTGGCTGTGTCCACTCACCCACGGCAGACGGTCAGGCATGGTGCAGTGCGGATCTGGCTGTGTCCACTCACCCACGGGAGACGGGCAGGAAGGGCGCAGTGCGGATCTGGCTGTGTCCACTCACCAACGTGAGTCGGGCAGGCAAGGCGCAGTGCGGATCTGCCTGTGTCCACTCACCCACGGGAGACGGCCAGGCAAGGCGCAGTGCGGATCCGGCTGTGTCCACTCACCCACGGGAGATGGGCAGAGACGGTGCTGTGTGGATCTGGCTATGTCCACTGACCCACGGCAGACGGGCAGGCAGGGTACAGTACGGATCTGGCTGTGTCCACTCACCCACGGCAGGCGGTCAGGCAGGGCGCAGTGCGGATCTGGCTGTGTCCACTCACCGACGGCAGACGGTCAGGCAGGGCGCAGTCGGATCTGGCTGTGTCCACTCACCCACGGCAGGCGGTCAGGCAGGGCGCAGTGCGGATCTGGCTGTGTCCACTCACCCACGGCAGAAGGTCAGGCAGGGCGCAGTGCGGATCTGGCTGTGTCCACTCACCCACGGCAGACGGGCAGGCAGGGCGCAGTGTGGATCTGGCTGTGTCCACTCACCCACGGCAGACGGTCAGGAAGGGCGCAGTGCGGATCTGGCTGTGTCCACTCACCCACGGCAGGCGGTCAGGCAGGGTACAATGCGGATCTGGCTGTGTCCACTCACCCCCGGCATACGGTCAGACAGGGCGCAGTGCGGATCTGGCTGTGTCCACTCACCCACGGCAGGCGGTCAGGCAGGGCGCAGTGCGGATCTGGCTGTGTCCACGCACCCACAGCATGCGGTCAGCCAGGGCGCAGTGCGGATCTGGCTGTTTCCACTCACCCACGGGAGACGGGCAGGGCGCAGTGCGGATCTGGCTGTGTCCACTCACCAACGTGAGACGGGCAGGCAAGGCGCAGTGCGGATCCGGCTGTGTCCACTCACCCACGGGAGACGGGCATGCAGGCTGCAGTGCGGATCTGGCTGTGTCCACTCACCCATGGGAGACGGGCAGGCAGGGCGCAGTGCGGATCTGGCTGTGTCCACTCACCCACGGGAGACGGGCAGGCAGGGCGCAGTGCGTATCTGGCTGTGTCCACTCACCCACGGCAGGCGGTCAGGCAGGGCGCAGTGCGGATCTGGCTGTGTCCACTCACCCACAGCAGACGGTCAGGCAGGGCGCAGTGCGGATCTGGCTGTGTCCACTCACCCACGGCAGGCGGTCAGGCAGGGCGCAGTGCGGATCTGGCTGTGTCCACTCACCCACGGGAGACGGGCAGGCAGGGCGCAGTGCGGATCTGGCTGTGTCCACTCACCCACGGGAGACGGGCAGGCAGGGCGCAGTGCTGATCTGGCTGTGTCCACTCACCAACGTGAGTCAGGCAGGCAAGGCGCAGTGCGGATCTGGCTGTGTCCACTCACCCACGGGAGACGGCCAGGCAGGGCGCAGTGCGGATCCGGCTGTGTCCACTCACCCACGGCAGGCGGTCAGGCAGGGCGCAGTGCGGATCCGGCTGTGTCCACGCACCCACAGCATGCGGTCAGCCAGGGCGCAGTGCGGATCTGGCTGTGTCCACTCACCCACGGCAGGCGCTCAGGCAGAGCGCAGTGCGGATCTGGCTGTGTCCACTCACCCACGGCAGACTGTCAGGCAGGGCGCCGTGCGGATCTGGCTATGTCCACTCGCCCACGGCAGACGGGCAGGCAGGGCGCAGTGCGGATCTGGCTGTGTCCACTCACCCACGGGAGACGGGCAGGCAGGGCGCAGTGCAGATCTGGCTGTGTCCACTCACCCATGGGAGACGGGCAGGCAAGGCTCAGTGCAGATCTGGCTATGTCCACTCACCCACGCGAGACGGGCAGGCAGGGCGCAGTGCGGATCTCGCTGTGTCCACTCACCCACGGGAGACGGGCAGCCAGGGCGCAGTGTGGATCTCGCTGTGTCCACTCACCCACGGCAGACGGTCAGGCAGGGCGCAGTGCGGATCTGGCTGTGTCCACTCACCCACGGCAGACGGGCAGGCAGGGCGCAGTGCGGATCTGGCTGTGTCCACTCACCCACGGGAGACGGGCAGGCACGGCGCAGTGTGGATCTCGCTGTGTCCACTCACCCACGGCAGACGGTCAGGCAGGGCGCAGTGCGGATCTGGCTGTGTCCACTCACCCACGGCAGACGGGCAGGCAGGGCGCAGTGCGGATCTGGCTGTGTCCACTCACCGACGGAAGACGGGCAGGCAAGACGCAGTGCGGATCTGGCTGTGTCCACTCACCCACGGGAGACGGGCAGGCAGGGCGCAGTGCGGATCTGCCTGTGTCCACTCACCCACGGGAGACGGGCAGGCTGGGCGCAGTGCGGATCTGGCTGTGTCCACTCACCCACGGGAGACGGGAAGGCAGGGCGCAGTGCGGATCTGGCTGTGTCCACTCACCCACGGGAGACGGGCAGGCAGGGCGCAGTGCGGATCTCGCTGTGTCCACTCACCCACGGGAGACGGTCAGGCAAGGCGCAGTGCGGATCTGGCTGTGTCCACTCACCCACGGCAGACGGGCAGGCAGGGCGCAGTGCGGATCTGGCTGTGTCCACTCACCCACGGCAGACTGTCAGGCAGGGCGCAGTGCGGATCTGGCTGTGTCCACTCACCAACGGCAGGCGGTCAGGCAGGGTGCAGTGCGGATCTGGCTGTGTCCACGCACCCACAGAATGCGGTCAGCCAGGGCGCAGTGCGGATCTGGCTGTGTCCACTCACCCACGGGAGATGGGCAGAGACGGTGCTGTGTGGATCTGGCTATGTCCACTGACCCACGGCAGACGGGCAGGCAGGGTACAGTACGGATCTGGCTGTGTCCACTCACACACTTCAGGCGGTCAGACAGGGCGCGGTGCGGATCTGGCTGTGTCCACTCACCCACGGCAGATGGTCAGGCAGGGCGCAGTCCGGATCTGGCTGTGTCCACTCACCACGGGAGACGGGCAGGCAGGGCGCAGTGCGGATCTGGCTGTGTCCACTCACCCAAGTGAGACGGGCAGGCAAGGCTCAGTGCGGATATGGCTGTGTCCACTCACCCACGGGAGACGGGCAGGCAGGGCGCAGTGCGGATCTGGCTGTGTCCACTCACCCACGGGAGACGGGCAGGCAGGGCGCAGTGCGGATCTGGCTGTGTCCACTCACCCACGGGAGACGGGCAGGCAGGGCGCAGTGCGGATCTGGCTGTTTCCACTCGCCAACGGCAGACGGGCAGGCAGGGCGCAGTGCGGATCTGGCTGTGTCCACTCACCCACGTCAGACGGTCAGACAGGGTGCAGTGCGGATCGGGCTGTGTCCACTCACCACGGGAGTCGGGCAGGCAGGGCGCAGTGCGGATCTGGCTGTGTCCACTCACACAAGTGAGACGGGCAGGCAAGGCTCAGTGCGGATATGGCTGTGTCCACTCACCCACGGGAGACGGGCAGGCAGGGCGCAGTGCGGATCTGGCTGTGTCCACTCACCCACGGGAGACGGGCAGGCAGGGCGCAGTGCGGATCTGGCTGTGTCCACTCACCCACGGGAGACGGGCAGGCAAGGCTCAGTGCAGATCTGGCTATGTCCACTCACCCACGGGAGACGGGCAGGCAGGGCGCAGTGCGGATCTGGCTGTGTCCACTCACCCACGGCAGGCGGTCAGGCAGGGCGCAGTGCGGATCTGGCTGTGTCCACTCACCCACAGCAGACGGTCAGGCAGGGCGCAGTGCGGATCTGGCTGTGTCCACTCACCCACGGCAGGCGGTCAGGCAGGGCGCAGTGCGGATCTGGCTGTGTCCACTCACCCACGGGAGACGGGCAGGCAGGGCGCAGTGCGGATCTGGCTGTGTCCACTCACCCACGGGAGACGGGCAGGCAGGGCGCAGTGCGGATCTGGCTGTGTCCACTCACCAACGTGAGTCAGGCAGGCAAGGCGCAGTGCGGATCTGGCTGTGTCCACTCACCCACGGGAGACGGCCAGGCAGGGCGCAGTGCGGATCCGGCTGTGTCCACTCACCCACGGCAGGCGGTCAGGCAGGGCGCAGTGCGGAACCGGCTGTGTCCACGCACCCACAGCATGCGGTCAGCCAGGGCGCAGTGCGGATCTGGCTGTGTCCACTCACCCACGGCAGGCGCTCAGGCAGAGCGCAGTGCGGATCTGGCTGTGTCCACTCACCCACGGCAGACTGTCAGGCAGGGCGCCGTGCGGATCTGGCTATGTCCACTCGCCCACGGCAGACGGGCAGGCAGGGCGCAGTGCGGATCTGGCTGTGTCCACTCACCCACGGGAGACGGGCAGGCAGGGCGCAGTGCAGATCTGGCTGTGTCCACTCACCCATGGGAGACGGGCAGGCAAGGCTCAGTGCAGATCTGGCTATGTCCACTCACCCACGCGAGACGGGCAGGCAGGGCGCAGTGCGGATCTCGCTGTGTCCACTCACCCACGGGAGACGGGCAGCCAGGGCGCAGTGTGGATCTCGTTGTGTCCACTCACCCACGGCAGACGGTCAGGCAGGGCGCAGTGCGGATCTGGCTGTGTCCACTCACCCACGGCAGACGGGCAGGAAGGGCGCAGTGCGGATCTGGCTGTGTCCACTCACCCACGGCAGACGGGCAGGCAGGGTGCAGTGCGGATCTGGCTGTGTCCACTCACCCACGGCAGACGGGCAGGCAGGGCGCAGTGCGGATCTGGCTGTGTCCACTCGCCCACGGGAGACGGGCAGGCAGGGCGCAGTGCGGATCTGGCTGTGTCCACTCACCCACGGCAGGCGGTCAGGCAGGGCGCAGTGCGGATCTGGCTGTGTCCACTCACCCACGGCAGACAGACAGGCAGGGCGCAGTGCGGATCTGGCTGTGTCCACTCACCCACGGCAGGCGGTCAGGCAGGGTGCAGTGCGGATCTGGCTGTGTCCACGCACCCACAGCATGCAGTCAGCCACGGCGCAGTGCGGATCTGGCTGTGTCCACTCACCCACGGCAGGCGCTCAGGCAGAGCGCAGTGCGGATCTGGCTGTGTCCACTCACCCAGGGGAGACGGGCAGGCAAGGCGCAGTGTGGACCTGGCTGTGTCCACTCACCCACGGGAGACGAGCAGAGAGTGTGCTGTGTGGATATGGCTATGTCCACTGACCAACGGCAGACGGGCAGGCAGGGCGCAGTGCAGATCTGGCTGTGTCCACTCACCCACGGCAGACGGTCAGGCAGGGTGCAGTTCGGATCTGGCTGTGTCCACTCACCCACGGGAGACGGGCAGGCAGGGCGCAGTGCGGATCTGGCTGTGTCCACTCACCAACGTGAGACTGGCAGGCAAGGCGCAGTGCGGATCTGGCTGTGTCCATTCACCCACGGGAGACGGCCAGGCAGGGCGCAGTGCGGATCTGGCTGTGTCCACTCACCAACGTGAGTCGGGCAGGCAAGGCGCAGTGCGGATCTGGCTGTGTCCACTCACCCACGGGAGACGGCCAGGCAGGGCGCAGTGCGGATCCAGCTGTGTCCACTCACCCACGGGAGATGGGCAGAGACGGTGCTGTGTGGATCTGGCTATGTCCACTGACCCACGGCAGACGGGCAGGCAGGGTACAGTAAGGATCTGGCTGTGTCCACTCACCCACGGCAGGCGGTCAGACAGGGCGCGGTGCGGATCTGGCTGTGTCCACTCACCCACGGCAGACGGTCAGGCAGGGCGCAGTGCGGATCTGGCTGTGTCCACTCACCCATGGGAGACGGGCAGGCAGCACGCAGTGCGGATCCGGCTGTGTCCACTCACCCACGGGAGACGGGCAGGCAGGGCGCAGTGCGGATCTGGCTGTTTCCACTCGCCAACGGCAGACGGGCAGGCAGGGTGCAGTGCGGATCTGGCTGTGTCCACTCACCCACGTCAGACGGTCTGACAGGGTGCAGTGCGGATCTGGCTGTGTCCACTCACCACGGGAGACGGGCAGGCAGGGTGCAGTGTGGATCTCGCTGTGTCCACTCACCCACGGGAGACGGGCAGGCAGGGCGCAGTGCGGATCTGGCTGTGTCCACTCACCCACGGCAGACGGGCAGGCAGGGCGCAGTGCGGATCTGGCTGTGTCCACTCACTGACGGAAGACGGGCAGGCAAGACGCAGTGCGGATCTGGCTGTGTCCACTCACCCACGGGAGACGGGCAGGCAGGGCGCAGTGCGGATCTGGCTGTGTCCACTCACCCACGGGAGACGGGCAGGCTGGGCGCAGTGCGGATCTGGCTGTGTCCACTCACCCACGGGAGACGGGAAGGCAGGGCGCAGTGCGGATCTGGCTGTGTCCACTCACCCACGGGAGACGGGCAGGCAGGGCGCAGTGCGGATCTCGCTGTGTCCACTCACCCACGGGAGACGGTCAGGCAGGGCGCAGTGCGGATCTGGCTGTGTCCACTCACCCACGACAGACGGGCAGGCAGGGCGCAGTGCGGATCTGGTTGTGTCCACTCGCCCACGGGAGACGGGCAGGCAGGGCGCAGTGCGGATCTGGCTGTGTCCACTCACCCACGGCAGGCGGTCAGGCAGGGCGCAGTGCGGATCTGGCTGTGTCCATTCACCCACGACAGACGGTCCGGCAGGGCGCAGTGCGGATCTGGCTGTGTCCACTCACCAACGGCAGGCGGTCAGGCAGGGTGCAGTGCGGATCTGGCTGTGTCCACGCACCCACAGAATGCGGTCAGCCAGGGCGCAGTGCGGATCTGGCTGTGTCCACTCACCCACGGGAGATGGGCAGAGACGGTGCTGTGTGGATCTGGCTATGTCCACTGACCCACGGCAGACGGGCTGGCAGGGTACAGTACGGATCTGGCTGTGTCCACTCACCCACGGCAGGCGGTCAGACAGGGCGTGGTGCGGATCTGGCTGTGTCCACTCACCCACGGCAGACGGTCAGGCAGGGCGCAGTCCGGATCTGGCTGTGTCCACTCACCACGGGAGACGGGCAGGCAGGGCGCAGTGCGGATCTGGCTGTGTCCACTCACCCAAGTGAGACGGGCAGGCAAGGCTCAGTGCGGACATGGCTGTGTCCACTCACCCACGGGAGACGGGCAGGCAGGGCGCAGTGCGGATCTGGCTGTGTCCACTCACCCACGGGAGACGGGCAGGCAGGGCGCAGTGCGGATCTGGCTGTGTCCACTCACCCACGGGAGACGGGCAGGCAGGGCGCAGTGCGGATCTGACTGTTTCCACTCGCCAACGGCAGACGGGCAGGCAGGGCGCAGTGCGGATCTGGCTGTGTCCACTCACCCACGTCAGACCGTCAGACAGGGTGCAGTGCGGATCGGGCTGTGTCCACTCACCACGGGAGACGGGCAGGCAGGGCGCAGTGCGGATCTGGCTGTGTCCACTCACCCACGGGAGACGGGCAGGCAGGGCGCAGTGCGGATCTCGCTGTGTCCACTCACCCACGGCAGACGGTCAGGCAGGGCGCAGTGCGGATCTGGCTGTGTCCACTCACCCACGGTAGACGGGCAGGCAGGGCGCAGTGCAGATCTGGCTGTGTCCACTCGCCCACGGGAGACGGGCAGGCAGGGCGCAGTGCGGATCTGGCTGTGTCCACTCACCCACGGCAGGCGGTCAGGCAGGGCGCAGTGCGGATCTGGCTGTGTCCATTCACCCACGGCAGACGGTCAGGCAGGGCGCAGTGCGGATCTGGCTGTGTCCACTCACCCACGGGAGACGGGCAGAGAGTGTGCTGTGTGGATATGGCTATGTCCACTGACCCACGGCAGACGGGCAGGCAGGGCGCAGTGCAGATCTGGCTGTGTCCACTCACCCACGGCAGACGGTCAGGCAGGGTGCACTGCGGATCTGGCTGTGTCAACTCACCCACGGGAGACGGGCAGGCAGGGCGCAGTGCGGATCTGGCTGTGTCCACTCACCAACGTGAGTCGGGCATGCAAGGCGCAGTGCGGATCTGCCTGTGTCCACTCACCCACGGGAGACGGGCAGGCAGGGCGCAGTGCGGATCCGGCTGTGTCCACTCACCCACGGGAGATGGGCAGAGACGGTGCTGTGTGGATCTGGCTATGTCCACTGACCCACGGCAGACGGGCAGGCAGGGTACAGTACGGATTTGGCTGTGTCCACTCACCCACGGCAGGCGGTCAGGCAGGGCGCAGTGCGGATCTGGCTGTGTCCACTCACCCACGGCAGGCGGTCAGGCAGGGCGCAGTGCGGATCTGGCTGTGTCCACTCACCCACGGCAGAAAGTCAGGCAGGGCGCAGTGTGGATCTGGCTGTGTCCACTCACCCACGGCAGACGGGCAGGCAGGGCGCAGTGTGGATCTGGCTGTGTCCACTCACCCACGGCAGACGGTCAGGAAGGGCGCAGTGCGGATCTGGCTGTGTCCACTCACCCACGGCAGGCGGTCAGGCAGGGTACAATGCGGATCTGGCTGTGTCCACTCACCCACGGCAGACGGTCAGGCAGGGCGCAGTGCGGATCTGGCTGTGTCCACTCACCCACGGCAGGCGGTCAGGCAGGGCGCAGTGCGGATCTGGCTGTGTCCACGCACCCACAGCATGCGGTCAGCCAGGGCGCAGTGCGGATCTGGCTGTGTCCACTCACCCACGGGAGACGGGCAGGGCGCAGTGCGGATCTGGCTGTGTCCACTCACCAACGTGAGACGGGCAGGCAAGGCACAGTGCGGATCCGGCTGTGTCCACTCACCCACGGGAGACGGGCATGCAGGGCGCAGTGCGGATCCGGCTGTGTCCACTCACCCACGGGAGACGGGCATGCAGGGCGCAGTGCGGATCTGGATGTGTCCACTCACCCACGGGAGACGGGCAGGCAAGGCTCAGTGCGGATCTGGCTGTGTCCACTCACCCAGGGAGACCGGCAGGCAGGGCGCAGTGCGTCTCTGGCTGTGTCCACTCACCCACGGGAGACGGGCAGGCAGGGCGCAGTGCGGATCTGGCAGTCTACACTCACCCACGGGAGACGGGCAGGCAGGGCGCAGTGTGGATCTCGCTGTGTCCACTCACCCACGGCAGACGGTCAGGCATTGCGCAGTGCGAATCTGGCTGTGTCCACTCACCCACGGCAGACGGGCAGGCAGGGCGCAGTGCGGATCTGGCTGTGTCCACTCACCCACGGCAGACGGGCAGGCAGGGCGCAGTGCGGATTTGGCTGTGTCCACTCACCCACGGGAGACGGGAAGGCAGGGCGCAGTGCGGATCTGGCTGTGTCCACTCACCCACGGGAGACGGGCAGGCTGGGCGCAGTGCGGATCTGGCTGTGTCCACTCACCCACGGGAGACGGGCAGGCAAGGCTCAGTGCAGATCTGGCTATGTCCACTCACCCACGCGAGACGGGCAGGCAGGGCGCAGTGCGGATCTGGCTGTGTCCACTCTCCCACGGCAAGCGGTCAGGCAGGGCGCAGTGCGGATCTGGCTGTGTCCACTCACCCACGGCAGGCGGTCAGGCAGGGAGCAGTGCGGATCTGGCTGTGTCCACGCACCCACAGCAGGCGGTCAGGCAGGGCGCAGTGCGGATCTGGCTGTGTCCACGCACCCACAGCATGCAGTCAGCCAGGGCGCAGTGCGGATCTGGCTGTGTCCATCACCCACGGCAGGCGCTCAGGCAGAGCGCAGTGCGGATCTGGCTGTGTCCACTCACCCAGGGGAGACGGGCAGGCAAGGCGCAGTGTGGACCTGGCTGTGTCCACTCACCCACGGGAGACGGGCAGAGAGTGTGCTGTGTGGATATGGCTATGTCCACTGACCCACGGCAGACGGGCAGGCAGGGCGCAGTCCAGATCTGGCTGTGTCCACTCACCCACGGCAGACGGTCAGGCAGGGTGCAGTGCGGATCTGGCTGTGTCCACTCACCCACGGGAGACGGGCAGGCAGGGCGCAGTGCGGATCTGGCTGTGTCCACTCACCAACGTGAGACTGGCAGGCAAGGCGCAGTGCAGATCCGGCTGTGTCCACTCAACCACGGGAGACGGGCATGCAGGGCGCAGTGCGGATCCGGCTGTGTCCACTCACCCACGGGAGATGGGCAGAGACTGTGCTGTGTGGATCTGGCTATGTCCACTGACCCACGTCAGACGGGCAGGCAGGGCGCAGTGCGGATCTGGATGTGTCCACTCACCCACGTGAGACGGGCAGGCAAGGCTCAGTGCGGAACTGGCTGTGTCCACTCACCCACGGGAGACGGGCAGGCAGGGCGCAGTGCGTATCTGGCAGTGTCCACTCACCCACGGGAGACGGGCAGGCAAGGCGCAGTGCGGATCTGGCTGTGTCCACTCGCCCACGGGAGACGGGCAGGCAGGGCGCAGTGCGGATCTGGCTGTGTCAACTCACCCACGGGAGACGGGCAGGCAGGGTGCAGTGCGGATCCGGCTGTGTCCACTCACCCACGGGAGACGGGCAGAGACGGTGCTGTGTGGATCTGGCTATGTCCATTGACCCACGGCAGATGGGCAGGCAGTGCGCAGTACGGATCTGGTGTGTCCACTCTCCCACGGCAGGCGGTCATGCAGGGTACAATGCGAATCTGGCTGTGTCCACTCACCCACGGGAGACGGGCAGGCAGGGCGCAGTGCGGATCTGGCTCTATCCACTCACCCACGGGAGACGGGCAGGCAGGGCGCAGTGCGGATCTGGCTGTGTCCACTCACCCACGGGAGACGGGCAGGCTGGGCGCAGTGCGGATCTGGCTGTGTCCACTCACCCACGGGAGACGGGAAGGCAGTGCGCAGTGCGGATCTGGCTGTGTCCTCTCACCCACAGGAGACGGGCATGCAGGGCGCAGTGCGGATCTCGCTGTATCCACTCACCCACGGCAGACGGTCAGGCAGGGCGCAGTGCGGATCTGGCTGTGTCCACTCACCCACGGCAGACGGGCAGGCAGGGCGCAGTGCGGATCTGGCTGTGTCCACTCGCCCACGGGAGACGGGCAGGCAGGGCGCAGTGCGGATCTGGCTGTGTCCACTCACCCACGGCAGGCGGTCAGGCAGGGCGCAGTGCGGATCTGGCTGTGTCCACTCACCCACGGCAGACGGTCAGGCAGGGCCCAGTGCGGATCTGGCTGTGTCCACTCACCCACGGCAGGCGGTCAGGCAGGGTGCAGTGCCCATCTGGCTGTGTCCACTCACCCACGGGAGACGGGCAGAGAGTGTGCTGTGTGGATATGGCTATGTCCACTGACCCACGGCAGACGGGCAGGCAGGGCGCAGTGCAGATCTGGCTGTGTCCACTCACCCACGGCAGACGGTCAGGCAGGGTGCAGTGCGGATCTGGCTGTGTCCACTCACCCACGGGAGACGGGCAGGCAGGGCGCAGTGCGGATCTGGCTGTGTCCACTCACCAACGTGAGTCGGGCAGGCAAGGCGCAGTGCGGATCTGCCTGTGTCCACTCACCCACGGGAGACGGGCAGGCAGGGCGCAGTGCGGATCCGGCTGTGTCCACGCACCCACGGGAGATGGGCAGAGACGGTGCTGTGTGGATCTGGCTATGTCCACTGACCCACGGCAGACGGGCAGGCAGGGTACAGTACGGATCTGGCTGTGTCCACTCACCCACGGCAGGCGGTCAGGCAGGGCGCAGTGCGGATCTGGCTGTGTCCACTCACCCACGGCAGGCGGTCAGGCAGGGCGCAGTGCGGATCTGGCTGTGTCCACTCACCCACGGCAGGCGGTCAGGCAGGGCGCAGTGCGGATCTGGCTGTGTCCACGCACCCACTGCATGCGGTCAGCCAGGGCGCAATGCGGATCTGGCTGTGTCCACTCACCCACGGGAGACGGGCAGGGCGCAGTGCGGGTCTGGCTGTGTCCACTCACCAACGTGAGACGGGCAGGCAAGGCGCAGTGCGGATCCGGCTGTGTCCACTCACCCACGGGAGACGGGCATGCAGGGCGCAGTGCGGATCCGGCTGTGTCCACTCACCCACGGGAGACGGGCATGCAGGGCGCAGTGCGGATCTGGATGTGTCCACTCACCCACGTGAGACGGGCAGGCAAGGCTCAGTGCGGATCTGGCTGTGTCCACTCACCCAGGGAGACCGGCAGGCAGGGCGCAGTGCGTCTCTGGCTGTGTCCACTCACCCACGGGAGACGGTCAGGCAGGGCGCAGTGCGGATCTGGCTGTGTCCACTCACCCACGGGAGACGGGCAGGCAGCACGCAGTGCGGATCCGGCTGTGTCCACTCACCCACGGGAGACGGGCAGGCAGGTCGCAGTGCGGATCTGGCTGTGTCCACTCACCCAAGGGAGACGGGCAGGCAGGGCGCAGTGCAGATCTGGCTGTGTCCACTCACCCACGGGAGACGGGCAGGCAGGGCGCAGTGCGGATCTGGCTGTGTCCACTCTCCCACGGCAAGCGGTCAGGCAGGGCGCAGTGCGGATCTGGCTGTGTCCACTCACCCACGGCAGGCGGTCAGGCAGGGCGCAGTGCGGATCTGGCTGTGTCCACTCTCCCACGGCAAGCGGTCAGGCAGGGCGCAGTGCGGATCTGGCTGTGTCCACTCACCCACGGCAGGCGGTCAGGCAGGGAGCAGTGCGGATCTGGCTGTGTCCACGCACCAACAGCAGGCGGTCAGGCAGGGCGCAGTGCGGATCTGGCTGTGTCCACTCTCCCACGGCAAGCGGTCAGGCAGGGCGCAGTGCGGATCTGGCTGTGTCCACTCACCCACGGCAGGCGGTCAGGCAGGGCGCAGTGCGGATCTGGCTGTGTCCACTCTCCCACGGCAAGCGGTCAGGCAGGGCGCAGTGCGGATCTGGCTGTGTCCACTCACCCACGGCAGGCGGTCAGGCAGGGCGCAGTGCGGATCTGGCTGTGTCCACTCACCCACGGCAGGCGGTCAGGCAGGGAGCAGTGCGGATCTGGCTGTGTCCACGCACCAACTGCAGGCGGTCAGGCAGGGCGCAGTGCGGATCTGGCTGTGTCCACGCACCCACAGCATGCAGTCAGCCAGGGCGCAGTGCGGATCTGGCTGTGTCCACTCACCCACGGCTGGCGCTCAGGCAGAGCGCAGTGCGGATCTGGCTGTGTCCACTCACCCAGGGTAGACGGGCAGTCAAGGCGCAGTGTGGACCTGGCTGTGTCCACTCACCCACGGGAGACGGGCAGAGAGTGTGCTGTGTGGATATGGCTATGTCCACTGACCCACGGCAGACGGGCAGGCAGGGCGCAGTCCAGATCTGGCTGTGTCCACTCACCCACGGCAGACGGTCAGGCAGGGTGCAGTGCGGATCTGGCTGTGTCCACTCACCCACGGGAGACGGGCAGGCAGGGCGCAGTGCGGATCTGGCTGTGTCCACTCACCAACGTGAGTCGGGCTGGCAAGGCGAAGTGCGGATCTGGCTGTGTCCACTCACCCACGGGAGACGGCCAGGCAGGGCGCAGTGCGGATCCGGCTGTGTCCACTCACCCACGGCAGGCGGTCAGGCAGGGCGCAGTGCGGATCTGGCTGTGTCCACTCACCCACGGCAGACGGTCAGGCAGGGCGCAGTGCGGATCTGGCTGTGTCCACTCACCTACGGGAGACGGGCAGGCAGGGCGCAGTGCGGATCTGGCTGTGTCCACTCACCAACGTGAGTCGGGCAGGCAAGGCGCAGTGCGGATCTGGCTATGTCCACTCACCCACGGGAGACGGCCAGGCAGGGCGCAGTGCGAATCCAGCTGTGTCCACTCACCCACGGGAGATGGGCAGAGACGGTGCTGTGTGGATCTGGCTATGTCCACTGACCCACGGCAGACGGGCAGGCAGGGTACAGTATGGATCTGGCTGTGTCCACTCACCCACGGCAGGCGGTCAGACAGGGCGCGGTGCGGATCTGGCTGTGTCCACTCACCCACGGCAGACGGTCAGGCAGGGCGCAGTGCGGATCTGGCTGTGTCCACTCACCCACGGGAGACGGGCAGGCAGCACGCAGTGCGGATACGGCTGTGTCCACTCACCCACGGGAGACGGGCAGGCAGGGCGCAGTGCGGATCTGGCTGTTTCCACTCGCCAACGGCAGACGGGCAGGCAGGGCGCAGTGCGGATCTGGCTGTGTCCACTCACCCACGGGAGACGGGCAGGCAAGGCTCAGTGCAGATCTGGCTATGTCCACTCACCCACGGGAGACGGGCAGGCAGGGCGAAGTGCGGATCTGGCTGTGTCCACTCACCCACGGGAGACGGGCAGGCAAGGCTCAGTGCAGATCTGGCTATGTCCACTCACCCACGGGAGACGGGCAGGCAGGGCGAAGTGCGGATCTGGCTGTGTCCACTCACCCACGGGAGACGGACAGGCAGGGCGCAGTGCGGATCTGGCTGTGTCCACGCACCCACAGCATGCGGTCAGCCAGGGCGCAGTGCGGATCTGGCTGTGTCCACTCACCCACGGCAGGCGCTGAGGCAGAGCGCAGTGCGGATCTGGCTGTGTCCACTCACCCACGGCAGACTGTCAGGCAGGGCGCCGTGCGGATCTGGCTGTGTCCACTCACCCACGGCAGGCGCTGAGGCAGAGCGCAGTGCGGATCTGGCTGTGTCCACTCACCCACGGCAGACTGTCAGGCAGGGCGCCGTGCGGATCTGGCTATGTCCACTCGCCCACGGCAGACGGGCAGGCAGGCCGCAGTGCGGATCTGGCTGTGTCCACTCGCCCACGGGAGACGGGCAGGCAGGGCGCAGTGCGGATCTGGCTGTGTCCACTTACCCACGGGAGACGGGCAGGCAGGGCGCAGTCGGATCTGGCTGTGTCCACTCACTGACGGAAGACGGGCAGGCAAGACGCAGTGCGGATCTGGCTGTGTCCACTCACCCACGGGAGACGGGCAGGCAGGGCGCAGTGCGGATCTGGCTGTGTCCACTCACCCACGGGAGACGGGCAGGCTGGGCGCAGTGCGGATCTGGCTGTGTCCACTCACCCACGTGAGACGGGAAGGCAGGGCGCAGAACGGATCTGGCTGTGTCCACTCACCCAGGGCAGGCAGTCAGGCAGGGCGCAGTGCGGATCTGGCTGTGTCCACTCACCCACGGCAGGCGGTCAGGCAGGGCGCAGTGTGGACCTGGCTGTGTCCACTCACCCACGGGAGACGGGCAGAGAGTGTGCTGTGTGGATATGGCTATGTCCACTGACCCACGGCAGACGGGCAGGCAGGGCGCAGTTCAGATCTTGCTGTGTCCACTCACCCACGGCAGACGGTCAGGCAGGGTGCAGTGCGGATCTGGCTGTGTCCACTCACCCACGGGAGACGGGCAGGCAGGGCGCAGTGCGGATCTGGCTGTGTCCACTCACCAACGTGAGTCGGGCAGGCAAGGCGCAGTGCGGATCTGGCTATGTCCACTCACCCACGGGAGACGGCCAGGCAGGGCGCAGTGCGAATCCAGCTGTGTCCACTCACCCACGGGAGATGGGCAGAGACGGTGCTGTGTGGATCTGGCTATGTCCACTGACCCACGGCAGACGGGCACGCAGGGTACAGTACGGATCTGGCTGTGTCCACTCACCCACGGCAGGCGGTCAGACAGGGCGCGGTGCGGATCTGGCTGTGTCCACTCACCCACGGCAGACGGTCAGGCAGGGCGCAGTGCGGATCTGGCTGTGTCCACTCACCCACGGGAGACGGGCAGGCAGCACGCAGTGCGGATACGGCTGTGTCCACTCACCCACGGGAGACGGGCAGGCAGGGCGCAGTGCGGATCTGGCTGTTTCCACTCGCCAACGGCAGACGGGCAGGCAGGGCGCAGTGCGGATCTGGCTGTGTCCACTCACCCACGGGAGACGGGCAGGCAAGGCTCAGTGCAGATCTGGCTATGTCCACTCACCCACGGGAGACGGGCAGGCAGGGCGCAGTGCGGATCTGGCTGTGTCCACTCACCCACGGGAGACGGGCAGGCAGGGCGCAGTGTGGATCTCGCTGTGTCCACTCACCCACGGCAGACGGTCAGGCAGGGCGCAATGCGGATCTGGCTGTGTCCACTCACCCACGGCAGACGGGCAGGCAGGGCGCAGTGCGGATCTGGCTGTGTCCACTCACCCACGGCAGACGAGCAGGCAGGGCGCAGTGCGGATCTGGCTGTGTCCACTCACCCACGGGAGACGGGCAGGCAGGGCGCAGTGCGGATCTGGCTGTGTCCACTCACCCACGGGAGACGGGCAGGCTGGGCGCAGGGCGGATCTGGCTGTGTCCACTCACCAACGTGAGTCGGGCAGGCAAGGCGCAGTGCGGATCTGGCTGTGTCCACTCACCGACGGAAGACGGGCAGGCAAGACGCAGTGCGGATCTGGCTGTGTCCACTCACCCACGGGAGACGGGCAGGCAGGGCGCAGTGCGGATCTGGCTGTGTCCACTCACCAACGGGAGACGGGTAGGCTGGGCGCAGTGCGGATCTGGCTGTGTCCACTCGCCCACGGGAGACGGGCAGGCAGGGCGCAGTGCGGATCTGGCTGTGTCCACTCGCCCACGGGAGACGGGCAGGCAGGGCGCAGTGCGGATCTGGCTGTGACCACTCACCCACGGCAGGCGGTCAGGCAGGGCGCAGTGCGGATCTGGCTGTGTCCACTCACCCACGGCAGACGGTCAGGCAGGGCGCAGTGCGGATCTGGCTGTGTCCACGCACCCACAGCATGCGGTCAGCCAGGGCGCAGTGCGGATCTGGCTGTGTCCACTCACCCACGGCAGGCGCTCAGGCAGAGCGCAGTGCGGATCTGGCTGTGTCCACTCACCCAGGGGAGACGGGCATGCAAGGCGCAGTGTGGACCTGGCTGTGTCCACTCGACCACGGGAGACGGGCAGAGAGTGTGCTGTGTGGATATGGCTATGTCCACTGACCCACGGCAGATGGGCAGGCAGGGCGCAGTGCAGATCTGGCTGTGTCCACTCACCCACGGCAGACGGGCAGGCAGGGCGCAGTGCGGATCTGGCTGTGTCCACTCACCAACGTCAGTCGGGCAGGCAAGGCGCAGTGCGGATCTGGCTGTGTCCACTCACCCACGGGAGACGGCCAGGCAGGGCGCAGTGCGAATCCAGCTGTGTCCACTCACCCACGGGAGATGGGCAGAGACGGTGCTCTGTGGATCTGGCTATGTCCACTGACCCACGGCAGACGGGCAGGCAGGGTACACTACGGATCTGGCTGTGTCCACTCACCCACGGCAGGCGGTCAGACAGGGCGCGGTGCAGATCAGGCTGTGTCCACTCACCCACGGCAGACGGTCAGGCAGGGCGCAGTGCGGATCTGGCTGTGTCCACTCACCCACGGGAGACGGGCAGGCAGCACGCAGTGCGGATCAGGCTGTTTCCACTCGCCAACGGCAGACGGGCAGGCAGGGCGCAGTGCGGATCTGGCTGTGTCCACTCACCCACGTCAGACGGTCAGACAGGGTGCAGTGCGGATCTGGCTGTGTCCACTCACCACGGGAGACGGGCAGGCAGGGCGCAGTGCGGATCTGGCTGTGTCCACTCACCCAAGTGAGACGGGCAGGCAAGGCTCAGTGCGGATATGGCTGTGTCCACTCACCCACGGGAGACGGGCAGGCAGGGCGCAGTGCGGATCTGGCTGTGTCCACTCACCCACGGGAGACGGGCAGGCAGGGCGCAGTGTGGATCTCGCTGTGTCCACTCACCCACGGCAGACGGTCAGGCAGGGCGCAGTGCGGATCTGGCTGTGTCCACTCACCCACGGCAGACGGGCAGGCAGGGCGCAGTGCGGATCTGGCTGTGTCCAATCACTGACGGAAGACGGGCAGGCAAGACGCAGTGCGGATCTGGCTTTGTCCACTCACCCACGGGAGACGGGCAGGCAGGGCGCAGTGCGGATCTGGCTGTGTCCACTCACCCACGGGAGACGGGCAGGCTGGGCGCAGTGCGGATCTGGCTGTGTCCACTCACCCACGGGAGACTGGCAGGCAGGGCGCAGTGCGGATCTGGCTGTGTCCACTCACCCACGGGAGACTGGCAGGCAGGGCGCAGTGCGGATCTCGCTGTGTCCACTCACCCACGGCAGACGGTCAGGCAGGGCGCAGTGCGGATCTGGCTGTGTCCACTCACCCACGGCAGACGGGCAGGCAGGGCGCAGTGCGGATCTGGCTGTGTCCACTCGCCCACGGGAGACGGGCAGGCAGGGCGCAGTGCGGATCTGGCTGTGTCCACTTACCCACGGCAGGTGGTCAGGCAGGGCGCAGTGCGGATCTGGCTGTGTCCACTCACGCACGGCAGACGGTCAGGCAGGGCGCAGTGCGGATCTGGCTGTGTCCACTCTCCCACGGGAGACGGGCAGGCAGGGCGCAGTGCGGATCTGGCTGTGTCCACTCACCCACGGGAGATGGGCAGGCAAGGCGCAGTGCGGATCTGGCTGTGTCCACTCACCCACGGCAGACGGTCAGGCAGGGCGCAGTGCGGATCTGGCTGTGTCCACTCACCCACGGGAGACGGGCAGGCAGCACACAGTGCGGATCCGGCTGTGTGCACTCACCCACGTGAGACGGGCAGGCAGGGCGCAGTGCGGATCTGGCTGTTTCCACTCGCCAACGGCAGACGGGCAGGCAGGGCGCAGTGCGGATCTGGCTGTGTCCACTCACCCACGTCAGACGGTCAGACAGGGTGCAGTGCGGATCTGGCTGTGTCCACTCACCACGGGAGACGGGCAGGCAGGGCGCAGTGCAGATCTGGCTGTGTCCACTCACCCACGTGAGACGGGCATGCAGGGCGCAGTGCGGATCTGGCTGTGTCCACTCACCCACGGCAGGCGGTCAGGCAGGGCGCAGTGCGGATCTGGCTGTGTCCACTCACCCACGGCAGACGGTCAGGCAGGGCGCAGTGCGGATCTGGCTGTGTCCACTCACCCACGGCAGGCGGTCAGGCAGGGTGCAGTGCGGATCTGGCTGTGTCCACGCACCCACAGCATGCGGTCAGCCAGGGCGCAGTGCGGATCTGGCTGTGTCCACTCACCCAGGACAGGCGCTCAGGCAGAGCGCAGTGCGGATCTGGCTGTGTCCACTCACCCAGGGGAGACGAGCAGGCAAGGCGCAGTGTGGACCTGGCTGTGTCCACTCACCCACGGGAGACGGGCAGAGAGTGTGCTGTGTGGATATGGCTATGTCCACTGACCCACGGCAGACGGGCAGGCAGGGCGCAGTGCAGATCTGGCTGTGTCCACTCACCCACGGCAGACGGGCAGGCAGGGTGCAGTGCGGATCTGGCTGTGTCCACTCACCCACGGGAGACGGGCAGGCAGGGCGCAGTGCGGATCTGGCTGTGTCCACTCACCAACGTGAGTCGGGCAGGCAAGGCGCAGTGCGGATCTGGCTGTGTCCACTCACCCACGGGAGACGGCCAGGCAGGGCGCAGTGCGGATCCGGCTGTGTCCACTCACCCACGGGAGATGGGCAGAGACGGTGCTGTGTGGATCTGGCTATGTCCACTGACCCACGGCAGACGGGCAGGCAGGGTACAGTACGGATCTGGCTGTGTCCACTCACCCACGGCAGGCGGTCAGATAGGGCGCGGTGCGGATCTGGCTGTGTCCACTCACCCACGGCAGACGGTCAGGCAGGGCGCAGTGCGGATCTGGCTGTGTCCACTCACCCACGGGAGACGGGCAGGCAGCACGCAGTGCGGATCCGGCTGTGTCCACTCACCCACGGGAGACTGGCAGGCAGGGCGAAGTGCGGATCTGGCTGTTTCCACTCGCCAACGGCAGACGGGCAGGCAGGGCGCAGTGCGGATCTGGCTGTGTCCACTCACCCACGTCAGACGGTCAGACAGGGTGCAGTGCGGATCTGGCTGTGTCCACTCACCACGGGAGACGGGCAGGAAGGGCGCAGTGCGGATCTGGCTGTGTCCACTCACCCAAGTGAGACGGGCAAGCAAGGCTCAGTGCGGATATGGCTGTGTCCACTCACCCACGGGAGACGGGCAGGCAGGGCGCAGTGCGGATCTGGCTGTGTCCACTCACCCACGGGAGACGGGCAGGCAGGGCGCAGTGCGGATCTGGCTGTGTCCACTCACCCACGGGAGACGGGCAGGCAAGGCTCAGTGCAGATCTGGCTATGTCCACTCACCCACGGGAGACGGGCAGGCAGGGCGCAGTGCGGATCTGGCTGTGTCCACTCACCCACGGGAGACGGGCAGGCAGGGCGCAGTGTGGATCTCGCTGTGTCCACTCACCCACGGCAGACGGTCAGGCAGGGCGCAGTGCGGATCTGGCTGTGTCCACTCACCCACGGCAGACGGGCAGGCAGGGCGCAGTGCGGATCTGGCTGTGTCCAATCACTGACGGAAGACGGGCAGGCAAGACGCAGTGCGGATCTGGCTGTGTCCACTCACCCACGGGAGACGGGCAGGCAGGGCGCAGTGCGGATCTGGCTGTGTCCACTCACCCACGGGAGACGGGCAGGCTGGGCGCAGTGTGGTTCTGGCTGTGTCCACTCACCCACGGGAGACGGGAAGGCAGGGCGCAGTGCGGATCTGGCTGTGTCCACTCACCCACGGGAGACTGGCAGGCAGGGCGCAGTGCGGATCTCGCTGTGTCCACTCACCCTCGGCAGACGGTCAGGCAGGGCGCAGTGCGGATATGGCTGTGTCCACTCACCCACGGCAGACGGGCAGGCAGGGCGCAGTGCGGATCTGGCTGTGTCCACTCACCCACGGCAGACGGTCAGGCAGGGCGCAGTGCGGATCTGGCTGTGTCCACTCACCCACGGCAGGCGGTCAGGCAGGGTGCAGTGCGGATCTGGCTGTGTCCACACACCCACAGAATGCGGTCAGCCAGGGCGCAGTGCGGATCTGGCTGTGTCCACTCACCCAGGGCAGGCGCTCAGGCAGAGCGCAGTGCGGATCTGGCTGTGTCCATTCACCCAGGGGAGACGGGCAGGCAAGGCGCAGTGTGGACCTGGCTGTGTCCACTACCCACGGGAGACAGGCAGAGAGTGTGCTGTGTGGATATGGCTATGTCCACTGACCCACGGCAGACGGGCAGGCAGGGCGCAGTGCAGATCTGGCTGTGTCCACTCACCCACGGCAGACGGTCAGGCAGGGTGCAGTGCGGATCTGGCTGTGTCCACTCACCCACGGGAGACGGGCAGGCAGGGCGCAGTGCGGATATGGCTGTGTCCACTCACCAACGTGAGTCGGGCAGGCAAGGCGCAGTGCGGATCTGGCTGTGTCCATTCACCCACGGTAGACGGCCAGGCAGGGTGCAGTGCGGATACAGCTGTGTCCACTCACCCACGGGAGATGGGCAGAGACGGTGCTGTGTGGATCTCGCTATGTCCACTGACCCACGGCAGACGGGCAGGCAGGGTACAGTACGGATCTGGCTGTGTCCACTCACCCACGGCAGGCAGTCAGACAGGGCGCGGTGCGGATCTGGCTGTGTCCACTCACCCACGGCAGACGGTCAGGCAGGGCGCAGTGCGGATCTGGCTGTGTCCACTCACCCACGGGAGACGGGCAGGCAGCACGCAGTGCGGATCCGGCTGTGTCCACTCACACACGGGAGACGGGCAGGCAGGGCGCAGTGCGGATCTGGCTGTTTCCACTCGCCAACGGCAGACGGGCAGGCGGGGCGCAGTGCGGATCTGGCTGTGTCCACTCACCCACGTCAGACGGTCAGACAGGGTGCAGTGCGGATCTGGCTGTGTCCACTCACCACGGGAGACGGGCAGGCAGGGCGCAGTGCGGATCTGGCTGTGTCCACTCACCCAAGTGAGACGGGCAGGCAAGGCTCAGTGCGGATATGGCTGTGTCCACTCACCCACGGGAGACGGGCAGGCAGGGCGCAGTGCGGATCTGGCTGTGTCCACTGACCCACGGCAGACGGGCAGGCAGGGCGCAGTGCAGATCTGGCTGTGTCCACTCACCCACGGCAGACGGGCAGGCAGGGTGCAGTGCGGATCTGGCTGTGTCCACTCACCCACGGGAGACGGGCAGGCAGGGCGCAGTGCGGATCTGGCTGTGTCCACTCACCAACGTGAGTCGGGCAGGCAAGGCGCAGTGCGGATCTGGCTGTGTCCACTCACCCACGGGAGACGGCCAGGCAGGGCGCAGTGCGGATCCGGCTGTGTCCACTCACCCACGGGAGATGGGCAGAGACGGTGCTGTGTGGATCTGGCTATGTCCACTGACCCACGGCAGACGGGCAGGCAGGGTACAGTACGGATCTGGCTGTGTCCACTCACCCACGGCAGGCGGTCAGATAGGGCGCGGTGCGGATCTGGCTGTGTCCACTCACCCACGGCAGACGGTCAGGCAGGGCGCAGTGCGGATCTGGCTGTGTCCACTCACCCACGGGAGACGGGCAGGCAGCACGCAGTGCGGATCCGGCTGTGTCCACTCACCCACGGGAGACTGGCAGGCAGGGCGAAGTGCGGATCTGGCTGTTTCCACTCGCCAACGGCAGACGGGCAGGCAGGGCGCAGTGCGGATCTGGCTGTGTCCACTCACCCACGTCAGACGGTCAGACAGGGTGCAGTGCGGATCTGGCTGTGTCCACTCACCACGGGAGACGGGCAGGAAGGGCGCAGTGCGGATCTGGCTGTGTCCACTCACCCAAGTGAGACGGGCAAGCAAGGCTCAGTGCGGATATGGCTGTGTCCACTCACCCACGGGAGACGGGCAGGCAGGGCGCAGTGCGGATCTGGCTGTGTCCACTCACCCACGGGAGACGGGCAGGCAGGGCGCAGTGCGGATCTGGCTGTGTCCACTCACCCACGGGAGACGGGCAGGCAAGGCTCAGTGCAGATCTGGCTATGTCCACTCACCCACGGGAGACGGGCAGGCAGGGCGCAGTGCGGATCTGGCTGTGTCCACTCACCCACGGGAGACGGGCAGGCAGGGCGCAGTGTGGATCTCGCTGTGTCCACTCACCCACGGCAGACGGTCAGGCAGGGCGCAGTGCGGATCTGGCTGTGTCCACTCACCCACGGCAGACGGGCAGGCAGGGCGCAGTGCGGATCTGGCTGTGTCCAATCACTGACGGAAGACGGGCAGGCAAGACGCAGTGCGGATCTGGCTGTGTCCACTCACCCACGGGAGACGGGCAGGCAGGGCGCAGTGCGGATCTGGCTGTGTCCACTCACCCACGGGAGACGGGCAGGCTGGGCGCAGTGTGGTTCTGGCTGTGTCCACTCACCCACGGGAGACGGGAAGGCAGGGCGCAGTGCGGATCTGGCTGTGTCCACTCACCCACGGGAGACTGGCAGGCAGGGCGCAGTGCGGATCTCGCTGTGTCCACTCACCCTCGGCAGACGGTCAGGCAGGGCGCAGTGCGGATATGGCTGTGTCCACTCACCCACGGCAGACGGGCAGGCAGGGCGCAGTGCGGATCTGGCTGTGTCCACTCACCCACGGCAGACGGTCAGGCAGGGCGCAGTGCGGATCTGGCTGTGTCCACTCACCCACGGCAGGCGGTCAGGCAGGGTGCAGTGCGGATCTGGCTGTGTCCACACACCCACAGAATGCGGTCAGCCAGGGCGCAGTGCGGATCTGGCTGTGTCCACTCACCCAGGGCAGGCGCTCAGGCAGAGCGCAGTGCGGATCTGGCTGTGTCCATTCACCCAGGGGAGACGGGCAGGCAAGGCGCAGTGTGGACCTGGCTGTGTCCACTACCCACGGGAGACAGGCAGAGAGTGTGCTGTGTGGATATGGCTATGTCCACTGACCCACGGCAGACGGGCAGGCAGGGCGCAGTGCAGATCTGGCTGTGTCCACTCACCCACGGCAGACGGTCAGGCAGGGTGCAGTGCGGATCTGGCTGTGTCCACTCACCCACGGGAGACGGGCAGGCAGGGCGCAGTGCGGATATGGCTGTGTCCACTCACCAACGTGAGTCGGGCAGGCAAGGCGCAGTGCGGATCTGGCTGTGTCCATTCACCCACGGTAGACGGCCAGGCAGGGTGCAGTGCGGATACAGCTGTGTCCACTCACCCACGGGAGATGGGCAGAGACGGTGCTGTGTGGATCTCGCTATGTCCACTGACCCACGGCAGACGGGCAGGCAGGGTACAGTACGGATCTGGCTGTGTCCACTCACCCACGGCAGGCAGTCAGACAGGGCGCGGTGCGGATCTGGCTGTGTCCACTCACCCACGGCAGACGGTCAGGCAGGGCGCAGTGCGGATCTGGCTGTGTCCACTCACCCACGGGAGACGGGCAGGCAGCACGCAGTGCGGATCCGGCTGTGTCCACTCACACACGGGAGACGGGCAGGCAGGGCGCAGTGCGGATCTGGCTGTTTCCACTCGCCAACGGCAGACGGGCAGGCGGGGCGCAGTGCGGATCTGGCTGTGTCCACTCACCCACGTCAGACGGTCAGACAGGGTGCAGTGCGGATCTGGCTGTGTCCACTCACCACGGGAGACGGGCAGGCAGGGCGCAGTGCGGATCTGGCTGTGTCCACTCACCCAAGTGAGACGGGCAGGCAAGGCTCAGTGCGGATATGGCTGTGTCCACTCACCCACGGGAGACGGGCAGGCAGGGCGCAGTGCGGATCTGGCTGTGTCCACTCACCCACGGGAGACGGGCAGGCAGGGCGCAGTGCGGATCTGGCTGTGTCCACTCACCCACGGGAGACGGGCAGGCAAGGCTCAGTGCAGATCTGGCTATGTCCACTCACCCACGGGAGACGGGCAGGCAGGGCGCAGTGCGGATCTGGCTGTGTCCACTCACCCACGGCAGGCGGTCATGCAGGGTGCAGTGCGGATCTGGCTGTGTCCACGCACCCACAGCATGCGGTCAGCCAGGGTGCATTGCGGATCTGGCTGTGTCCACTCACCCACGGGAGACGGGCAGGCAGGGCGCAGTGCGGATCTGGCTGTGTCCACTCACCAACGTGAGTCGGGCAGGCAAGGCGCAGTGCGGATCTGGCTGTGTCCACTCACCCACGGGAGACGGCCAGGCAGGGCGCAGTGCGGATCTGGCTGTGTCCACTCACCCACGGGAGACGGGCAGGCTGGGCGCAGTGCGGATCTGGCTGTGTCCACTCACCCACGGGAGACGGGAAGGCTGGGCGCAGTACGGATCTGGCTGTGTCCACTCACCCACGGCAGGCAGTCAGGCAGGGCGCAGTGCGGATCTGGCTGTGTCCACTCACCCACGGCAGGCGGTCAGGCAGGGCGCAGTGCGGATCTGGCTGTGTCCACTCACGCACGGCAGACGGTCAGGCAGGGCGCAGTGCGGATCTGGCTGTGTCCACTCTCCCACGGGAGACGGGCAGGCAGGGCGCAGTGCGGATCTGGCTGTGTCCACTCACCCACGGGAGATGGGCAGGCAGGGCGCAGTGCGGATCTCGCTGTGTCCACTCACCCACGGCAGACGGTCAGGCAGGGCGCAGTGCGGATCTGGCTGTGTCCACTCACCCACGGCAGACGGGCAGGCAGGGCGCAGTGCGGGTCTGGCTGTGTCCACTCGCCCACGGGAGACGGGCAGGCAGGGCGCAGTGCGGATCTGGCTGTGTCCACTTACCCACGGGAGACGGGCAGGCAGGGCGCAGTCGGATCTGGCTGTGTCCACTCACCCACGGCAGACGGTCAGGCAGGGCGCAGTGCGGATCTGGCTGTGTCCACTCACCGACGGCAGGCGGTCAGGCAGGGCGCAGTGCGGATCTGGCTGTGTCCACGCACCCACAGCATGCGGTCAGCCAGGGCGCAGTGCGGATCTGGCTGTGTCCACTCACCCACGGCAGGCGCTCAGGCAGAGCGCAGTGCGGATCTGGCAGTGTCCACTCACCCACGGCAGACTGTCAGGCAGGGCGCCGTGCGGATCTGGCTATGTCCACTCGCCCACGGCAGACGGGCAGGCAGGGCGCAGTGCGGATCTGGCTGTGTCCACTCGCCCACGGGAGACGGGCAGGCAGGGCGCAGTGCGGATCTGGCACTGTCCACTTACCCACGGGAGACGGGCAGGCAGGGCGCAGTCGGATCTGGCTGTGTCCACTCACTGACGGAAGACGGGCAGGCAAGACGCAGTGCGGATCTGGCTGTGTCCACTCACCCACGGGAGACGGGCAGGCAGGGCGCAGTGCGGATCTGGCTGTGTCCACTCACCCACGGGACACGGGCAGGCTGGGCGCAGTGCGGATCTGGCTGTGTCCACTCACCCACGGCAGGCGCTCAGGCAGAGCGCAGTGCGGATCTGGCTGTGTCCACTCACCCACGGCAGACTGTCAGGCAGGACGCCGTGCGGATTTGGCTATGTCCACTCGCCCACGGCAGACGGGCAGGCAGGGTGCAGTGCGGATCTGGCTGTGTCCACTCGCCCACGGGAGACGGGCAGGCAGGGCGCAGTGCGGATCTGGCTGTGTCCACTTACCCACGGGAGACGGGCAGGCAGGGCGCAGTCTGATCTGGCTGTGTCCACTCACTGACGGAAGATGGGCAGGCAAGACGCAGTGCGGATCTGGCTGTGTCCACTCACCCACGGGAGACGGGCAGGCTGGGCACAGTGCGGATCTGGCTGTGTCCACTCACCCACGGGAGACGGGAAGGCAGGGCGCAGTACGGATCTGGCTGTGTCCACTCACCCACGGCAGGCAGTCAGGCAGGGCGCAGTGCGGATCTGGCTGTGTCCACTCACCCACGGCAGGCGGTCAGGCGGGGGCAGTTCGGATCTGGCTGTGTCCACTCACGCACGGCAGACGGTCAGGCAGGGCGCAGTGCGGATCTGGCTGTGTCCACTCTCCCACGGGAGACGGGCAGGCAGGGGGCAGTGCGGATCTGGCTGTGTCCACTCACCCACGGGAGATGGGCAGGCAAGGCGCAGTGCGGATCTGGCTGTGTCCACTCACCCACTGGAGACGGGCAGAGACGGTGCTGTGTGGATCTGGCTATGTCCACTGACCCACGGCAGACGGGCAGGCAGGGCGCAGTGCGGATCTGGCTGTGTCGACTCGCCCACGGGAGACGGGCAGGCAGGGCGCAGTGCGGATCTGGCTGTGTCCACTCGCCCACGGGAGACGGGCAGAGACGGTGCTGTGTGGATCTGGCTATGTCCACTGACCCACGGCAGACGGGCAGGCAGGGCGCAGTGCGGATCTGGCTGTGTCGACTCGCCCACGGGAGACGGGCAGGCAGGGCGCAGTGCGGATCTGGCTGTGTCCACTCACCCACGGCAGGCGGTCAGGCAGGGCGCAGTGCGGATCTGGCTGTGTCCACTCACCCACCGCAGACGGTCAGGCAGGGCGCAGTGCGGATCTGGCTGTGTCCACTCACCCACGGCAGGTGGTCAGGCAGGGTGCAGTGCGGATCTGGCTGTGTCCACGCACCCACAGCATGCGGTCAGCCAGGGCGCAGTGCGGATCTGGCTGTGTCCACTCACCCACGGCAGGCGCTCAGGCAGAGCGCAGTGCGGATCTGGCTTTGTCCACTCTCCCAGGGGAGACGGGCAGGCAAGGCGCAGTGTGGACCTGGCTGTGTCCACTCACCCACG
Source organism: Microcebus murinus (assembly GCF_040939455.1). Taxonomy (NCBI): domain Eukaryota; kingdom Metazoa; phylum Chordata; class Mammalia; order Primates; family Cheirogaleidae; genus Microcebus; species Microcebus murinus. The sequence goes on along the minus strand of NC_134123.1, from coordinate 468,834 downwards.
GGAGACGGGCAGGCAGGGCGCAGTGCGGATCTGGCTGTGTCCACTCACCAACGTGATTCGGGCAGGCAAGGCGCAGTGCGGATCTGGCTGTGTCCACTCACCCACGGGAGACGGGCAGGCAGGGCGCAGTGCGGATCCGGCTGTGTCCACTCACCCACGGGAGATGGGCAGAGACGGTGCTGTGTGGATCTGGCTATGTCCACTGACCCATGGCAGACGGGCAGGCAGGGTACAGTACGGATCTGGCTGTGTCCACTTACCCACGGCAGGCGGTCAGGCAGGGCGCAGTGCGGATCTGGCTGTGTCCACTCACCCACGGCAGACGGTCAGGCAGGGCGCAGTGCGGATCTGGCTGTGTCCACTCACCCACGGGAGACGGGCAGGCAGCACGCAGTGCGGATCCGGCTGTGTCCACTCACAAACGGGAGACGGGCAGGCAGGGCGCAGTGCGGACCTGGCTGTGTCCACTCACCCACGGGAGACGGGCAGGCAGGGCGAAGTGCGGATCTCGCTGTGTCCACTTACCCACGGCAGACGGTCAGGCAGGGCGCAGTGCGGATCTGGCTGTGTCCACTCACCCACGGCAGACGGGCAGGCAGGGCGCAGTGCGGATCTGGCTGTGTCCACTCGCCCACGGGAGACGGGCAGGCAGGGCGCAGTGCGGATCTGGCTGTGTCCACTCACCCACAGCAGGCGGTCAGGCAGGGCGCAGTGCGGATCTGGCTGTGTCCACTCACCCACGGCAGGCGGTCAGGCAGGGCGCAGTGCGGATCTGGCTGTGTCCACTCACCCACGGCAGACGGTCAGGCAGGGCGCAGTACGGATCTGGCTGTGTCCACTCACCCACGGGAGACGGGCAGGCAGCACGCAGTGCGGATCCGGCCGTGTCCACTCACCCACGGGAGACGGGCAGGCAGGGCGCAGTGCGGATCTGGCTGTTTCCACTCGCCAACGGCAGACGGGCAGGCAGGGCGCAGTGCGGATCTGGCTGTGTCCACTCACCCACGTAAGACGGTCAGACAGGGTGCAGTGCGGATCTGGCTGTGTCCACTCACCACGGGAGACGGGCAGGCAGGGCGCAGTGCGGATCTGGCTGTGTCCACTCACCCACGTGAGACGGGCAGGCAAGGCTCAGTGCGGATATGGCTGTGTCCACTCACCCACGGGAGACGGGCAGGCAGGGCGCAGTGCGGATCTGGCTGTGTCCACTCACCCACGGGAGACGGGCAGGCAGGGCGCAGTGCGGATCTCGCTGTTTCCACTCACCCACGGCAGACGGTCAGGCAGGGCGCAGTGCGGATCTGGCTGTGTCCACTCACCCACGGCAGAAGGGCAGGCAGGGCGCAGTGCGGATCTGGCTGTGTCCACTCGCCCACGGGAGACGGGCAGGCAGGGCGCAGTGCGGATCTGGCTGTGTCCACTTACCCACGCCAGGCGGTCAGGCAGGGCGCAGTGTGGATCTGGCTGTGTCCACTCACCCACGGCAGGCGGTCAGGCAGGGCGCAGTGCGGATCTGGCTGTGTCCACGCACCCACAGCATGCGGTCAGCCAGGGCGCAGTGCGGATCTGACTGTGTCCACTCACCCACGGCAGGCGCTCAGGCAGAGCGCAGTGCGGATCTGGCTGTGTCCACTCACCCACGATAGACGGTCAGGCAGGGCGCAGTGCGGATCTGGCTGTGTCCACTTACCCACGGGAGACGGGCAGGCAGGGCGCAGTCGGATCTGGCTGTGTCCACTCACTGACGGAAGACGGGCAGGCAAGACGCAGTGCGGATCTGGCTGTGTCCACAAACCCACGGGAGACGGGCAGGCAGGGCGCAGTGCGGATCTGGCTGTGTCCACTCACCCACGGGAGACGGGCAGGCTGGGCGCAGTGCGGATCTGGCTGTGTCCACTCACCCACGGGAGACGGGAAGGCAGGGCGCAGTACGGATCTGGCTGTGTCCACTCACCCACGGCAGGCAGTCAGGCAGGGCGCAGTGCGGATCTGGCTGTGTCCACTCACCCACGGCAGGCGGTCAGGCAGGGCGCAGTGCGGATCTGGCTGTGTCCACTCACGCACGGCAGACGGTCAGGCAGGGCGCAGTGCGGATCTGGCTGTGTCCACTCTCCCACGGGAGACGGGCAGGCAGGGCGCTGTGCGGATCTGGCTGTGTCACTCACCCACGGGAGATGGGCAGGCAAGGCGCAGTGCGGATCTGGCTGTGTCCACTCACCCATGGGAGACGGGCAGAGACGGTGCTGTGTGGATCTGGCTATGTCCACTGACCCACGGCAGACGGGCAGGCAGGGCGCAGTGCGGATCTGGCTGTGTCGACTCGCCCACGGGAGACGGGCAGGCAGGGCGCAGTGCGGATCTGGCTGTGTCCACTCGCCCACGGGAGACGGGCAGGAAAGGCGCAGTGCGGATCTGGCTGTGTCCACTCGCCCACGGGAGACGGGCAGGCAAGGCGCATTGCGGATCTGGCTGTGTCCACTCACCCACGGGAGACGGGCAGGCAGGGCGCAGTGCGGATCTGGCTGTGTCCACTTGCCCACGGCAGACGGGCAGGCAGGGCGCAGTGCGGATCTGGCTGTGTCCACTCAGCCACGGGAGACGGGCAGGCAGGGCGCAGTGCGGAACTGGCTGTGTCCACTCACCCACGGGAGACGGGCAGGCAGGGCGCAGTGCGGATCTGGCTGTGTCCACTCACCCACGGGAGACGGGCAGGCAGGGCGCAGTGCTGATCTGGCTGTGTCCACTCACCCACGGGAGACGGGAAGGCAGGGCGCAGTGCGGATCTGGCTGTGTCCACTCACCCACGGGAGACGGGAAGGCAGGGCGCAGTGCGGATCTGGCTGTGTCCACTCACCCACGGGAGTCGGGCAGGCAGGGCGCAGTGCGGATCTCGCTGTGTCCACTCACCCACGGCAGACGGTCAGGCAGGGCGCAGTGCGGATCTGGCTGTGTCCACTCACCCACAGCAGACGGGCAGGCAGGGCGTAGTGCGGATCTGGCTGTGTCCACTCGCCCACGGGAGACGGGCAGGCAGGGCGCAGTGCGGATCTGGCTGTGTCCACTCACCCACGGCAGGCGGTCAGGCAGGGCGCAGTGCGGATCTGGCTGTGTCCACTCACCCACGGCAGACGGTCAGGCAGGGCGCAGTGCGGATCTGGCTGTGTCCACGCACCCACAGCATGCGGTCAGCCAGGGCGCAGTGCGGATCTGGCTGTGTCCACTCACCCACGGGAGACGGGCAGGGCGCAGTGCGGATCTGGCTGTGTCCACTCACCAACGTGAGACGGGCAGGCAAGGCGCAGTGCGGATCCGGCTGTGTCCACTCACCCACGGGAGACGGGCCGGCAGGGCGCAGTGCGGATCTGGCTGTGTCCTCTCAACCCACGGCAGACGGGCAGGCAGGGCTCAGTGCGGATCTGGCTGTGTCCACTCGCCCACGGGAGACGGGCAGGCAGGGCGCAGTGCGGATCTGGCTGTGTCCACTCACCCACGGCAGGCGGTCAGGCAGGGCGCAGTGCGGATCTGGCTGTGTCCACTCACCCACGGCAGACGGTCAGGCAGGGCGCAGTGCGGATCTGGCTGTGTCCACTCACCCACGGCAGGCGGTCAGGCAGGGCGCAGTGCGGATCTGGCTGTGTCCACGCACCCATAGCATGCGGTCAGCCAGGGCGCAGTGCGGATCTGGCTGTGTCCACTCACCCATGGGAGACGGGCAGGGCGCAGTGCGGATCTGGCTGTGTCCACTCACCCACGGGAGACTGGCAGGCAAGGCGCAGTGCGGATCTGGCTGTGTCCACTCGCCCACGGGAGACGGGCAGGCAGGGCGCAGTGCGGATCTGGCTGTGTCAAGTCACCCACGGGAGACGGGCAGGCAGGGCGCAGTGCGGATCCGGCTGTGTCCACTCACCCACGGGAGACGGGCAGAGTCGGTGCTGTGTGGATCTGGCTATGTCCACTGACCCACGGCAGACGGGCAGGCAGGGCGCAGTACGGATCTGGTGTGTCCACTCTCCCACGGCAGGCGGTCAAGCAGGGTACAATGCGAATCTGGCTGTGTCCACTCACCCACGGGAGACGGGCAGGCAGGGCGCAGTGCGGATCTGGCTGTGTCCAATCACCCACGGGAGACGGGCAGGCAGGGCGCAGTGCGGATCTGGCTGTGTCCACTCACCCACGGGAGACGGGCAGGCTGGGCGCAGTGCGGATCTGGCTGTGTCCACTCACCCACGGGAGACGGGAAGGCAGGGCGCAGTGCGGATCTGGCTGTGTCCACTCACCCACGGCAGGCGGTCAGGCAGGGCGCAGTGCGGATCTGGCTGTGTCCACTCGCCCAAGGGAGACGGGCAGGCAGGGCGCAGTGCGGATCTGGCTGTGTCCACTCACCCACGGCAGGCAGTCAGGCAGGGCGCAGTGCGGATCTGGCTGTGTCCACTCACCCACGGCAGAGGGTCAGGCAGGGCGCAGTTCGGATCTGGCTGTGTCCACTCACCCACGGCAGGCGGTCAGGCAGGGTGCAGTGCGGATCTGGCTGTGTCCACGCACCCACAGCATGCGGTCAGCCAGGGCGCAGTGCGGATCTGGCTGTGTCCACTCACCCACGGCAGGAGCTCAGGCAGAGCGCAGTGCGGATCTGGCTGTGTCCACTCACCCAGGGGAGACGGGCAGGCAAGGCGCAGTGTGGACCTGGCTGTGTCCACTCACCCACGGGAGACGGGCAGAGAGTGTGCTGTGTGGATATGGCTATGTCCACTGACCCACGGCAGACGGGCAGGCAGGGCGCAGTGCAGATCTGGCTGTGTCCACTCGCCCAAGGGAGACGGGCAGGCAGGGCGCAGTGCGGATCTGGCTGTGTCCACTTACCCACGGGAGACGGGCAGAGACGGTGCTGTGTGGAACTGGCTATGTCCACTGACCCACGGCAGACGGGCAGGCAAGGCGCAGTGCGGATCTGGCTGTGTCGACTCGCCCACGGGAGACGGGCAGGCAGGGCGCAGTGCGGATCTGGCTGTGTACACTCGCCCTCGGGAGACGGGCAGAGACGGTGCTGTGTGGATCTGGCTATGTCCACTGACCCACGGCAGACGGGCAGGCAGGGCGCAGTGCGGATCTGGCTGTGTCGACTCGCCCACGGGAGACGGGCAGGCAGGGCGCAATGCGGATCTGGCTGTGTCCACTCACCCACGGCAGGCGGTCAGGCAGGGCGCAGTGCGGATCTGGCTGTGTCCACTCACCCACGGCAGACGGTCAGGCAGGGCGCAGTGCGGATCTGGCTGTGTCCACTCACCCACGGCAGGCGGTCATGCAGGGTGCAGTGCGGATCTGGCTGTGTCCACGCACCCACAGCATACGGTCAGCCAGGGCGCAGTGCGGATCTGGCTGTGTCCACTCACCCACGGCAGGCGCTCAGGCAGAGCGCAGTGCGGATCTGGCTGTGTCCACTCACCCAGGGGAGACGGGCAGGCAAGGCGCAGTGTGGACCTGGTTGTGTCCACTCACCCACGGGAGACGGGCAGAGAGTGTGCTGTGTGGATATGGCTATGTCCACTGACCCACGGCAGACGGGCAGGCAGGGCGCAGTGCAGATCTGGCTGTGTCCACTCGCCCACGGGAGACGGGCAGGCAGGGCGCAGTGCGGATCTGGCTGTGTCCACTCACCCACGGGAGACGGGCAGGCAGGGCGCAGTGCTGATCTGGCTGTGTCCACTCACCCACGGGAGATGGGAAGGCAGGGCGCAGTGCGGATCTGGCTGTGTCCACTCACCCATGGCAGACGGTCAGGCAGGGCGCAGTGCGGATCTGGCTGTGTCCACTCACCCACGGCAGACGGGCAGGCAGGGCGCAGTGCGGATCTGGCTGTGTCCACTCGCCCACGGGAGACGGGCAGGCAGGGCGCAGTGCGTATCTGGCTGTGTCCACTCACCCACGGCAGGCGGTCAGGCAGGGCGCAGTGCGGATCTGGCTGTGTCCACTCACCCACGGCAGACGGTCAGGCAGGGCGCAGTGCGGATCTGGCTGTGTCCACTCACCCACGGCAGGCGGTCAGGCAGGGCGCAGTGCGGATCTGGCTGTGTCCACGCACCCACAGCATGCGGTCAGCCAGGGCGCAGTGCGGATCTGGCTGTGTCCACTCACCCACGGGAGACGGGCAGGGCGCAGTGCGGATCTGGCTGTGTCCACTCACCAACGTGAGACGGGCAGGCAAGGCGCAGTGCGGATCCGGCTGTGTCCACTCACCCACGGGAGACGGGCAGGCAGGGCGCAGTGCGGATCTGGCTGTGTCCACTCAACCCACGGCAGACGGGCAGGCAGGGCGCAGTGCGGATCTGGCTGTGTCCACTCGCCCACGGGAGATGGGCAGGCAGGGCGCAGTGCGGATCTGGCTGTGTCCACTCACCCACGGCAGGCGGTCAGGCGGGGCGCAGTGCGGATCTGGCTGTGTCCACTCACCCACGGCAGACGGTCAGGCAGGGCGCAGTGCGGATCTGGCTGTGTCCACGCACCCATAGCATGCGGTCAGCCAGGGCGCAGTGCGGATCTGGCTGTGTCCACTCACCCACGGGAGACGGGCAGGGCGCAGTGCGGATCTGGCTGTGTCCACTCACCAACGTGAGACTGGCAGGCAAGGCGCAGTGCGGATCCGGCTGTGTCCACTCACCCACGGGAGACGGGCATGCAGGGCGCAGTGCGGATCCGGCTGTGTCCACTCACCCACGGGAGATGGGCAGAGACTGTGCTGTGTGGATCTGGCTATGTCCACTGACCCACGTCAGACGGGCAGGCAGGGCGCAGTGCGGATCTGGCTGTTTCCACTCGCCAACGGCAGACGGGCAGGCGGGGCGCAGTGCGGATCTGGCTGTGTCCACTCACCCACGTCAGACGGTCAGACAGGGTGCAGTGCGGATCTGGCTGTGTCCACACACCCACGGCAGACGGGCAGGCAGGGCGCAGTGCGGTTCTGGCTGTGTCCACTCACTGACAGAAGACGGGCAGGCAAGACGCAGTGCGGATCTGGCTGTCTCCACTCACCCACGGGAGACGGGCAGGCAGGGCGCAGTGCGGATCTGGCTGTGTCCACTCACCTACGGGAGACGGGCAGGCAGGGCGCAGTGCGGATCTGGCTGTGTCCACTCACCCACGGGAGACGGGCAGGCAGGGCGCAGTGCGGATCTGGCTGTGTTCACTCACCCACGGGAGACGGGCAGGCAAGGCTCAGTGCAGATCTGGCTATGTCCACTCACCCACGGGAGACGGGCAGGCAGGGCGCAGTGCGGATCTGGCTGTGTCCACTCACCCACGGGAGACGGGCAGGCAGGGCGCAGTGTGGATCTCGCTGTGTCCACTCACCCACGGCAGATGGTCAGGCAGGGCGCAGTGCGGATCTGGCTGTGTCCACTCACCCACGGGAGACGGGCAGGCAGGGCGCAGTGTGGATCTCGCTGTGTCCACTCACCCACGGCAGACGGTCAGGCAGGGCGCAGTGCGGATCTCGCTGTGTCCACTCACCCACGGGAGATGGGCAGGCAGGGCGCAGTGCGTATCTGGCTGTGTCCACTCACCAACGTGAGTCGGGCAGGCAAGGCGCAGTGCGGATCTGGCTGTGTCCACTCACCCACGGGAGACGGCCAGGCAGGGCGCAGTGCGGATCTGGCTGTGTCCACTTACCCACGGGAGACGGGCAGGCAGGGCGCAGTCGGATCTGGCTGTGTCCACTCACTGACGGAAGATGGGCAGGCAAGACGCAGTGCGGATCTGGCTGTGTCCACTCACCCACGGGAGACGGGCAGGCAGGGCGCAGTGCGGATCTGGCTGTGTCCACTCACCCACGGGAGACGGGCAGGCTGGGCGCAGTGCGGATCTGGCTGTGTCCACTCACCCACGGGAGACGGGCAGGCAGGGCGCAGTGCGGATCTGGCTGTGTCCACTCGCCCACGGGAGACGGGCAGGCAGGGCGCAGTGCGGATCTGGCTGTGTCCACTCACCCACGGCAGGCGGTCAGGCAGGGCGCAGTGCGGATCTGGCTGTGTCCACTCACCCACGGCAGACGGTCAGGCAGGGCGCAGTGCGGATCTGGCTGTATCCACTCACCCACGGCAGGCGGTCAGGCAGGGTGCAGTGCGGATCTGGCTGTGTCCACGCACCCACAGCATGCGGTCAGCCAGGGCGCAGTGCGGATCTGGCTGTGTCCACTCACCCACGGCAGGCGCTCAGGCAGAGCGCAGTGCGGATCTGGCTGTGTCCACTCACCCAGGGGAGACGGGCAGGCAAGGCGCAGTGTGGACCTGGCTGTGTCCACTCACCCACGGGAGACGGGCAGAGAGTGTGCTGTGTGGATATGGCTATGTCCACTGACCCACGGCAGACGGGAATGCAGGGTGCAGTGCAGATCTGGCTGTGTCCACTCACCCACGGCAGACGGTCAGGCAGGGTGCAGTGCGGATCTGGCTGTGTCCACTCACCCACGGGAAACGGGCAGGCAGGGCGCAGTGCGGATCTGGATGTCTCCACTCACCAACGTGAGTCGGGCAGGCAAGGCGCAGTGCGGATCTGGCTGTGTCCACTCACCCACGGGAGACGGGCAGGCAGGGCGCAGTGCGGATCCGGCTGTGTCCACTCACCCACGGGAGATGGGCAGAGACGGTGCTGTGTGGATCTGGCTATGTCCACTGACCCACGGCAGACGGGCAGGCAGGGTACAGTACGGATCTGGCTGTGTCCACTCACCCACGGCAGGCGGTCAGGCAGGGCGCAGTGCGGATCTGGCTGTGTCCACTCACCGACGGCAGACGGTCAGGCAGGGCGCAGTGCGGATCTGGCTGTGTCCACTCACCCACGGGAGACGGGCAGGCAGCACGCAGTGCGGATCCGGCTGTGTCCACTCACCCACGGGAGACGGGCAGGCAGGGCGCAGTGCGGATCTGGCTGTGTCCACTCACCCACGGGAGACGGGCAGGCAGGGCGCAGTGCAGATCTGGCTGTGTCCACTCACCCACGGGAGACGGGCAGGCAAGGCTCAGTGCAGATCTGGCTATGTCCACTCACCCACGCGAGACGGGCAGGCAGGACGCAGTGCGGATCTGGCTGTGTCCACTCACCCACGGGAGACGGGCAGGCAGGGCGCAGTGTGGATCTCGCTGTGTCCACTGACCCACGGCAGACGGTCAGGCAGGGCGCAGTGCGGATCTGGCTGTGTCCACTCACCCACGGCAGACGGGCAGGAAGGGCGCAGTGCGGATCTGGCTGTGTCCACTCACCAACGTGAGTCGGGCAGGCAAGGCGCAGTGCGGATCTGGCTGTGTCCACTCACCCACGGGAGACGGCCAGGCAGGGCGCAGTGCGGATCCGGCTGTGTCCACTCACCCACGGCAGGCGGTCAGGCAGGGCGCAGTGCGGATCTGGCTGTGTCCACGCACCCACAGCATGCGGTCAGCCAGGGCGCAGTGCGGATCTGGCTGTGTCCACTCACCCACGGCAGGCGCTCAGGCAGAGCGCAGTGCGGATCTGGCTGTGTCCACTCACCCACGGCAGACTGTCAGGCAGGGCGCCGGGCGGATCTGGCTATGTCCACTCGCCCACGGCAGACGGGCAGGCAGGGCGCAGAGCGGATCTGGCTGTGTCCACTCGCCCACGAGAGACGGGCAGGCAGGGCGCAGTGCGGATCTGGCTGTGTCCACTTACCCACGGGAGACGGGCAGGCAGGGCGCAGTCGGATCTGGCTGTGTCCACTCACTGACGGAAGACGGGCAGGCAAGACGCAGTGCGGATCTGGCTGTGTCCACTCACCCACGGGAGACGGGCAGGCAGGGCGCAGTGCGGATCTGGCTGTGTCCACTCACCCACGGGAGACGGGCAGGCAGCACGCAGTGCGGATCCGGCTGTGTCCACTCACCCACGGGAGACGGGCAGGCAGGGCGCAGTGCGGATCTGGCTGTGTCCACTCACCCACGGGAGACGGGCAGGCAGGGCGCAGTGAAGATCTGGCTGTGTCCACTCACCCACGGGAGACGGGCAGGCAAGGCTCAGTGCAGATCTGGCTATGTCCACTCACCCACGCGAGACGGGCAGGCAGGACGCAGTGCGGATCTGGCTGTGTCCACTCACCCACGGGAGATGGGCAGAGACGGTGCTGTGTGGATCTGGCTATGTCCACTGACCCACGGCAGACGGGCAGGCAGGGTACAGTACGGATCTGGCTGTGTCCACTCACCCACGGCCGGCGGTCAGACAGGGCGTGGTGCGGATCTGGCTGTGTCCACTCACCCACGGCAGACGGTCAGGCAGGGCGCAGTGCGGATCTGGCTGTGTCCACTCACCACGGGAGACGGGCAGGCAGGGCGCAGTGCGGATCTGGCTGTGTCCACTCACCCAAGTGAGACGGGCAGGCAAGGCTCAGTGCGGATATGGCTGTGTCCACTCACCCACGGGAGACGGGCAGGCAGGGCGCAGTGCGGATCTGGCTGTGTCCACTCACCCACGGAAGACGGGCAGGCAGGGCGCAGTGCGGATCTGGCTGTGTCCACTCACCCACGGGAGACGGGCAGGCAGGGCGCAGTGCGGATCTCGCTGTGTCCACTCACCCACGGCAGACAGTCAGGCAGGGCGCAGTGCGGATCTGGCTGTGTCCACTCACCCACGGCAGACGGGCAGGCAGGGCGCAGTGCGGATCTGGCTGTGTCCACTCACCCACGGCAGACGGGCAGGCAGGGCGCAGTGCGGATCTGGCTGTGTCCACTCGCCCACGGGAGACGGGCAGGCAGGGCGCAGTGCGGATCTGGCTGTGTCCACTCACCCACGGCAGGCGGTCAGGCAGGGCGCAGTGCGGATCTGGCTGTGTCCACTCACCCACGGCAGACAGACAGGCAGGGCGCAGTGCGGATCTGGCTGTGTCCACTCACCCACGGCAGGTGGTCAGGCAGGGTGCAGTGCGGATCTGGCTGTGTCCACGCACCCACAGCATGCCGTCAGCCAGGGCGCAGTGCGGATCTGGCTGTGTCCACTCACCCACGGCAGGCGCTCAGGCAGAGCGCAGTGCGGATCTGGCTGTGTCCACTCACCCAGGGGAGACGGGCAGGCAAGGCGCAGTGTGGACCTGGCTGTGTCCACTCACCCACGGGAGACGGGCAGAGAGTGTGCTGTGTGGATATGGCTATGTCCACTGACCAACGGCAGACGGGCAGGCAGGGCGCAGTGCAGATCTGGCTGTGTCCACTCACCCACGGCAGACGGTCAGGCAGGGTGCAGTTCGGATCTGGCTGTGTCCACTCACCCAAGGGAGACGGGCAGGCAGGGCGCAGTGCGGATCTGGCTGTGTCCACTCACCAACGTGAGACTGGCAGGCAAGGCGCAGTGCGGATCCGGCTGTGTCCACTCACCCACGGGAGACGGGCAGGCAGGGCGCAGTGCGGATCTGGCTGTGTCCACTCACCAACGTGAGTCGGGCAGGCAAGGCGCAGTGCGGATCTGGCTGTGTCCACTCACCCACGGGAGACGGCCAGGCAGGGCGCAGTGCGGATCCAGCTGTGTCCACTCACCCACGGGAGATGGGCAGAGACGGTGCTGTGTGGATCTGGCTATGTCCACTGACCCACGGCAGACGGGCAGGCAGGGTACAGTAAGGATCTGGCTGTGTCCACTCACCCACGGCAGGCGGTCAGACAGGGCGCGGTGCGGATCTGGCTGTGTCCACTCACCCAAGTGAGACCGGCAGGCAAGGCTCAGTGCAGATATGGCTGTGTCCACTCACCCACGGGAGACGGGCAGGCAGGGCGCAGTGCGGATCTGGCTGTGTCCACTCACCCACGGGAGACGGGCAGGCAGGGCGCAGTGCGGATCTGGCTGTGTCCACTCACCCACGGGAGACGGGCAGGCAAGGCTCAGTGCAGATCTGGCTATGTCCACTCACCCACGGGAGACGGGCAGGCAGGGCGCAGTGCGGATCTGGCTGTGTCCACTCACCCACGGGAGACGGGCAGGCAGGGCGCAGTGTGGATCTCGCTGTGTCCACTCACCCACGGCAGACGGTCAGGCAGGGCGCAGTGCGGATCTGGCTGTGTCCACTCACCCACGGCAGACGGGCAGGCAGGGCGCAGTGCGGATCTGGCTGTGTCCACTCACTGACGGAAGACGGGCAGGCAAGACGCAGTGCGGATCTGGCTGTGTCCACTCACCCACGGGAGACGGGCAAGCAGGGCTCAGTGCGGATCTGGCTGTGTCCACTCACCCACGGGAGACGGGCAGGCTGGGCGCAGTGCGGATCTGGCTGTGTCCACTCACCCACGGGAGACGGGAAGGCAGGGCGCAGTGCGGATCTGCCTGTGTCCACTCACCCACGGGAGACTGGCAGGCAGGGCGCAGTGCGGATCTCGCTGTGTCCACTCACCCACGGCAGACGGTCAGGCAGGGCGCAGTGCGGATCTGGCTGTGTCCACTCACCCACGGCAGACGGGCAGGCAGGGCGCAGTGCGGATCTGGCTGTGTCCACTCGCCGACGGGAGACGGGAAGGCAGGGCGCAGTGCGGATCTGGCTGTGTCCACTCACCCACGGGAGACGGGCAGGCAGGGCGCAGTGTGGATCTCGCTGTGTCCACTCACCCACGGCAGACGGTCAGGCAGGGCGCAGTGCGGATCTGGCTGTTTCCACTCACCCACGGCAGACGGGCAGGCAGGGCGCAGTGCGGATCTGGCTGTGTCCACTCACCGACGGAAGACGGGCAGGCAAGACGCAGTGCTGATCTGGCTGTGTCCACTCACCCACGGGAGACGGGCAGGCAGGGCCCAGTGCGGATCTGGCTGTGTCCACTCACCCACGGGAGACGGGCAGGCTGGGCGCAGTGCGGATCTGGCTGTGTCCACTCACCCACGGGAGACGGGAAGGCAGGGCGCAGTGCGGATCTGGCTGTGTCCACTCACCCACGGGAGACGGGCAGGCAGGGCGCAGTGCGGATCTCGCTGTGTCCACTCACCCACGGCAGACGGTCAGGCAGGGCGCAGTGCGGATCTGGCTGTGTCCACTCACCCACGGCAGACGGGCAGGCAGGGCGCAGTGCGGATCTGGCTGTGTCCACTCGCCCACGGGAGACGGGCAGGCAGGGCGCAGTGCGGACCTGGCTGTGTCCACTCACCCACGGCAGGCGGTCAGGCAGGGCGCAGTGCGGATCTGGCTGTGTCCATTCACCCACGGCAGACGGTCAGGCAGGGCGCAGTGCGGATCTGGCTGTGTCCACTCACCAACGGCAGGCGGTCAGGCAGGGTGCAGTGCGGATCTGGCTGTGTCCACGCACCCACAGCATGCGGTCAGCCACGGCGCAGTGCGGATCTGGCTGTGTCCACTCACCCACGGCAGGCGCTCAGGCAGAGCGCAGTGCGGATCTGGCTGTGTCCACTCACCCAGTGGAGACGGGCAGGCAAGGCGCATTGTGGACCTGGCTGTGTCCACTCACCCACGGGAGACGGGCAGAGAGTGTGCTGTGTGGATATGGCTATGTCCACTGACCCACGGCAGAAAGGCAGGCAGGGCGCAGTGCAGATCTGGCTGTGTCCACTCACCCACGGCAGACAGTCAGGCAGGGTGCAGTGCGGATCTGGCTGTGTCCACTCACCCACGGGAGACGGGCAGGCAGGGCGCAGTGCTGATCTGGCTGTGTCCACTCACCAACGTGAGTCGGGCAGGCAAGGCGCAGTGCGGATCTGGCTGTGTCCACTCACCCACGGGAGACGGCCAGGCAGGGCGCAGTGCGGATCCAGCTGTGTCCACTCACCCACGGGAGATGGGCAGAGACGGGGCTGTGTGGATCTGGCTATGTCCACTGACCCACGGCAGACGGGCAGGCAGGGTACAGTACGGATTTGGCTGTGTCCACTCACCCACGGCAGGCGGTCAGACAGGGCGCGGTGCGGATCTGGCTGTGTCCACTCACCCACGGCAGACGGTCAGGCAGGGCGCAGTGCGGATCTGGCTGTGTCCACTCACCCACGGGAGACGGGCAGGCAGCATGCAGTGCGGATCTGGCTGTGTCCACTCACCCACGGCAGACGGGAAGGCCGGGTGCAGTGCGGGTCTGGCTGTGTCCACTCACCCACGGGAGACGGGCAGGCAGGGCGCAGTGCGGATCTCACTGTGTCCACTCACCCACGGCAGACGGTCAGGCAGGGCGCAGTGCGGATCTGGCTGTGTCCACTCACCCACGGCAGACGGGCAGGCAGGGCGCAGTGCGGATCTGGCTGTGTCCACTCGCCCACGGGAGACGGGCAGGCAGGGCGCAGTGCGGATCTGGCTGTGTCCACTCACCCACGGCAGGCGGTCAGGCAGGGCGCAGTGCGGATCTGGCTGTGTCCACTCACCCACGGCAGACGGTCAGGCAGGGCGCAGTGCGGATCTGGCTGTGTCCACTCACCCACGGCAGGCGGTCAGGCAGGGTGCAGTGCGGATCTGGCTGTGTCCACGCACCCACAGCATGCGGTCAGCCAGGGCGCAGTGCGGATCTGGCTGTGTCCACTCACCCACGGCAGGCGCTCAGGCAGAGCGCAGTGCGGATCTGGCTGTGTCCACTCACCCAGGGGAGACGGGCAGGCAAGGCGCAGTGTGGACCTGGCTGTGTCCACTCACCCACGGGAGACGGGCAGAGAGTGTGCTGTGTGGATATGGCTATGTCCACTGACCCACGGCAGACGGGCAGGCAGGGCGCAGTGCAGATCTGGCTGTGTCCACTCACCCACGGCAGACGGTCAGGCAGGGTGCAGTGCGGATCTGGCTGTGTCCACTCACCCACGGGAGACGGGCAGGCAGGGCGCAGTGCGGATCTGGCTGTGTCCACTCACCAACGTGAGTCGGGCAGGCAAGGCGCAGTGCGGATCTGGCTGTGTCCACTCACCCACGGGAGACGGCCAGGCAGGGCGCAGTGTGGATCCGGGTGTGTCCACTCACCCACGGCAGGCGGTCAGGCAGGGCGCAGTGCGGATCTGGCTGTGTCCACGCACCCACAGCATGCGGTCAGCCAGGGCGCAGTGCGGATCTGGCTGTGTCCACTCACCCACGGCAGGCGCTCAGGCAGAGCGCAGTGCAGATCTGGCTGTGTCCACTCACCCACGGCAGACTGTCAGGCAGGGCGCCGTGCGGATCTGGCTATGTCCACTCGTCCACGGCAGACGGGCAGGCAGGGCGCAGTGCGGATCTGGCTGTGTCCACTCGCCCACGGGAGACGGGCAGGCAGGGCGCAGTGCGGATCTGGCTGTGTCCACTCACTGACGGAAGACGGGCAGGCAAGACGCAGTGCGGATCTGGCTGTGTCCACTCACCCACGGGAGACGGGCAGGCAGGGCGCAGTGCGGATCTGGCTGTGTCCACTCACCCACGGGAGACGGGCAGGCTGGGCGCAGTGCGGATCTGGCTGTGTCAACTCACCCACGGGAGACGGGAAGGCAGGGTGCAGTGCGGATCTGCTGTGTCCACTTACCCACGGGAGAGGGGCAGGCAGGGCGCAGTGCGGATCTCGATGTGTCCACTCACCCACGGCAGACAGTCAGGCAGGGCGCAGTGCGGATCTGGCTGTGTCCACTCACCCACGGCAGACGGGCAGGGAGTGCGCAGTGCGGATCTGGCTGTGTCCACTCACCCACGGGAGACGGGCAGGCAGGGCGCAGTGCGGATCCGGCTGTGTCCACTCACCCACGGGAGATGGGCAGAGACGGTGCTGTGTGGATCTGGCTATGTCCACTGACCCACGGCAGACGGGCAGGCAGGGTACAGTACGGATCTGGCTGTGTCCACTCACCTACGGCAGGCGGTCAGGCAGGGCGCAGTGCGGATCTGGCTGTGTCCACTCACCGACGGCAGACGGTCAGGCAGGGCGCAGTGCGGATCTGGCTGTGTCCACTCACCCACGGGAGACGGGCAGGCAGCACGCAGTGCGGATCCGGCTGTGTCCACTCACCCACGGGAGACGGGCAGGCAGGGCGCAGTGCGGATCTGGCTGTGTCCACTCACCCACGGGAGACGGGCAGGCAGGGCGCAGTGCAGATCTGGCTGTGTCCACTCACCCACGGGAGACGGGCAGGCAAGGCTCAGTGCAGATCTGGCTATGTCCACTCACCCACGCGAGACGGGCAGGCAGGGCGCAGTGCGGATCTGGCTGTGTCCACTCACCCACGGGAGACGGGCAGGCAGGGCGCAGTGCAGATATGGCTGTGTCCACTCACCAACGTGAGTCGGGCAGGCAAGGCGCAGTGCGGATCTGGCTGTGTCCACTCACCCACGGGAGACGGCCAGGCAGGGCGCAGTGCGGATCCAGCTGTGTCCACTCACCCACGGGAGATGGGCAGAGACGGTGCTGTGTGGATCTGGCTATGTCCACTGACCCACGGCAGACGGCTAGGCAGGGTACAGTACGGATCTGGCTGTGTCCACTCACCCACGGCAGGCAGTCAGACAAAGCGCGGTGCGGATCTGGCTGTGTCCACTCACCCACGGCAGACGGTCAGGCAGGGCGCAGTGCGGATCTGGCTGTGTCCACTCACCCACGGGAGACGGGCAGGCAGCACGCAGTGCGGATCCGGCTGTGTCCACTCACACACGGGAGACGGGCAGGCAGGGCGAAGTGCGGATCTGGCTGTTTCCACTCGCCAACGGCAGACGGGCAGGCAGGGCGCAGTGCGGATCTGGCTGTGTCCACTCACCCACGTCAGACGGTCAGACAGGGTGCAGTGCGGATCTGGCTGTGTCCACTCACCACGGGAGACGGGCAGGCAGGGCGCAGTGCGGATCTGGCTGTGTCCACTCACCCAAGTGAGACGGGCAGGCAAGGCTCAGTGCGGATATGGCTGTGTCCACTCACCCACGGGAGACGGGCAGGCAGGGCGCAGTGCGGATCTGGCTGTGTCCACTCACCCACGGGAGACGGGCAGGCAGGGCGCATGCGGATCTGGCTGTGTCCACTCACCCACGGGAGACGGGCAGGCAAGGCTCAGTGCAGATCTGGCTATGTCCACTCACCCACGGGAGACGGGCAGGCAGGGCGCAGTGCGGATCTGGCTGTGTCCACTCACCCACGGGAGACGGTCAGGCAGGGCGCAGTGTGGATCTCGCTGTGTCCACTCACCCACGGCAGACGGTCAGTCAGGGCGCAGTGCGGATCTGGCTGTGTCCACTCACCCACGGCAGACGGGCAGGCAGGGCGCAGTGCGGATCTGGCTGTGTCCACTCACTGACGGAAGACGAGCAGGCAAGACGCAGTGCGGATCTGGCTGTGTCCACTCACCCACGGGAGACGGGCAGGCAGGGCGCAGTGCGGATCTGGCTGTGTCCACTCACCCACGGGAGACGGGCAGGCTGGGTGCAGTGCGGATCTGGCTGTGTCCACTCACCCACGGGAGACGGGAAGGCCGGGCGCAGTGCGGATCTGGCTGTGTCCACTCACCCACGGCAGACGGGCAGGCAGGGCGCAGTGCGGATCTGGCTGTGTCCACTAGCCCACGGGAGACGGGCAGGCAGGGCGCAGTGCGGATCTGGCTGTGTCCACTCACCCACGGCAGGCGGTCAGGCAGGGCGCAGTGCGGATCTGGCTGTGTCCACTCACCCACGGCATGCGGTCAGCCAGGACGCAGTGCGGATCTGGCTGTGTCCACTCACCCACGGCAGGCGCTCAGGCAGAGCGCAGTGCGGATCTGGCTGTGTCCACTCACCCAGGGGAGACGGGCAGGCAAGGCGCAGTGTGGACCTGGCTGTGTCCACTCACCCACGGCAGACGGGCAGAGAGTGTGCTGTGTGGATATGGCTATGTCCACTGACCCACGGCAGACGGGCAGGCAGGGCGCAGTGCAGATATGGCTGTGTCCACTCACCAACGTGAGTCGGGCAGGCAAGGCGCAGTGCGGATCTGGCTGTGTCCACTCACCCACGGGAGACGGGCAGGCAGGGCGCAGTGCAGATATGGCTGTGTCCACTCACCAACGTGAGTCGGGCAGGCAAGGCGCAGTGCGGATCTGGCTGTGTCCACTCACCCACGGGAGACGGCCAGGCAGGGCGCAGTGCGGATCCAGCTGTGTCCACTCACCCACGGGAGATGGGCAGAGACGGTGCTGTGTGGATCTGGCTATGTCCACTGACCCACGGCAGACGGGCAGGCAGGGTACAGTACGGATCTGGCTGTGTCCACTCACCCACGGCAGGCAGTCAGACAAAGCGCGGTGCGGATCTGGCTGTGTCCACTCACCCACGGCAGACGGTCAGGCAGGGCGCAGTGCGGATCTGGCTGTGTCCACTCACCCACGGGAGACGGGCAGGCAGCACGCAGTGCGGATCCGGCTGTGTCCACTCACACACGGGAGACGGGCAGGCAGGGCGCAGTGCGGATCTGGCTGTTTCCACTCGCCAACGGCAGACGGGCAGGCGGGGCGCAGTGCGGATCTGGCTGTGTCCACTCACCCACGTCAGACGGTCAGACAGGGTGCAGTGCGGATCTGGCTGTGTCCACTCACCACGGGAGATGGGCAGGCAGGGCGCAGTGCGGATCTGGCTGTGTCCACTGACCCACGGCAGACGGGCAGGCAAGGCTCAGTGCGGATATGGCTGTGTCCACTCACCCACGGGAGACGGGCAGGCAGGGCGCAGTGCGGATCTGGCTGTGTCCACTCACCCACGGGAGACGGGCATGCAGGGCGCAGTGCGGATCTGGCTGTGTCCACTCACCAACGGGAGACGGGCAGGCAAGGCTCAGTGCAGATCTGGCTATGTCCACTCACCCACGGCAGGCGGTCATGCAGGGTGCAGTGCAGATATGGCTGTGTCCACTCACCAACGTGAGTCGGGCAGGCAAGGCGCAGTGCGGATCTGGCTGTGTCCACTCACCCACGGGAGACGGCCAGGCAGGGCGCAGTGCGGATCCAGCTGTGTCCACTCACCCACGGGAGATGGGCAGAGACGGTGCTGTGTGGATCTGGCTATGTCCACTGACCCACGGCAGACGGGCAGGCAGGGTACAGTACGGATCTGGCTGTGTCCACTCACCCACGGCAGGCAGTCAGACAAAGCGCGGTGCGGATCTGGCTGTGTCCACTCACCCACGGCAGACGGTCAGGCAGGGCGCAGTGCGGATCTGGCTGTGTCCACTCACCCACGGGAGACGGGCAGGCAGCACGCAGTGCGGATCCGGCTGTGTCCACTCACACACGGGAGACGGGCAGGCAGGGCGCAGTGCGGATCTGGCTGTTTCCACTCGCCAACGGCAAACGGGCAGGCAGGGCGCAGTGCGGATCTGGCTGTGTCCACTCACCAACGGGAGACGGGCAGGCAAGGCTCAGTGCAGATCTGGCTATGTCCACTCACCCACGGCAGGCGGTCATGCAGTGTGCAGTGCGGATCTGGCTGTGTCCACGCACCCACAGCATGCGGTCAGCCAGGGCGCAGTGCGGATCTGGCTGTGTCCACTCACCCACGGCAGGCGCTCAGGCAGAGCGCAGTGCGGATCTGGCTGTGTCCACTCACCCAGGGGAGACGGGCAGGCAAGGCGCAGTGTGGACCTGGCTGTGTCCACTCACCCACGGGAGACGGGCAGAGAGTGTGCTGTGTGGATATGGCTATGTCCACTGACCCACGGCAGACGGGCAGGCAGGGCGCAGTGCAGATCTGGCTGTGTCCACTCACCCACGGCAGACGGTCAGGCAGGGTGCAGTGCGGATCTCGCTGTGTCCACTCACCCACGGGAGACGGGCAGGCAGGGCGCAGTGCGGATCTGGCTGTGTCCACTCACCAACGTGAGTCGGGCAGGCAAGGCGCAGTGCGGATCTGGCTGTGTCCACTCACCCACGGGAGACGGCCAGGCAGGGCGCAGTGCGGATCCAGCTGTGTCCACTCACCCACGGGAGATGGGCAGAGACGGTGCTGTGTGGATCTGGCTATGTCCACTGTCCCACGGCAGACGGGCAGGCAGGGTACAGTACGGATCTGGCTGTGTCCACTCACCCACGGCAGGCGGTCAGACAGGGCGCGGTGCGGATCTGGCTGTGTCCACTCACCCACGGCAGACGGTCAGGCAGGGCGCAGTGCGGATCTGGCTGTGTCCACTCACCCACGGGAGACGGGCAGGCAGCACGCAGTGCGGATACGGCTGTGTCCACTCACCCACGGGAGACGGGCAGGCAGGGCGCAGTGCGGATCTGGCTGTTTCCACTTGCCAACGGCAGACGGACAGGCAGGGCGCAGTGCGGATCTGGCTGTGTCCACTCACCCACGTCAGACGGTCAGACAGGGTGCAGTGCGGATCTGGCTGTGTCCACTCACCACGGGAGACGGACAGGCAGGGCGCAGTGCGGATCTGGCTGTGTCCACTCACCCAATTGAGACGGGCAGGCAAGGCTCAGTGCGGATATGGCTGTGTCCACTCACCCACGGGAGACGGGCAGGCAGGGCGCAGTGCGGATCTGGCTGTGTCCACTCACCCACGGGAGACTGGCAGGCAGGGCGCAGTGCGGATCTCGCTGTGTCCACTCACCCACGGCAGACGGTCAGGCAGGGCGCAGTGCGGATCTGGCTGTGTCCACTCACCCACGGCAGACGGGCAGGCAGGGCGCAGTGCGGATCTGGCTGTGTCCACTCGCCCACGGGAGACGGGCAGGCAGGGCGCAGTGTGGATCTGGCTGTGTCCACTCACCCACGGCAGGCGGTCAGGCAGGTCGCAGTGCGGATCTGGCTGTGTCCACTCGCCCACGGGAGACGGGCAGGCAGGGCGCAGTGCGGATCTGGCTGTGTCCACTCACCCACGGCAGACGGTCAGGCAGGGCGCAGTGCGGATCTGGCTGTGTCCACTCACCCACGGCAGGCGGTCAGGCAGGGCGCAGTGCGGATCCAGCTGTGTCCACTCACCCACGGGAGATGGGCAGAGACGGTGCTGTGTGGATCTGGCTATGTCCACTGTCCCACGGGAGACGGGCAGGCAGGGCGCAGTGCCGATCTGGCTGTGTCCACTCACCCACGGGAGACGGGCAGGCAAGGCTCAGGGCAGATCTGGCTATGTCCACTCACCCACGGGAGACGGGCAGGCAGGGCGCAGTGCGGATCAGGCTGTGTCCACTCACCCACGGGAGACGGGCAGGCAGGGCGCAGTGTGGACCTCGCTGTGTCCACTCACCCACGGCAGACGGTCAGGCAGGGCGCAGTGCGGATCTGGCTGTGTCCACTCACCCACGGCAGACGGGCAGGCAGGGCGCAGTGCGGTTCTGGCTGTGTCCACTCACTGACGGAAGACGGGCAGGCAAGACGCAGTGCGGATCTGGCTGTCTCCACTCACCCACGGGAGACGGGCAGGCAGGGCGCAGTGCGGATCTGGCTGTGTCCACTCAACCACGGGAGACGGGCAGGCTGGGCGCAGTGCGGATCTGGCTGTGTCCACTCACCCACGGGAGACGGGAAGGCAGGGCGCAGTGCGGATCTGGCTGTGTCCACTCATCCACGGGAGACGGGCAGGCAAGGCGCAGTGCGGATCTCGCTGTGTCCACTCACCCACGGCAGACGGTCAGGCTGGGCGCAGTGCGGATCTGGCTGTGTCCACTCACCCACGGCAGACGGGCAGGCAGGGCGCAGTGCGGATCTGGCTGTGTCCACTCACCCACGGGAGACGGGCAGGCAGGGCGCAGTGCGGATCTGGCTGTGTCCACTCACCCACGGGAGACGGGCAGGCAGGGCGCAGTGCAGATCTGGCTGTGTCCACTCACCCACGGGAGACGGGCAGGCAAGGCTCAGTGCAGATCTGGCTATGTCCACTCACCCACGCGAGACGGGCAGGCAGGGCGCAGTGCGGATCTGGCTGTGTCCACTCACCCACGGGAGACGGGCAGGCAGGGCGCAGTGCAGATATGGCTGTGTCCACTCACCAACGTGAGTCGGGCAGGCAAGGCGCAGTGCGGATCTGGCTGTGTCCACTCACCCACGGGAGACGGCCAGGCAGGGCGCAGTGCGGATCCAGCTGTGTCCACTCACCCACGGGAGATGGGCAGAGACGGTGCTGTGTGGATCTGGCTATGTCCACTGACCCACGGCAGACGGCTAGGCAGGGTACAGTACGGATCTGGCTGTGTCCACTCACCCACGGCAGGCAGTCAGACAAAGCGCGGTGCGGATCTGGCTGTGTCCACTCACCCACGGCAGACGGTCAGGCAGGGCGCAGTGCGGATCTGGCTGTGTCCACTCACCCACGGGAGACGGGCAGGCAGCACGCAGTGCGGATCCGGCTGTGTCCACTCACACACGGGAGACGGGCAGGCAGGGCGAAGTGCGGATCTGGCTGTTTCCACTCGCCAACGGCAGACGGGCAGGCAGGGCGCAGTGCGGATCTGGCTGTGTCCACTCACCCACGTCAGACGGTCAGACAGGGTGCAGTGCGGATCTGGCTGTGTCCACTCACCACGGGAGACGGGCAGGCAGGGCGCAGTGCGGATCTGGCTGTGTCCACTCACCCAAGTGAGACGGGCAGGCAAGGCTCAGTGCGGATATGGCTGTGTCCACTCACCCACGGGAGACGGGCAGGCAGGGCGCAGTGCGGATCTGGCTGTGTCCACTCACCCACGGGAGACGGGCAGGCAGGGCGCATGCGGATCTGGCTGTGTCCACTCACCCACGGGAGACGGGCAGGCAAGGCTCAGTGCAGATCTGGCTATGTCCACTCACCCACGGGAGACGGGCAGGCAGGGCGCAGTGCGGATCTGGCTGTGTCCACTCACCCACGGGAGACGGTCAGGCAGGGCGCAGTGTGGATCTCGCTGTGTCCACTCACCCACGGCAGACGGTCAGTCAGGGCGCAGTGCGGATCTGGCTGTGTCCACTCACCCACGGCAGACGGGCAGGCAGGGCGCAGTGCGGATCTGGCTGTGTCCACTCACTGACGGAAGACGAGCAGGCAAGACGCAGTGCGGATCTGGCTGTGTCCACTCACCCACGGGAGACGGGCAGGCAGGGCGCAGTGCGGATCTGGCTGTGTCCACTCACCCACGGGAGACGGGCAGGCTGGGTGCAGTGCGGATCTGGCTGTGTCCACTCACCCACGGGAGACGGGAAGGCCGGGCGCAGTGCGGATCTGGCTGTGTCCACTCACCCACGGCAGACGGGCAGGCAGGGCGCAGTGCGGATCTGGCTGTGTCCACTAGCCCACGGGAGACGGGCAGGCAGGGCGCAGTGCGGATCTGGCTGTGTCCACTCACCCACGGCAGGCGGTCAGGCAGGGCGCAGTGCGGATCTGGCTGTGTCCACTCACCCACGGCATGCGGTCAGCCAGGACGCAGTGCGGATCTGGCTGTGTCCACTCACCCACGGCAGGCGCTCAGGCAGAGCGCAGTGCGGATCTGGCTGTGTCCACTCACCCAGGGGAGACGGGCAGGCAAGGCGCAGTGTGGACCTGGCTGTGTCCACTCACCCACGGCAGACGGGCAGAGAGTGTGCTGTGTGGATATGGCTATGTCCACTGACCCACGGCAGACGGGCAGGCAGGGCGCAGTGCAGATATGGCTGTGTCCACTCACCAACGTGAGTCGGGCAGGCAAGGCGCAGTGCGGATCTGGCTGTGTCCACTCACCCACGGGAGACGGCCAGGCAGGGCGCAGTGCGGATCCAGCTGTGTCCACTCACCCACGGGAGATGGGCAGAGACGGTGCTGTGTGGATCTGGCTATGTCCACTGACCCACGGCAGACGGGCAGGCAGGGTACAGTACGGATCTGGCTGTGTCCACTCACCCACGGCAGGCAGTCAGACAAAGCGCGGTGCGGATCTGGCTGTGTCCACTCACCCACGGCAGACGGTCAGGCAGGGCGCAGTGCGGATCTGGCTGTGTCCACTCACCCACGGGAGACGGGCAGGCAGCACGCAGTGCGGATCCGGCTGTGTCCACTCACACACGGGAGACGGGCAGGCAGGGCGCAGTGCGGATCTGGCTGTTTCCACTCGCCAACGGCAGACGGGCAGGCGGGGCGCAGTGCGGATCTGGCTGTGTCCACTCACCCACGTCAGACGGTCAGACAGGGTGCAGTGCGGATCTGGCTGTGTCCACTCACCACGGGAGATGGGCAGGCAGGGCGCAGTGCGGATCTGGCTGTGTCCACTGACCCACGGCAGACGGGCAGGCAAGGCTCAGTGCGGATATGGCTGTGTCCACTCACCCACGGGAGACGGGCAGGCAGGGCGCAGTGCGGATCTGGCTGTGTCCACTCACCCACGGGAGACGGGCATGCAGGGCGCAGTGCGGATCTGGCTGTGTCCACTCACCAACGGGAGACGGGCAGGCAAGGCTCAGTGCAGATCTGGCTATGTCCACTCACCCACGGCAGGCGGTCATGCAGGGTGCAGTGCAGATATGGCTGTGTCCACTCACCAACGTGAGTCGGGCAGGCAAGGCGCAGTGCGGATCTGGCTGTGTCCACTCACCCAGGGGGGACGGCCAGGCAGGGCGCAGTGCGGATCCAGCTGTGTCCACTCACCCACGGGAGATGGGCAGAGACGGTGCTGTGTGGATCTGGCTATGTCCACTGACCCACGGCAGACGGGCAGGCAGGGTACAGTACGGATCTGGCTGTGTCCACTCACCCACGGCAGGCAGTCAGACAAAGCGCGGTGCGGATCTGGCTGTGTCCACTCACCCACGGCAGACGGTCAGGCAGGGCGCAGTGCGGATCTGGCTGTGTCCACTCACCCACGGGAGACGGGCAGGCAGCACGCAGTGCGGATCCGGCTGTGTCCACTCACACACGGGAGACGGGCAGGCAGGGCGCAGTGCGGATCTGGCTGTTTCCACTCGCCAACGGCAAACGGGCAGGCAGGGCGCAGTGCGGATCTGGCTGTGTCCACTCACCAACGGGAGACGGGCAGGCAAGGCTCAGTGCAGATCTGGCTATGTCCACTCACCCACGGCAGGCGGTCATGCAGTGTGCAGTGCGGATCTGGCTGTGTCCACGCACCCACAGCATGCGGTCAGCCAGGGCGCAGTGCGGATCTGGCTGTGTCCACTCACCCACGGCAGGCGCTCAGGCAGAGCGCAGTGCGGATCTGGCTGTGTCCACTCACCCAGGGGAGACGGGCAGGCAAGGCGCAGTGTGGACCTGGCTGTGTCCACTCACCCACGGGAGACGGGCAGAGAGTGTGCTGTGTGGATATGGCTATGTCCACTGACCCACGGCAGACGGGCAGGCAGGGCGCAGTGCAGATCTGGCTGTGTCCACTCACCCACGGCAGACGGTCAGGCAGGGTGCAGTGCGGATCTCGCTGTGTCCACTCACCCACGGGAGACGGGCAGGCAGGGCGCAGTGCGGATCTGGCTGTGTCCACTCACCAACGTGAGTCGGGCAGGCAAGGCGCAGTGCGGATCTGGCTGTGTCCACTCACCCACGGGAGACGGCCAGGCAGGGCGCAGTGCGGATCCAGCTGTGTCCACTCACCCACGGGAGATGGGCAGAGACGGTGCTGTGTGGATCTGGCTATGTCCACTGTCCCACGGCAGACGGGCAGGCAGGGTACAGTACGGATCTGGCTGTGTCCACTCACCCACGGCAGGCGGTCAGACAGGGCGCGGTGCGGATCTGGCTGTGTCCACTCACCCACGGCAGACGGTCAGGCAGGGCGCAGTGCGGATCTGGCTGTGTCCACTCACCCACGGGAGACGGGCAGGCAGCACGCAGTGCGGATACGGCTGTGTCCACTCACCCACGGGAGACGGGCAGGCAGGGCGCAGTGCGGATCTGGCTGTTTCCACTTGCCAACGGCAGACGGACAGGCAGGGCGCAGTGCGGATCTGGCTGTGTCCACTCACCCACGTCAGACGGTCAGACAGGGTGCAGTGCGGATCTGGCTGTGTCCACTCACCACGGGAGACGGACAGGCAGGGCGCAGTGCGGATCTGGCTGTGTCCACTCACCCAATTGAGACGGGCAGGCAAGGCTCAGTGCGGATATGGCTGTGTCCACTCACCCACGGGAGACGGGCAGGCAGGGCGCAGTGCGGATCTGGCTGTGTCCACTCACCCACGGGAGACTGGCAGGCAGGGCGCAGTGCGGATCTCGCTGTGTCCACTCACCCACGGCAGACGGTCAGGCAGGGCGCAGTGCGGATCTGGCTGTGTCCACTCACCCACGGCAGACGGGCAGGCAGGGCGCAGTGCGGATCTGGCTGTGTCCACTCGCCCACGGGAGACGGGCAGGCAGGGCGCAGTGTGGATCTGGCTGTGTCCACTCACCCACGGCAGGCGGTCAGGCAGGTCGCAGTGCGGATCTGGCTGTGTCCACTCGCCCACGGGAGACGGGCAGGCAGGGCGCAGTGCGGATCTGGCTGTGTCCACTCACCCACGGCAGACGGTCAGGCAGGGCGCAGTGCGGATCTGGCTGTGTCCACTCACCCACGGCAGGCGGTCAGGCAGGGCGCAGTGCGGATCCAGCTGTGTCCACTCACCCACGGGAGATGGGCAGAGACGGTGCTGTGTGGATCTGGCTATGTCCACTGTCCCACGGGAGACGGGCAGGCAGGGCGCAGTGCCGATCTGGCTGTGTCCACTCACCCACGGGAGACGGGCAGGCAAGGCTCAGGGCAGATCTGGCTATGTCCACTCACCCACGGGAGACGGGCAGGCAGGGCGCAGTGCGGATCAGGCTGTGTCCACTCACCCACGGGAGACGGGCAGGCAGGGCGCAGTGTGGATCTCGCTGTGTCCACTCACCCACGGCAGACGGTCAGGCAGGGCGCAGTGCGGATCTGGCTGTGTCCACTCACCCACGGCAGACGGGCAGGCAGGGCGCAGTGCGGTTCTGGCTGTGTCCACTCACTGACGGAAGACGGGCAGGCAAGACGCAGTGCGGATCTGGCTGTCTCCACTCACCCACGGGAGACGGGCAGGCAGGGCGCAGTGCGGATCTGGCTGTGTCCACTCAACCACGGGAGACGGGCAGGCTGGGCGCAGTGCGGATCTGGCTGTGTCCACTCACCCACGGGAGACGGGAAGGCAGGGCGCAGTGCGGATCTGGCTGTGTCCACTCATCCACGGGAGACGGGCAGGCAAGGCGCAGTGCGGATCTCGCTGTGTCCACTCACCCACGGCAGACGGTCAGGCTGGGCGCAGTGCGGATCTGGCTGTGTCCACTCACCCACGGCAGACGGGCAGGCAGGGCGCAGTGCGGATCTGGCTGTGTCCACTCACCCACGGGAGACGGGCAGGCAGGGCGCAGTGCGGATCTCGCTGTGTCCACTCACCCACGGCAGACGGTCAGGCTGGGCGCAGTGCGGATCTGGCTGTGTCCACTCACCCACGGGAGACGGGCAGGCAGGGCGCAGTGCGGATCTCGCTGTGTCCACTCACCCACGGGAGACGGGCAGGCAGGGCGCAGTGCGGATCTGGCTGTGTCCACTCACCAACGTGAGTCGGGCAGGCAAGGCGCAGTGCGGATCTGGCTGTGTCCACTCACCCACGGGAGACGGCCAGGCAGGGCGCAGTGCGGATCCGGCTGTGTCCACTCACCCACGGCAGGCGGTCAGGCAGGGCGCAGTGCGGATCCGGCTGTGTCCACGCACCCACAGAATGCGGTCAGCCAGGGCGCAGTGCGGATCTGGCTGTGTCCACTCACCCACGGCAGGCGCTCAGGCAGAGCGCAGTGCGGATCTGGCTGTGTCCACTCACCCACGGCAGACTGTCAGGCAGGGCGCAGTGCGGATCTGGCTGTGTCCACTCGCCCACGGGAAACGGGCAGGCAGGGCGCAGTGCGGATCTGGCTGTGTCCACTTACCCACGGGAGACGGGCAGGCAGGGCGCAGTCGGATCTGGCTGTGTCCACTCACTGACGGAAGACGGGCAGGCAAGACGCAGTGCGGATCTGGCTGTGTCCACTCACCCACGGGAGACGGGCAGGCAGGGCGCAGTGCGGATCTGGCTGTGTCCACTCACCCACGGGAGACGGGCAGGCTGGGCGCAGTGCGGATCTGGCTGTGTCCACTCACCCACGGGAGACGGGTAGGCAGGTCGCAGTGCGGATCTGGCTGTGTCCACTCACCCACGGGAGACGGGCAGGCAGGGCGCAGTGCGGATCTCGCTGTGTCCACTCACCCACGGCAGACAGTCAGGCAGGGCGCAGTGCGGATCTGGCTGTGTCCACTCACCCACGGCAGACGGGCAGGCAGGGCGCAGTGCGGATCTGGCTGTGTCCACTCGCCCACGGGAGACGGGCAGGCAGGGCGCAGTGTGGATCTGGCTGTGTCCACTCACCCACGGCAGGCGGTCAGGCAGGGCGCAGTGCGGATCTGGCTGTGTCCACTCACCAACGGCAGACGGTCAGGCAGGGCGCAGTGCGGATCTGGCTGTGTCCACTCACCCACGGCAGGCGGTCAGGCAGGGTGCAGTGCGGATCTGGCTGTGTCCACGCACCCACAGCATGCGGTCAGCCAGGGCGCAGTGCGGATCTGGCTGTGTCCACTCACCCACGGCAGGCGCTCAGGCAGAGCGCTATGCGGATCTGGCTGTGTCCACTCACCCAGGGGAGACGGGCAGGCAAGGCGCAGTGTGGACCTGGCTGTGTCCACTCACCCACGGGAGACGGGCAGAGACTGTGCTGTGTGGATATGGCTATGTCCACTGACCCACGGCAGACGGGAAGGCAGGGCGCAGTGCAGATCTGGCTGTGTCCACTCACCCACGGCAGACGGTCAGGCAGGGTGCAGTGCGGATCTCGCTGTGTCCACTCACCCACGGGAGACGGGCAGGCAGGGCGCAGTGCGGATCTGGCTGTGTCCACTCACCAACGTGAGTCGGGCAGGCAAGGCGCAGTGCGGATCTGGCTGTGTCCACTCACCCACGGGAGACGGCCAGGCAGGGCGCAGTGCGGATCCAGCTGTGTCCACTCACCCACGGGAGATGGGCAGAGACGGTGCTGTGTGGATCTGGCTATGTCCACTGTCCCACGGCAGACGGGCAGGCAGGGTACAGTACGGATCTGGCTGTGTCCACTCACCCACGGCAGGCGGTCAGACAGGGCGCGGTGCGGATCTGGCTGTGTCCACTCACCCACGGCAGACGGTCAGGCAGGGCGCAGTGCGGATCTGGCTGTGTCCACTCACCCACGGGAGACGGGCAGGCAGCACGCAGTGCGGATACGGCTGTGTCCACTCACCCACGGGAGACGGGCAGGCAGGGCGCAGTGCGGATCTGGCTGTTTCCACTCGCCAACGGCAGGCGGTCAGGCAGGGCGCAGTGCGGATCTGGCTGTGTCCACTCACCCACGGCAGGCGCTCAGGCAGAGCGCAGTGCGGATCTGGCTGTTTCCACTCACCCACGGCAGACTGTCAGGCAGGGCGCCGTGCGGATCTGGCTATGTCCACTCGCCCACGGCAGACGGGCAGGCAGGGCGCAGTGCGGATCTGGCTGTGTCCACTCGCCGACGGGAGACGGGCAGGCAGGGCGCAGTGCGGATCTGGCTGTGTCCACTCGCTGACGGAAGACGGGCAGGCAAGACGCAGTGCGGATCTGGCTGTGTCCACTCACCCACGGGAGACGGGCAGGCAGGGCGCAGTGCGGATCTGGCTGTGTCCACTCACCCACGGGAGACGGGCAGGCTGGGCGCAGTGCGGATCTGGCTGTGTCAACTCACCCACGGGAGACGGGAAGGCAGGGTGCAGTGCGGATCTGGCTGTGTCCACTTACCCACGGGAGAGGGGCAGGCAGGGCGCAGTGCGGATCTCGATGTGTCCACTCACCCACGGCAGACAGTCAGGCAGGGCGCAGTGCGGATCTGGCTGTGTCCACTCACCCACGGCAGACGGGCAGGGAGTGCGCAGTGCGGATCTGGCTGTGTCCACTCACCCACGGGAGACGGGCAGGCAGGGCGCAGTGCGGATCCGGCTGTGTCCACTCACCCACGGGAGATGGGCAGAGACGGTGCTGTGTGGATCTGGCTATGTCCACTGACCCACGGCAGACGGGCAGGCAGGGTACAGTACGGATCTGGCTGTGTCCACTCACCCACGGCAGGCGGTCAGGCAGGGCGCAGTGCGGATCTGGCTGTGTCCACTCACCGACGTCAGACGGTCAGGCAGGGCGCAGTGCGGATCTGGCTGTGTCCACTCACCCACGGGAGACGGGCAGGCAGCACGCAGTGCGGATCCGGCTGTGTCCACTCACCCACGGGAGACGGGCAGGCAGGGCGCAGTGCGGATCTGGCTGTGTCCACTCACCCACGGGAGACGGGCAGGCAGGGCGCAGTGCAGATCTGGCTGTGTCCACTCACCCACGGGAGACGGGCAGGCAAGGCTCAGTGCAGATCTGGCTATGTCCACTCACCCACGCGAGACGGGCAGGCAGGGCGCAGTGCGGATCTGGCTGTGTCCACTCACCCACGGGAGACGGGCAGGCAGGGCGCAGTGCAGATATGGCTGTGTCCACTCACCAACGTGAGTCGGGCAGGCAAGGCGCAGTGCGGATCTGGCTGTGTCCACTCACCCACGGGAGACGGCCAGGCAGGGCGCAGTGCGGATCCAGCTGTGTCCACTCACCCACGGGAGATGGGCAGAGACGGTGCTGTGTGGATCTGGCTATGTCCACTGACCCACGGCAGACGGGCAGGCAGGGTACAGTACGGATCTGGCTGTGTCCACTCACCCACGGCAGGCAGTCAGACAAAGCGCGGTGCGGATCTGGCTGTGTCCACTCACCCACGGCAGACGGTCAGGCAGGGCGCAGTGCGGATCTGGCTGTGTCCACTCACCCACGGGAGACGGGCAGGCAGCACGCAGTGCGGATCCGGCTGTGTCCACTCACACACGGGAGACGGGCAGGCAGGGCGCAGTGCGGATCTGGCTGTTTCCACTCGCCAACGGCAGACGGGCAGGCGGGGCGCAGTGCGGATCTGGCTGTGTCCACTCACCCACGTCAGACGGTCAGACAGGGTGCAGTGCGGATCTGGCTGTGTCCACTCACCACGGGAGATGGGCAGGCAGGGCGCAGTGCGGATCTGGCTGTGTCCACTGACCCACGGCAGACGGGCAGGCAAGGCTCAGTGCGGATATGGCTGTGTCCACTCACCCACGGGAGACGGGCAGGCAGGGCGCAGTGCGGATCTGGCTGTGTCCACTCACCCACGGGAGACGGGCATGCAGGGCGCAGTGCGGATCTGGCTGTGTCCACTCACCAACGGGAGACGGGCAGGCAAGGCTCAGTGCAGATCTGGCTATGTCCACTCACCCACGGCAGGCGGTCATGCAGGGTGCAGTGCAGATATGGCTGTGTCCACTCACCAACGTGAGTCGGGCAGGCAAGGCGCAGTGCGGATCTGGCTGTGTCCACTCACCCACGGGAGACGGCCAGGCAGGGCGCAGTGCGGATCCAGCTGTGTCCACTCACCCACGGGAGATGGGCAGAGACGGTGCTGTGTGGATCTGGCTATGTCCACTGACCCACGGCAGACGGGCAGGCAGGGTACAGTACGGATCTGGCTGTGTCCACTCACCCACGGCAGGCAGTCAGACAAAGCGCGGTGCGGATCTGGCTGTGTCCACTCACCCACGGCAGACGGTCAGGCAGGGCGCAGTGCGGATCTGGCTGTGTCCACTCACCCACGGGAGACGGGCAGGCAGCACGCAGTGCGGATCCGGCTGTGTCCACTCACACACGGGAGACGGGCAGGCAGGGCGCAGTGCGGATCTGGCTGTTTCCACTCGCCAACGGCAAACGGGCAGGCAGGGCGCAGTGCGGATCTGGCTGTGTCCACTCACCAACGGGAGACGGGCAGGCAAGGCTCAGTGCAGATCTGGCTATGTCCACTCACCCACGGCAGGCGGTCATGCAGTGTGCAGTGCGGATCTGGCTGTGTCCACGCACCCACAGCATGCGGTCAGCCAGGGCGCAGTGCGGATCTGGCTGTGTCCACTCACCCACGGCAGGCGCTCAGGCAGAGCGCAGTGCGGATCTGGCTGTGTCCACTCACCCAGGGGAGACGGGCAGGCAAGGCGCAGTGTGGACCTGGCTGTGTCCACTCACCCACGGGAGACGGGCAGAGAGTGTGCTGTGTGGATATGGCTATGTCCACTGACCCACGGCAGACGGGCAGGCAGGGCGCAGTGCAGATCTGGCTGTGTCCACTCACCCACGGCAGACGGTCAGGCAGGGTGCAGTGCGGATCTCGCTGTGTCCACTCACCCACGGGAGACGGGCAGGCAGGGCGCAGTGCGGATCTGGCTGTGTCCACTCACCAACGTGAGTCGGGCAGGCAAGGCGCAGTGCGGATCTGGCTGTGTCCACTCACCCACGGGAGACGGCCAGGCAGGGCGCAGTGCGGATCCAGCTGTGTCCACTCACCCACGGGAGATGGGCAGAGACGGTGCTGTGTGGATCTGGCTATGTCCACTGTCCCACGGCAGACGGGCAGGCAGGGTACAGTACGGATCTGGCTGTGTCCACTCACCCACGGCAGGCGGTCAGACAGGGCGCGGTGCGGATCTGGCTGTGTCCACTCACCCACGGCAGACGGTCAGGCAGGGCGCAGTGCGGATCTGGCTGTGTCCACTCACCCACGGGAGACGGGCAGGCAGCACGCAGTGCGGATACGGCTGTGTCCACTCACCCACGGGAGACGGGCAGGCAGGGCGCAGTGCGGATCTGGCTGTTTCCACTCGCCAACGGCAGACGGGCAGGCAGGGCGCAATGCGGATCTGGCTGTGTCCACTCACCCACGTCAGACGGTCAGACAGGGTGCAGTGCGGATCTGGCTGTGTCCACTCACCACGGGAGACGGGCAGGCAGGGCGCAGTGCGGATCTGGCTGTGTCCACTCACCCAAGTGAGACGGGCAGGCAAGGCTCAGTGCGGATATGGCTGTGTCCACTCACCCACGGGAGACGGGCAGGCAGGGCGCAGTGCGGATCTGGCTGTGTCCACTCACCCACGGGAGACTGGCAGGCAGGGCGCAGTGCGGATCTCGCTGTGTCCACTCACCCACGGCAGACGGTCAGGCAGGGCGCAGTGCGGATCTGGCTGTGTCCACTCACCCACGGCAGACGGGCAGGCAGGGCGCAGTGCGGATCTGGCTGTGTCCACTCGCCCACGGGAGACGGGCAGGCAGGGCGCAGTGTGGATCTGGCTGTGTCCACTCACCCACGGCAGGCGGTCAGGCAGGTCGCAGTGCGGATCTGGCTGTGTCCACTCGCCCACGGGAGACGGGCAGGCAGGGCGCAGTGCGGATCTGGCTGTGTCCACTCACCCACGGCAGACGGGCAGGCAGGGCGCAGTGCGGTTCTGGCTGTGTCCACTCACTGACGGAAGACGGGCAGGCAAGACGCAGTGCGGATCTGGCTGTCTCCACTCACCCACGGGAGACGGGCAGGCAGGGCGCAGTGCGGATCTGGCTGTGTCCACTCAACCACGGGAGACGGGCAGGCTGGGCGCAGTGCGGATCTGGCTGTGTCCACTCACCCACGGGAGACGGGAAGGCAGGGCGCAGTGCGGATCTGGCTGTGTCCACTCATCCACGGGAGACGGGCAGGCAAGGCGCAGTGCGGATCTCGCTGTGTCCACTCACCCACGGCAGACGGTCAGGCTGGGCGCAGTGCGGATCTGGCTGTGTCCACTCACCCACGGCAGACGGGCAGGCAGGGCGCAGTGCGGATCTGGCTGTGTCCACTCACCCACGGGAGACGGGCAGGCAGGGCGCAGTGCGGATCTCGCTGTGTCCACTCACCCACGGCAGACGGTCAGGCTGGGCGCAGTGCGGATCTGGCTGTGTCCACTCACCCACGGGAGACGGGCAGGCAGGGCGCAGTGCGGATCTCGCTGTGTCCACTCACCCACGGGAGACGGGCAGGCAGGGCGCAGTGCGGATCTGGCTGTGTCCACTCACCAACGTGAGTCGGGCAGGCAAGGCGCAGTGCGGATCTGGCTGTGTCCACTCACCCACGGGAGACGGCCAGGCAGGGCGCAGTGCGGATCCGGCTGTGTCCACTCACCCACGGCAGGCGGTCAGGCAGGGCGCAGTGCGGATCCGGCTGTGTCCACGCACCCACAGAATGCGGTCAGCCAGGGCGCAGTGCGGATCTGGCTGTGTCCACTCACCCACGGCAGGCGCTCAGGCAGAGCGCAGTGCGGATCTGGCTGTGTCCACTCACCCACGGCAGACTGTCAGGCAGGGCGCAGTGCGGATCTGGCTGTGTCCACTCGCCCACGGGAAACGGGCAGGCAGGGCGCAGTGCGGATCTGGCTGTGTCCACTTACCCACGGGAGACGGGCAGGCAGGGCGCAGTCGGATCTGGCTGTGTCCACTCACTGACGGAAGACGGGCAGGCAAGACGCAGTGCGGATCTGGCTGTGTCCACTCACCCACGGGAGACGGGCAGGCAGGGCGCAGTGCGGATCTGGCTGTGTCCACTCACCCACGGGAGACGGGCAGGCTGGGCGCAGTGCGGATCTGGCTGTGTCCACTCACCCACGGGAGACGGGTAGGCAGGTCGCAGTGCGGATCTGGCTGTGTCCACTCACCCACGGGAGACGGGCAGGCAGGGCGCAGTGCGGATCTCGCTGTGTCCACTCACCCACGGCAGACAGTCAGGCAGGGCGCAGTGCGGATCTGGCTGTGTCCACTCACCCACGGCAGACGGGCAGGCAGGGCGCAGTGCGGATCTGGCTGTGTCCACTCGCCCACGGGAGACGGGCAGGCAGGGCGCAGTGCGGATCTGGCTGTGTCCACTCACCCACGGCAGGCGGTCAGGCAGGGCGCAGTGCGGATCTGGCTGTGTCCACTCACCAACGGCAGACGGTCAGGCAGGGCGCAGTGCGGATCTGGCTGTGTCCACTCACCCACGGCAGGCGGTCAGGCAGGGTGCAGTGCGGATCTGGCTGTGTCCACGCACCCACAGCATGCGGTCAGCCAGGGCGCAGTGCGGATCTGGCTGTGTCCACTCACCCACGGCAGGCGCTCAGGCAGAGCGCTATGCGGATCTGGCTGTGTCCACTCACCCAGGGGAGACGGGCAGGCAAGGCGCAGTGTGGACCTGGCTGTGTCCACTCACCCACGGGAGACGGGCAGAGACTGTGCTGTGTGGATATGGCTATGTCCACTGACCCACGGCAGACGGGAAGGCAGGGCGCAGTGCAGATCTGGCTGTGTCCACTCACCCACGGCAGACGGTCAGGCAGGGTGCAGTGCGGATCTCGCTGTGTCCACTCACCCACGGGAGACGGGCAGGCAGGGCGCAGTGCGGATCTGGCTGTGTCCACTCACCAACGTGAGTCGGGCAGGCAAGGCGCAGTGCGGATCTGGCTGTGTCCACTCACCCACGGGAGACGGCCAGGCAGGGCGCAGTGCGGATCCAGCTGTGTCCACTCACCCACGGGAGATGGGCAGAGACGGTGCTGTGTGGATCTGGCTATGTCCACTGTCCCACGGCAGACGGGCAGGCAGGGTACAGTACGGATCTGGCTGTGTCCACTCACCCACGGCAGGCGGTCAGACAGGGCGCGGTGCGGATCTGGCTGTGTCCACTCACCCACGGCAGACGGTCAGGCAGGGCGCAGTGCGGATCTGGCTGTGTCCACTCACCCACGGGAGACGGGCAGGCAGCACGCAGTGCGGATACGGCTGTGTCCACTCACCCACGGGAGACGGGCAGGCAGGGCGCAGTGCGGATCTGGCTGTTTCCACTCGCCAACGGCAGGCGGTCAGGCAGGGCGCAGTGCGGATCTGGCTGTGTCCACTCACCCACGGCAGGCGCTCAGGCAGAGCGCAGTGCGGATCTGGCTGTTTCCACTCACCCACGGCAGACTGTCAGGCAGGGCGCCGTGCGGATCTGGCTATGTCCACTCGCCCACGGCAGACGGGCAGGCAGGGCGCAGTGCGGATCTGGCTGTGTCCACTCGCCGACGGGAGACGGGCAGGCAGGGCGCAGTGCGGATCTGGCTGTGTCCACTCGCTGACGGAAGACGGGCAGGCAAGACGCAGTGCGGATCTGGCTGTGTCCACTCACCCACGGGAGACGGGCAGGCAGGGCGCAGTGCGGATCTGGCTGTGTCCACTCACCCACGGGAGACGGGCAGGCTGGGCGCAGTGCGGATCTGGCTGTGTCAACTCACCCACGGGAGACGGGAAGGCAGGGTGCAGTGCGGATCTGGCTGTGTCCACTTACCCACGGGAGAGGGGCAGGCAGGGCGCAGTGCGGATCTCGATGTGTCCACTCACCCACGGCAGACAGTCAGGCAGGGCGCAGTGCGGATCTGGCTGTGTCCACTCACCCACGGCAGACGGGCAGGGAGTGCGCAGTGCGGATCTGGCTGTGTCCACTCACCCACGGGAGACGGGCAGGCAGGGCGCAGTGCGGATCCGGCTGTGTCCACTCACCCACGGGAGATGGGCAGAGACGGTGCTGTGTGGATCTGGCTATGTCCACTGACCCACGGC
Organism: Microcebus murinus; assembly: GCF_040939455.1. Taxonomy (NCBI): domain Eukaryota; kingdom Metazoa; phylum Chordata; class Mammalia; order Primates; family Cheirogaleidae; genus Microcebus; species Microcebus murinus. The sequence continues at coordinate 432,455 of NC_134123.1, read as the reverse complement.
AGACGGGCAGGCAGGGTACAGTACGGATCTGGCTGTGTCCACTCACCCACGGCAGGCGGTCAGGCAGGGCGCAGTGCGGATCTGGCTGTGTCCACTCACCGACGTCAGACGGTCAGGCAGGGCGCAGTGCGGATCTGGCTGTGTCCACTCACCCACGGGAGACGGGCAGGCAGCACGCAGTGCGGATCCGGCTGTGTCCACTCACCCACGGGAGACGGGCAGGCAGGGCGCAGTGCGGATCTGGCTGTGTCCACTCACCCACGGGAGACGGGCAGGCAGGGCGCAGTGCAGATCTGGCTGTGTCCACTCACCCACGGGAGACGGGCAGGCAAGGCTCAGTGCAGATCTGGCTATGTCCACTCACCCACGCGAGACGGGCAGGCAGGGCGCAGTGCGGATCTGGCTGTGTCCACTCACCCACGGGAGACGGGCAGGCAGGGCGCAGTGCAGATATGGCTGTGTCCACTCACCAACGTGAGTCGGGCAGGCAAGGCGCAGTGCGGATCTGGCTGTGTCCACTCACCCACGGGAGATGGCCAGGCAGGGCGCAGTGCGGATCCAGCTGTGTCCACTCACCCACGGGAGATGGGCAGAGACGGTGCTGTGTGGATCTGGCTATGTCCACTGACCCACGGCAGACGGGCAGGCAGGGTACAGTACGGATCTGGCTGTGTCCACTCACCCACGGCAGGCAGTCAGACAAAGCGCGGTGCGGATCTGGCTGTGTCCACTCACCCACGGCAGACGGTCAGGCAGGGCGCAGTGCGGATCTGGCTGTGTCCACTCACCCACGGGAGACGGGCAGGCAGCACGCAGTGCGGATCCGGCTGTGTCCACTCACACACGGGAGACGGGCAGGCAGGGCGCAGTGCGGATCTGGCTGTTTCCACTCGCCAACGGCAGACGGGCAGGCGGGGCGCAGTGCGGATCTGGCTGTGTCCACTCACCCACGTCAGACGGTCAGACAGGGTGCAGTGCGGATCTGGCTGTGTCCACTCACCACGGGAGATGGGCAGGCAGGGCGCAGTGCGGATCTGGCTGTGTCCACTGACCCACGGCAGACGGGCAGGCAAGGCTCAGTGCGGATATGGCTGTGTCCACTCACCCACGGGAGACGGGCAGGCAGGGCGCAGTGCGGATCTGGCTGTGTCCACTCACCCACGGGAGACGGGCATGCAGGGCGCAGTGCGGATCTGGCTGTGTCCACTCACCAACGGGAGACGGGCAGGCAAGGCTCAGTGCAGATCTGGCTATGTCCACTCACCCACGGCAGGCGGTCATGCAGGGTGCAGTGCAGATATGGCTGTGTCCACTCACCAACGTGAGTCGGGCAGGCAAGGCGCAGTGCGGATCTGGCTGTGTCCACTCACCCACGGGAGACGGCCAGGCAGGGCGCAGTGCGGATCCAGCTGTGTCCACTCACCCACGGGAGATGGGCAGAGACGGTGCTGTGTGGATCTGGCTATGTCCACTGACCCACGGCAGACGGGCAGGCAGGGTACAGTACGGATCTGGCTGTGTCCACTCACCCACGGCAGGCAGTCAGACAAAGCGCGGTGCGGATCTGGCTGTGTCCACTCACCCACGGCAGACGGTCAGGCAGGGCGCAGTGCGGATCTGGCTGTGTCCACTCACCCACGGGAGACGGGCAGGCAGCACGCAGTGCGGATCCGGCTGTGTCCACTCACACACGGGAGACGGGCAGGCAGGGCGCAGTGCGGATCTGGCTGTTTCCACTCGCCAACGGCAAACGGGCAGGCAGGGCGCAGTGCGGATCTGGCTGTGTCCACTCACCAACGGGAGACGGGCAGGCAAGGCTCAGTGCAGATCTGGCTATGTCCACTCACCCACGGCAGGCGGTCATGCAGTGTGCAGTGCGGATCTGGCTGTCCACGCACCCACAGCATGCGGTCAGCCAGGGCGCAGTGCGGATCTGGCTGTGTCCACTCACCCACGGCAGGCGCTCAGGCAGAGCGCAGTGCGGATCTGGCTGTGTCCACTCACCCAGGGGAGACGGGCAGGCAAGGCGCAGTGTGGACCTGGCTGTGTCCACTCACCCACGGGAGACGGGCAGAGAGTGTGCTGTGTGGATATGGCTATGTCCACTGACCCACGGCAGACGGGCAGGCAGGGCGCAGTGCAGATCTGGCTGTGTCCACTCACCCACGGCAGACGGTCAGGCAGGGTGCAGTGCGGATCTCGCTGTGTCCACTCACCCACGGGAGACGGGCAGGCAGGGCGCAGTGCGGATCTGGCTGTGTCCACTCACCAACGTGAGTCGGGCAGGCAAGGCGCAGTGCGGATCTGGCTGTGTCCACTCACCCACGGGAGACGGCCAGGCAGGGCGCAGTGCGGATCCAGCTGTGTCCACTCACCCACGGGAGATGGGCAGAGACGGTGCTGTGTGGATCTGGCTATGTCCACTGTCCCACGGCAGACGGGCAGGCAGGGTACAGTACGGATCTGGCTGTGTCCACTCACCCACGGCAGGCGGTCAGACAGGGCGCGGTGCGGATCTGGCTGTGTCCACTCACCCACGGCAGACGGTCAGGCAGGGCGCAGTGCGGATCTGGCTGTGTCCACTCACCCACGGGAGACGGGCAGGCAGCACGCAGTGCGGATACGGCTGTGTCCACTCACCCACGGGAGACGGGCAGGCAGGGCGCAGTGCGGATCTGGCTGTTTCCACTCGCCAACGGCAGACGGGCAGGCAGTGCGCAGTGCGGATCTGGCTGTGTCCACTCACCCACGTCAGACGGTCAGACAGGGTGCAGTGCGGATCTGGCTGTGTCCACTCACCACGGGAGACGGGCAGGCAGGGCGCAGTGCGGATCTGGCTGTGTCCACTCACCCAAGTGAGACGGGCAGGCAAGGCTCAGTGCGGATATGGCTGTGTCCACTCACCCACGGGAGACGGGCAGGCAGGGCGCAGTGCGGATCTGGCTGTGTCCACTCACCCACGGGAGACTGGCAGGCAGGGCGCAGTGCGGATCTCGCTGTGTCCACTCACCCACGGCAGACGGTCAGGCAGGGCGCAGTGCGGATCTGGCTGTGTCCACTCACCCACGGCAGACGGGCAGGCAGGGCGCAGTGCGGATCTGGCTGTGTCCACTCGCCCACGGGAGACGGGCAGGCAGGGCGCAGTGTGGATCTGGCTGTGTCCACTCACCCACGGCAGGCGGTCAGGCAGGTCGCAGTGCGGATCTGGCTGTGTCCACTCGCCCACGGGAGACGGGCAGGCAGGGCGCAGTGCGGATCTGGCTGTGTCCACTCACCCACGGCAGACGGTCAGGCAGGGCGCAGTGCGGATCTGGCTGTGTCCACTCACCCACGGCAGGCGGTCAGGCAGGGCGCAGTGCGGATCCAGCTGTGTCCACTCACCCACGGGAGATGGGCAGAGACGGTGCTGTGTGGATCTGGCTATGTCCACTGTCCCACGGGAGACGGGCAGGCAGGGCGCAGTGCCGATCTGGCTGTGTCCACTCACCCACGGGAGACGGGCAGGCAAGGCTCAGGGCAGATCTGGCTATGTCCACTCACCCACGGGAGACGGGCAGGCAGGGCGCAGTGCGGATCAGGCTGTGTCCACTCACCCACGGGAGACGGGCAGGCAGGGCGCAGTGTGGATCTCGCTGTGTCCACTCACCCACGGCAGACGGTCAGGCAGGGCGCAGTGCGGATCTGGCTGTGTCCACTCACCCACGGCAGACGGGCAGGCAGGGCGCAGTGCGGTTCTGGCTGTGTGCACTCACTGACGGAAGACGGGCAGGCAAGACGCAGTGCGGATCTGGCTGTCTCCACTCACCCACGGGAGACGGGCAGGCAGGGCGCAGTGCGGATCTGGCTGTGTCCACTCAACCACGGGAGACGGGCAGGCTGGGCGCAGTGCGGATCTGGCTGTGTCCACTCACCCACGGGAGACGGGAAGGCAGGGCGCAGTGCGGATCTGGCTGTGTCCACTCATCCACGGGAGACGGGCAGGCAAGGCGCAGTGCGGATCTCGCTGTGTCCACTCACCCACGGCAGACGGTCAGGCTGGGCGCAGTGCGGATCTGGCTGTGTCCACTCACCCACGGCAGACGGGCAGGCAGGGCGCAGTGCGGATCTGGCTGTGTCCACTCACCCACGGGAGACGGGCAGGCAGGGCGCAGTGCGGATCTCGCTGTGTCCACTCACCCACGGCAGACGGTCAGGCTGGGCGCAGTGCGGATCTGGCTGTGTCCACTCACCCACGGGAGACGGGCAGGCAGGGCGCAGTGCGGATCTCGCTGTGTCCACTCACCCACGGGAGACGGGCAGGCAGGGCGCAGTGCGGATCTGGCTGTGTCCACTCACCAACGTGAGTCGGGCAGGCAAGGCGCAGTGCGGATCTGGCTGTGTCCACTCACCCACGGGAGACGGCCAGGCAGGGCGCAGTGCGGATCCGGCTGTGTCCACTCACCCACGGCAGGCGGTCAGGCAGGGCGCAGTGCGGATCCGGCTGTGGCCACGCACCCACAGAATGCGGTCAGCCAGGGCGCAGTGCGGATCTGGCTGTGTCCACTCACCCACGGCAGGCGCTCAGGCAGAGCGCAGTGCGGATCTGGCTGTGTCCACTCACCCACGGCAGACTGTCAGGCAGGGCGCAGTGCGGATCTGGCTGTGTCCACTCGCCCACGGGAAACGGGCAGGCAGGGCGCAGTGCGGATCTGGCTGTGTCCACTTACCCACGGGAGACGGGCAGGCAGGGCGCAGTCGGATCTGGCTGTGTCCACTCACTGACGGAAGACGGGCAGGCAAGACGCAGTGCGGATCTGGCTGTGTCCACTCACCCACGGGAGACGGGCAGGCAGGGCGCAGTGCGGATCTGGCTGTGTCCACTCACCCACGGGAGACGGGCAGGCTGGGCGCAGTGCAGATCTGGCTGTGTCCACTCACCCACGGGAGACGGGTAGGCAGGTCGCAGTGCGGATCTGGCTGTGTCCACTCACCCACGGGAGACGGGCAGGCAGGGCGCAGTGCGGATCTCGCTGTGTCCACTCACCCACGGCAGACAGTCAGGCAGGGCGCAGTGCGGATCTGGCTGTGTCCACTCACCCACGGCAGACGGGCAGGCAGGGCGCAGTGCGGATCTGGCTGTGTCCACTCGCCCACGGGAGACGGGCAGGCAGGGCGCAGTGCGGATCTGGCTGTGTCCACTCACCCACGGCAGGCGGTCAGGCAGGGCGCAGTGCGGATCTGGCTGTGTCCACTCACCAACGGCAGACGGTCAGGCAGGGCGCAGTGCGGATCTGGCTGTGTCCACTCACCCACGGCAGGCGGTCAGGCAGGGTGCAGTGCGGATCTGGCTGTGTCCACGCACCCACAGCATGCGGTCAGCCAGGGCGCAGTGCGGATCTGGCTGTGTCCACTCACCCACGGCAGGCGCTCAGGCAGAGCGCTATGCGGATCTGGCTGTGTCCACTCACCCAGGGGAGACGGGCAGGCAAGGCGCAGTGTGGACCTGGCTGTGTCCACTCACCCACGGGAGACGGGCAGAGACTGTGCTGTGTGGATATGGCTATGTCCACTGACCCACGGCAGACGGGAAGGCAGGGCGCAGTGCAGATCTGGCTGTGTCCACTCACCCACGGCAGACGGTCAGGCAGGGTGCAGTGCGGATCTCGCTGTGTCCACTCACCCACGGGAGACGGGCAGGCAGGGCGCAGTGCGGATCTGGCTGTGTCCACTCACCAACGTGAGTCGGGCAGGCAAGGCGCAGTGCGGATCTGGCTGTGTCCACTCACCCACGGGAGACGGCCAGGCAGGGCGCAGTGCGGATCCAGCTGTGTCCACTCACCCACGGGAGATGGGCAGAGACGGTGCTGTGTGGATCTGGCTATGTCCACTGTCCCACGGCAGACGGGCAGGCAGGGTACAGTACGGATCTGGCTGTGTCCACTCACCCACGGCAGGCGGTCAGACAGGGCGCGGTGCGGATCTGGCTGTGTCCACTCACCCACGGCAGACGGTCAGGCAGGGCGCAGTGCGGATCTGGCTGTGTCCACTCACCCACGGGAGACGGGCAGGCAGCACGCAGTGCGGATACGGCTGTGTCCACTCACCCACGGGAGACGGGCAGGTAGGGCGCAGTGCGGATCTGGCTGTTTCCACTCGCCAACGGCAGGCGGTCAGGCAGGGCGCAGTGCGGATCTGGCTGTGTCCACTCACCCACGTCAGACGGTCAGACAGGGTGCAGTGCGGATCTGGCTGTGTCCACTCACCACGGGAGACGGGCAGGCAGGGCGCAGTGCGGATCTGGCTGTGTCCACTCACCCAAGTGAGACGGGCAGGCAAGGCTCAGTGCGGATATGGCTGTGTACACTCACCCACGGGAGACGGGCAGGCAGGGCGCAGTGCGGATCTGGCTGTGTCCACTCACCCACGGGAGACTGGCAGGCAGGGCGCAGTGCGGATCTCGCTGTGTCCACTCACCCACGGCAGACGGTCAGGCAGGGCGCAGTGCGGATCTGGCTGTGTCCACTCACCCACGGCAGACGGGCAGGCAGGGCGCAGTGCGGATCTGGCTGTGTCCACTCGCCCACGGGAGACGGGCAGGCAGGGCGCAGTGTGGATCTGGCTGTGTCCACTCACCCACGGCAGGCGGTCAGCAGGGCGCAGTGCGGATCTGGCTGTGTCCACTCGCCCACGGGAGACGGGCAGGCAGGGCGCAGTGCGGATCTGGCTGTGTCCACTCACCCACGGCAGACGGTCAGGCAGGGCGCAGTGCGGATCTGGCTGTGTCCACTCACCCACGGCAGGCGGTCAGGCAGGGCGCAGTGCGGATCCAGCTGTGTCCACTCACCCACGGGAGATGGGCAGAGACGGTGCTGTGTGGATCTGGCTATGTCCACTGTCCCACGGCAGACGGGCAGGCAGGGTACAGTACGGATCTGGCTGTGTCCACTCACCCACGGCAGGCGGTCAGACAGGGCGCGGTGCGGATCTGGCTGTGTCCACTCACCCACGGCAGACGGTCAGGCAGGGCGCAGTGCGGATCTGGCTGTGTCCACTCACCCACGGGAGACGGGCAGGCAGCACGCAGTGCGGATACGGCTGTGTCCACTCACACACGGGAGACGGGCAGGCAGGGCGCAGTGCGGATCTGGCTGTTTCCACTCGCCAACGGCAGACGGGCAGGCAGGGCGCAGTGCGGATCCAGCTGTGTCCACTCACCCACGGGAGATGGGCAGAGACGGTGCTGTGTGGATCTGGCTATGTCCACTGACCCACGGCAGACGGGCAGGCAGGGTACAGTACGGATCTGGCTGTGTCCACTCACCCACGGCAGGCGATCAGACAGGGCGCGGTGCGGATCTGGCTGTGTCCACTCACCCACGGCAGACGGTCAGGCAGGGCGCAGTGCGGATCTGGCTGTGTCCACTCACCCACGGGAGACGGGCAGGCAGCACGCAGTGCGGATCCGGCTGTGTCCACTCACACACGGGAGACGGGCAGGCAGGGCGCAGTGCGGATCTGGCTGTTTCCACTCGCCAACGGCAGACGGGCAGGCGGGGCGCAGTGCGGATCCTGCTGTGTCCACTCACCCACGTCAGACGGTCAGACAGGGTGCAGTGCGGATCTGGCTGTGTCCACTCACCACGGGAGACGGGCAGGCAGGGCGCAGTGCGGATCTGGCTGTGTCCACTCACCCAAGTGAGACGGGCAGGCAAGGCTCAGTGCGGATATGGCTGTGTCCACTCACCCACGGGAGACGGGCAGGCAGGGCGCAGTGCGGATCTGGCTGTGTCCACTCACCCACGGGGACGGGCAGGCAGGGCGCAGTGCGGATCTGGCTGTGTCCACTCACCCACGGGAGACGGGCAGGCAAGGCTCAGGGCAGATCTGGCTATGTCCACTCACCCACGGGAGACGGGCAGGCAGGGCGCAGTTCGGATCAGGCTGTGTCCACTCACCCACGGGAGACGGGCAGGCAGGGCGCAGTGTGGATCTCGCTGTGTACACTCACCCACGGCAGACGGTCAGGCAGGGCGCAGTGCGGATCTGGCTGTGTCCACTCACCCACGGCAGACGGGCAGGCAGGGCGCAGTGCGGTTCTGGCTGTGTCCACTCACTGACGGAAGACGGGCAGGCAAGACGCAGTGCGGATCTGGCTGTCTCCACTCACCCACGGGAGACGGGCAGGCAGGGCGCAGTCGGATCTGGCTGTGTCCACTCAACCACGGGAGACGGGCAGGCTGGGCGCAGTGCGGATCTGGCTGTGTCCACTCACCCACGGGAGACGGGAAGGCAGGGCGCAGTGCGGATCTGGCTGTGTCCACTCATCCACGGGAGACGGGCAGGCAAGGCGCAGTGCGGATCTCGCTGTGTCCACTCACCCACGGCAGACGGTCAGGCTGGGCGCAGTGCGGATCTGGCTGTGTCCACTCACCCACGGCAGACGGGCAGGCAGGGCGCAGTGCGGATCTGGCTGTGTCCACTCACCCACGGGAGACGGGCAGGCAGGGCGCAGTGCGGATCTCGCTGTGTCCACTCACCCACGGCAGACGGTCAGGCTGGGCGCAGTGCGGATCTGGCTGTGTCCACTCACCCACGGGAGACGGGCAGGCAGGGCGCAGTGCGGATCTCGCTGTGTCCACTCACCCACGGGAGACGGGCAGGCAGGGCGCAGTGCGGATCTGGCTGTGTCCACTCACCAACGTGAGTCGGGCAGGCAAGGCGCAGTGCGGATCTGGCTGTGTCCACTCACCCACGGGAGACGGCCAGGCAGGGCGCAGTGCGGATCCGGCTGTGTCCACTCACCCACGGCAGGCGGTCAGGCAGGGCGCAGTGCGGATCCGGCTGTGTCCACGCACCCACAGAATGCGGTCAGCCAGGGCGCAGTGCGGATCTGGCTGTGTCCACTCACCCACGGCAGGTGCTCAGGCAGAGCGCAGTGCGGATCTGGCTGTGTCCACTCACCCACGGCAGACTGTCAGGCAGGGCGCAGTGCGGATCTGGCTGTGTCCACTCGCCCACGGGAAACGGGCAGGCAGGGCGCAGTGCGGATCTGGCTGTGTCCACTTACCCACGGGAGACGGGCAGGCAGGGCGCAGTAGGATCTGGCTGTGTCCACTCACTGACGGAAGACGGGCAGGCAAGACGCAGTGCGGATCTGGCTGTGTCCACTCACCCACGGGAGACGGGCAGGCAGGGCGCAGTGCGGATCTGGCTGTGTCCACTCACCCACGGGAGACGGGCAGGCTGGGCGCAGTGCGGATCTGGCTGTGTCCACTCACCCACGGGAGACGGGTAGGCAGGGCGCAGTGCGGATCTGGCTGTGTCCACTCACCCACGGGAGACGGGCAGGCAGGGCGCAGTGCGGATCTCGCTGTGTCCACTCACCCACGGCAGACAGTCAGGCAGGGCGCAGTGCAGATCTGGCTGTGTCCACTCACCCACGGCAGACGGGCAGGCAGGGCGCAGTGCGGATCTGGCTGTGTCCACTCGCCCACGGGAGACGGGCAGGCAGGGCGCAGTGCGGATCTGGCTGTGTCCACTCACCCACGGCAGGCGGTCAGGCAGGGCGCAGTGCGGATCTGGCTGTGTCCACTCACCAACGGCAGACGGTCAGGCAGGGCGCAGTGCGGATCTGGCTGTGTCCACTCACCCACGGCAGGCGGTCAGGCAGGGTGCAGTGCGGATCTGGCTGTGTCCTCGCACCCACAGCATGCGGTCAGCCAGGGCGCAGTGCGGATCTGGCTGTGTCCACTCACACACGGCAGGCGCTCAGGCAGAGCGCTATGCGGATCTGGCTGTGTCCACTCACCCAGGGGAGACGGGCAGGCAAGGCGCAGTGTGGACCTGGCTGTGTCCACTCACCCACGGGAGACGGGCAGAGAGTGTGCTGTGTGGATATGGCTATGTCCACTGACCCACGGCAGACGGGAAGGCAGGGCGCAGTGCAGATCTGGCTGTGTCCACTCACCCACGGCAGACGGTCAGGCAGGGTGCAGTGCGGATCTGGCTGTGTCCACTCACCCACGGGAAACGGGCAGGCAGGGCGCAGTGCGGATCTGGCTGTGTCCACTCACCAACGTGAGTCGGGCAGGCAAGGCGCAGTGCGGATCTGGCTGTGTCCACTCACCCACGGGAGACGGGCAGGCAGGGCGCAGTGCGGATCCGGCTGTGTCCACTCACCCACGGGAGATGGGCAGAGACGGTGCTGTGTGGATCTGGCTATGTCCACTGACCCACGGCAGACGGGCAGGCAGGGTACAGTACGGATCTGGCTGTGTCCACTCACCCACGGCAGGAAGTCAGGCAGGGCGCAGTGCGGATCTGGCTGTGTCCACTCACCGACGGCAGACGGTCAGGCAGGGCGCAGTGCGGATCTGGCTGTGTCCACTCACCCACGTGAGACGGGCAGGCAGCACGCAGTGTGGATCCGACTGTGTCCACTCACCCACGGGAGACGGGCAGGCAGGGCGCAGTGCGGATCTGGCTGTGTCCACTCACCCACGAGTGACGGGCAGGCAGGGCGCAGTGCAGATCTGGCTGTGTCCACTCACCCATGGGAGACGGGCAGGCAAGGCTCAGTGCAGATCTGGCTATGTCCACTCACCCACGAGAGACGGGCAGGCAGGGCGCAGTGTGGATCCGGCTGTGTCCACTCACCCACGGGAGACGGGCAGGCAGGGCGCAGTGTGGATCTCGCTGTGTCCACTCACCCACGGCAGACGGTCAGGCAGGGCGCAGTGCGGATCTGGCTGTGTCCACTCACCCACGGCAGACAGGCAGGAAGGGCGCAGTGCGGATCTGGCTGTGTCCACTCACCCACGGGAGACGGGCAGGCAGGGTGCAGTGCGGATCTGGCTGTGTCCACTCACCCACGGCAAACGGGCAGGCAGGGCGCAGTGCGGATCTGGCTGTGTCCACTCGCCCACGGGAGACGGGCAGGCAGGGCGCAGTGCGGATCTGGCTGTGTCCACTCACCCACGGCAGGCGGTCAGGCAGGGGGCAGTGCGGATCTGGCTGTGTCCACGCACCCACAGCATGCAGTCAGCCAGGGCGCAGTGCGGATCTGGCTGTGTCCACTCACCCACGGCAGGCGCTCAGGCAGAGCGCAGTGCGGATCTGGCTGTGTCCACTCACCCAGGGGAGACGGGCAGGCAAGGCGCAGTGTGGACCTGGCTGTGTCCACTCACCCACGGGAGACGGGCAGAGAGTGTGCTGTGTGGATATGGCTATGTCCACTGACCAACGGCAGACGGGCAGGCAGGGCGCAGTGCAGATCTGGCTGTGTCCACTCACCCACGTCAGACGGTCAGACAGGGTGCAGTGCGGATCTGGCTGTGTCCACTCACCACGGGAGACGGGCAGGCAGGGCGCAGTGCGGATCTGGCTGTGTCCACTCACCCAAGTGAGACGGGCAGGCAAGGCTCAGTGCGGATATGGCTGTGTCCACTCACCCACGGGAGACGGGCAGGCAGGGCGCAGTGCGGATCTGGCTGTGTCCACTCACCCACGGGAGACGGGCAGGCAGGGCGCATGCGGATCTGGCTGTGTCCACTCACCCACGGGAGACGGGCAGGCAAGGCTCAGTGCAGATCTGGCTATGTCCACTCACCCACGGGAGACGGGCAGGCAGGGCGCAGTGCGGATCTGGCTGTGTCCACTCACCCACCGGAGACGGGCAGGCAGGGCGCAGTGTGGATCTCGCTGTGTCCACTCACCCACGGCAGACGGTCAGGCAGGACGCAGTGCGGATCTGGCTGTGTCCACTCACCCACGGCAGACGGGCAGGCAGGGCGCAGTGCGGATCTGGCTGTGTCCACTCACTGACGGAAGACGGGCAGGCAAGACGCCCTGCGGATCTGGCTGTGTCCACTCACCCACGGGAGACGGGCAGGCAGGGCGCAGTGCGGATCTGGCTGTGTCCACTCACCCACGGGAGACGGGCAGGCTGGGCGCAGTGCGGATCTGGCTGTGTCCACTCACCCACTGGAGACGGGAAGGCAGGGCGCAGTGCGGATCTGGCTGTGTCCACTCACCCACGGGAGACGGGCAGGCAGGGCGCAGTGCGGATCTCGCTGTGTCCACTCACCCACGGCAGACGGTCAGGCAGGGCGCAGTGCGGATCTGGCTGTGTCCACTCACCCATGGCAGACGGGCAGGCAGGGCGCAGTGCGGATCTGGCTGTGTCCACTCGCCCACGGGAGACGGGCAGGAAGGGCGCAGTGCGGATCTGGCTGTGTCCACTCACCCATGGCAGACGGGCAGGCAGGGCGCAGTGGGGATCTGGCTGTGTCCACTCACCAACGTGAGTCGGGCTGGCAAGGCGCAGTGCGGATCTGGCTTTGGCCACTCACCCACGGGAGACGGCCAGGCAGGGCACAGTGCGGATCCGGCTGTGTCCACTCACCCACGGCAGGCGGTCAGGCAGGGCGCAGTGCGGATCTGGCTGTGTCCACGCACCCACAGCATGTGGTCAGCCAGGGCGCAGTGCGGATCTGGCTGTGTCCACTCACCCACGGCAGGCGCTCAGGCAGAGCGCAGTGCGGATCTGGCTGTGTCCACTCACCCACGGCAGACTGTCAGGCAGGGCGCCGTGCGGATCTGGCTATGTCCACTCGCCCACGGCAGACGGGCAGGCAGGGCGCAGTGCGGATCTGGCTGTGTCCAGTCGCCCATGGGAGACGGGCAGGCAGGGCGCAGTGCGGATCGGGCTGTGTCCACTCGCCCACGGCAGGCGGTTAGGCAGGGCGCAGTGCGGATCTGGCTGTGTCCACTCACACACGGCAGACGGTCAGGCAGGGCGCAGTGCGGATCTGGCTGTGTCCACTCACACACGGCAGACGGTCAGGCAGGGCGCAGTGCGGATCTGGCTGTGTCCACTCACCCACGGCAGGCGGTCAGGCAGGGTGCAGTGCGGATCTGGCTGTGTCCACGCACCCACAGCATGCAGTCAGCCAGGGCGCAGTGCGGATCTGGCTGTGTCCACTCACCCACGGCAGGCGCTCAGGCAGAGCGCAGTGCGGATCTGGCTGTGTCCACTCACCCAGGGGAGACGGGCAGGCAAGGCGCAGTGTGGACCTGGCTGTGTCCACTCACCCACGGGAGACGGGCAGAGAGTGTGCTGTGTGGATATGGCTATGTCCACTGACCCACGGCAGACGGGCAGGCAGGGCGCAGTGCAGATCTGGCTGTGTCCACTCACCCACGGCAGACGGTCAGGCAGGGTGCACTGCGGATCTGGCTGTGTCCACTCACCCACGGGAGACGGGCAGGCAGGGCGCAGTGCGGATCTGGCTGTGTCCACTCACCAACGTGAGACTGGCAGGCAAGGCGCTGTGCGGATCCGGCTGTGTCCACTCACCCACGGGAGACGGGCATGCAGGGCGCAGTGCGGATCCGGCTGTGTCCACTCACCCACGGGAGATGGGCAGAGACTGTGCTGTGTGGATCTGGCTATGTCCACTGACCCACGTCAGACGGGCAGGCAGGGCGCAGTGCGGATCTGGATGTGTCCACTCACCCACGTGAGACGGGCAGGCAAGGCTCAGTGCGGATCTGGCTGTGTCCACTCACCCACGGGAGACGGGCAGGCAGGGCGCAGTGCGTATCTGGCAGTGTCCACTCACCCACGGGAGACGGGCAGGCAAGGCGCAGTGCGGATCTGGCTGTGTCAACTCACCCACGGGAGACGGGCAGGCAGGGCGCAGTGCGGATCCGTCTGTGTCAACTCACCCACGGGAGACGGGCAGGTAGGGCGCAGTGCGGATCTGGCTGTGTCCACTCGCCCACGGGAGGCGGTCAGGCAGGGCGCAGTGCGGATTTGGCTGTGTCCACTCACCCACGGGAGACGGGCAGGCAGGGCGCAGTGCGGATCTGGCTGTGTCAACTCACCCACGGGAGACGGGCAGGCAGGGCGCAGTGCGGATCTGGCTGTGTCCACTCGCCCACGGGAGACGGGCAGGTAGGGCGCAGTGCGGATCTGGCTGTGTCCACTCGCCCACGGCAGGCGGTCAGGCAGGGCGCAGTGCGGATCTGGCTGTGTCCACTCACCCACGGCAGACGGTCAGGCAGGGCGCAGTGCGGATCTGGCTGTGTCCACTCACCCACGGCAGGCGGTCAGGCAGGGTGCAGTGCGGATCTGGCTGTGTCCACGCACCCACAGCATGCGGTCAGCCAGGGCGCAGTGCGGATCTGGCTGTGTCCACTCACCCACGGCAGGCGCTCAGGCAGAGCGCAGTGCGGATCTGGCTGTGTCCACTCACCCAGGGGAGACGGGCAGGCAAGGCGCAGTGTGGACCTGGCTGTGTCCACTCACCCACGGGAGACGGGCAGAGAGTGTGCTGTGTGGATATGGCTATGTCCACTGACCCACGGCAGACGGGCAGGCAGAACGCAGTGCAGATCTGGCTGTGTCCACTCACCCACGGCAGACGGTCAGGCAGTGTGCAGTGCGGATCTGGCTGTGTCCACTCACCCACGGGAGACGGGCAGGCAGGGCGCAGTGCGGATCTGGCTGTGTCCACTCACCAACGTGAGTCGGGCAGGCAAGGCGCAGTGCGGATCTGGCTGTGTCCACTCACCCACGGGAGACGGCCAGGCAGGGCGCAGTGCGGATCCAGCTGTGTCCACTCACCCACGGGAGATGGGCAGAGACGGTGCTGTGTGGATCTGGCTATGTCCACTGACCCACGGCAGACGGGCAGGCAGGGTACAGTACGGATCTGGCTGTGTCCACTCACCCACGGCAGGCGGTCAGACAGGGCGCGGTGCGGATCTGGCTGTGTCCACTCACCCACGGCAGACGGTCAGGCAGGGCGCAGTGCGGATCTGGCTGTGTCCACTCACCACGGGAGACGGGCAGGCAGGGCGCAGTGCGGATCTGGCTGTGTCCACTCACCCAAGTGAGACGGGCAGGCAAGGCTCAGTGCGGATATGGCTGTGTCCACTCACCCACGGGAGACGGGCAGGCAGGGCGCAGTGCGGATCTGGCTGTGTCCACTCACCCAAGTGAGACGGGCAGGCAAGGCTCAGTGCGGATATGGCTGTGTCCACTCACCCACGGGAGACGGGCAGGCAGGGCGCAGTGCGGATCTGGCTGTGTCCACTCACCCACGGGAGACGGGCAGGCAGGGCGCAGTGCGGATCTGGCTGTGTCCACTCACCCACGGGAGACGGGCAGGCAAGGCTCAGTGCAGATCTGGCTATGTCCACTCACCCACGGGAGACGGGCAGGCAGGGCGCAGTGCGGATCTGGCTGTGTCCACTCACCCACGGGAGACGGGCAGGCAGGGCGCAGTGTGGATCTCGCTGTGTCCACTCACCCACGGCAGACGGTCAGGCAGGGCGCAGTGCGTATCTGGCTGTGTCCACTCACCCACGGCAGACGGGCAGGCAGGGCGCAGTGCGGATCTGGCTGTGTCCACTCACTGACGGAAGACGGGCAGGCAAGACGCAGTGCGGATCTGGCTGTGTCCACTCACCCACGGGAGACGGGCAGGCAGGGCGCAGTGCGGATCTGCCTGTGTCCACTCACCCACGGGAGACGGGCAGGCTGGGCGCAGTGCGGATCTGGCTGTGTCCACTCACCCACGGGAGACGGGAAGGCAGTGCGCAGTGCGGATCTGGCTGTGTCCACTCACCCACGGGAGACGGGCAGGCAGGGCGCAGTGCGGATCTCGCTGTGTCCACTCACCCACGGCAGACGGTCAGGCAGGGCGCAGTGCGGATCTGGCTGTGTCCACTCACCCACGGCAGACGGGCAGGCAGGCCGCAGTGCGGATCTGGCTGTGTCCACTCGCCCACGGGAGACGGGCAGGCAGGGCGCAGTGCGGATCTGGCTGTGTCCACTCACCCACGGCAGGCGGTCAGGCAGGGCGCAGTGCGGATCTGGCTGTGTCCATTCACCCACGGCAGACGGTCAGGCAGGGCGCAGTGCGGATTTGGCTGTGTCCACTCACCAACGGCAGGCGGTCAGGCAGGGTGCAGTGCGGATCTGGCTGTGTCCACGCACCCACAGAATGCGGTCAGCCAGGGCGCAGTGCGGATCTGGCTGTGTCCACTCACCCACGGGAGATGGGCAGAGACGGTGCTGTGTGGATCTGGCTATGTCCACTGAACCACGGCAGACGGGCAGGCAGGGTACAGTACGGATCTGGCTGTGTCCACTCACCCACGGCAGGCGGTCAGACAGGGCGCGGTGCGGATCTGGCTGTGTCCACTCACCCACGGCAGACGGTCAGGCAGGGCGCAGTGCGGATCTGGCTGTGTCCACTCACCCACGGGAGACGGGCAGGCAGCATGCAGTGCGGATCCGGCTGTGTCCACTCACCCACGGGAGACGGGCAGGCAGGGCGCAGTGCGGATCTGGCTGTTTCCACTCGCCAACGGCAGACGGGCAGGCAGGGCGCATGCGGATCTGGCTGTGTCCACTCACCCACGTCAGACGGTCAGACAGGGTGCAGTGCGGATCTGGCTGTGTCCACTCACCACGGGAGACGGGCAGGCAGGGCGCAGTGCGGATCTGGCTGTGTCCACTCACCCAAGTGAGACGGGCAGGCAAGGCTCAGTGCGGATATCGCTGTGTCCACTCACCCACGGGAGTCGGGCAGGCAGGGCGCAGTGCGGATCTGGCTGTGTCCACTCACCCACGGGAGACGGGCAGGCAGGGCGCATGCGGATCTGGCTGTGTCCACTCACCCACGGGAGACGGGCAGGCAAGGCTCAGTGCAGATCTGGCTATGTCCACTCACCCACGGGAGACGGGCAGGCAGGGCGCAGTGCGGATCTGGCTGTGTCCACTCACCCACGGGAGACGGGCAGGCAGGGCGCAGTGTGGATCTCGCTGTGTCCACTCACCCACGGCAGACGGTCAGGCAGGGCGCAGTGCGGATCTGGCTGTGTCCACTCACCCACGGCAGACGGGCAGGCAGGGCGCAGTGCGGATCTGGCTGTGTCCACTCACCCACGGGAGACGGGCAGGCAGGGCGCTGTGCGGATCTGGCTGTGTCCACTCACCCACGGGAGACGGGCAGGCTGGGCGCAGTGCGGATCTGGCTGTGTCCACTCACCCACGGGAGACGGGAAGGCAGGGCGCAGTGCGGATCTGGCTGTGTCCACTCACCCACGGGAAACGGGCAGGCAGGGCGCAGTGCGGATCTCGCTGTGTCCACTCACCCACGGCAGACGGTCAGGCAGGGCGCAGTGCGGATCTGGCTGTGTCCACTCACCCACGGCAGACGGGCAGGCAGGGCGCAGTACGGATCTGGCTGTGTCCACTCGCCCACGGGAGACGGGCAGGCAGGGCGCAGTGCGGATCTGGCTGTGTCCATTCACCCACGGCAGACGGTCAGGCAGGGCGCAGTGCGGATCTGGCTGTGTCCACTCACCCACGGGAGACGGGCAGAGAGTGTGCTGTGTGGATATGGCTATGTCCACTGACCCACGGCAGACGGGCAGGCAGGGCGCAGTGCAGATCTGGCTGTGTCCACTCACCCACGGCAGACGGTCAGGCAGGGTGCAGTGCGGATCTGGCTGTGTCCACTCACCCACGGGAGACGGGCAGGCAGGGCGCAGTGCGGATCTGGCTGTGTCCACTCACCAACGTGAGTCGGGCAGGCAAGGCGCAGTGCGGATCTGCATGTGTCCACTCACCCACGGGAGACGGGCAGGCAGGGCGCAGTGCGGATCCGGCTGTGTCCACTCATCCACGGGAGATGGGCAGAGACGGTGCTGTGTGGATCTGGCTATGTCCACTGACCCACGGCAGACGGGCAGGCAGGGTACAGTACGGATCTGGCTGTGTCCACTCACCCACGGCAGGCGGTCAGGCAGGGTACACTGCGGATCTGGCTGTGTCCACTCACCCACGGCAGACGGTCAGGCAGGGCGCAGTGCGGATCTGGCTGTGTCCACTCACCCACGGCAGGCGGTCAGGCAGGGCGCAGTGCGGATCTGGCTGTGTCCACGCACCCACAGCATGCGGTCAGCCAGGGCGCAGTGCGGATCTGGCTGTGTCCACTCACCCACGGGAGACGGGCAGGGCGCAGTGCGGATCTGGCTGTGTCCACTCACCAACGTGAGACGGGCAGGCAAGGCGCAGTGCGGATCCGGCTGTGTCCACTCACCCACGGGAGACGGGCATGCAGGGCACAGTGCGGATCCGGCTGTGTCCACTCACCCACGGGAGACGGGCATGCAGGGCGCAGTGCGGATCTGGATGTGTCCACTCACCCACGTGAGACGGGCAGGCAAGGCTCAGTGCGGATCTGGCTGTGTCCACTCACCCAGGGAGACCGGCAGGCAGGGCGCAGTGCGTCTCTGGCTGTGTCCACTCACCCACGGGAGACGGGCAGGCAGGGCGCAGTGCGGATCTGGCAGTGTCCACTCACCCACGGGAGACGGGCAGGCAGGGCGCAGTGTGGATCTCGCTGTGTCCACTCACCCACGGCAGACGGTCAGGCAGGGCGCAGTGCGAATCTGGCTGTGTCCACTCACCCACGGCAGACGGGCAGGCAGGGCGCAGTGCGGATCTGGCTGTGTCCACTCACCCACGGCAGACGGGCAGGCAGGGCGCAGTGCGGATCTGGCTGTGTCCACTCACCCACGGGAGACGGGCAGGCAGGGCGCAGTGCGGATCTGGCTGTGTCCACTCACCCACGGTAGACGGGCAGGCTGGGCGCAGTGCGGATCTGGCTGTGTCCACTCACCCACGGGAGACGGGAAGGCAGGGCGCAGTTCGGATCTGGCTGTGTCCACTCAACCACGGGAGACGAGCAGGCAGGGCGCAGTTCGGATCTCGCTGTGTCGACTCGCCCACGGGAGACGGTCAGGCAGGGCGCAGTGCGGATCTGGATATGTCCACTCACCCACGGCAGACGGGCAGGCAGGGCGCAGTGCGGATCTGGCTGTGTCCACTCGCCCACGGGAGACGGGCAGGCAGGGCGCAGTGCGGATCTGGCTGTGTCCACTCACCCATGGCAGGCGGTCAGGCAGGGCGCAGTGCGGATCTGGCTGTGTCCACTCACCCACGGCAGACGGTCAGGCAGGGCGCAGTGCGGATCTGGCTGTGTCCACTCACCCACGGCAGGCGGTCAGGCAGGGCGCAGTGCGCATCTGGCTGTGTCCACGCACCCACAGCATGCGGTCAGCCAGAGCGCAGTGCGGATCTGGCTGTGTCCACTCACCCACGGCAGGCGCTCAGGCAGAGCGCAGTGCGGATCTGGCTGTGTCCACTCACCCACGGCAGACTGTCAGGCAGGGCGCAGTGCGGATCTGGCTATGTCCACTCGCCCACGGCAGACGGGCAGGCAGGGCGCAGTGCGGATCTGGCTGTGTCCACTCGCCCACGGGAGACGGGCAGGCAGGGCGCAGTGCGGATCTGGCTGTGTCCACTTACGCACGGGAGACGGGCAGGCAGGGCGCAGTCGGATCTGGCTGTGTCCACTCACTGACGGAAGACGGGCAGGCAAGACGCAGTGCGGATCTGGCTGTGTCCACTCACCCACGGGAGACGGGCAGTGCGGATGTGGCTGTGTACACTCACCCACGGCAGACTGTCAGGCAGGGCGCAGTGCGGATCTGGCTATGTTCACTCGCCCACGGCAGACGGGCAGGCAGGGCGCAGTGCGGATCTGGCTGTGTCCACTCGCCCACGGGAGACGGGCAGGCAGGGCGCAGTGCGGATCTGGCTGTGTCCACTTACGCACGGGAGACAGGCAGGCAGGGCGCAGTCGGACCTGGCTGTGTCCACTCACTGACGGAAGACGGGCAGGCAAGACGCAGTGCGGATCCGGCTGTGTCCACTCACCCACGGGAGACGGGCAGGCAGGGCGCAGTGCGGAGCTGGCTGTGTCCACTTACCCACGGGAGACGGGCAGGCAGGGCGCAGTGCGGATCTGGCTGTGTCCACTCACCCAGGGGAGACGGGCATGCAAGGCGCAGTGTGGACCTGGCTGTGTCCACTCAACCACGGGAGACGGGCAGAGAGTGTGCTGTGTGGATATGGCTATGTCCACTGACCCACGGCAGACGGTCAGGCAGGGTGCAGTGCGGATCTGGCTGTGTCCACTCACCCACGGGAGACGGGCAGGCAGGGCGCAGTGCGGATCTGGCTGTGTCCACTCACCAACGTGAGTCGGGCAGGCAAGGCGCAGTGCGGATCTGGCTGTGTCCATTCACCCACGGGAGACGGCCAGGCAGGGCGCAGTGCGGATCCAGCTGTGTCCACTCACCCACGGGAGATGGGCAGAGACGGTGCTGTGTGGATCTGGCTATGTCCACTGACCCACGGCAGACGGGCAGGCAGGGTACAGTACGGATCTGGCTGTGTCCACTCACCCACGGCAGGCGGTCAGACAGGGCGCGGTGCGGATCTGGCTGTGTCCACTCACCCACGGCAGACGGTCAGGCAGGGCGCAGTGCGGATCTGGCTGTGTCCACTCACCCACGGGAGACGGGCAGGCAGCACGCAGTGCGGATCCGGCTGTGTCCACTCACACACGGGAGACGGGCAGGCAGGGCGCAGTGCGGATCTGGCTGTTTCCACTCGCCAACGGCAGACGGGCAGGCGGGGCGCAGTGCGGATCTCGCTGTGTCCACTCGCCCACGGGAGACGGGCAGGCAGGGCGCAGTGCGGATCTGGCTGTGTCCACTCACCCACGGCAGGCGGTCAGGCAGGGCGCAGTGCGGATCTGGCTGTGTCCATTCACCCACGGCAGACGGTCAGGCAGGGTGCAGTGCGGATTTGGCTGTGTCCACTCACCAACGGCAGGCGGTCAGGCAGGGTGCAGTGCGGATCTGGCTGTGTCCACGCACCCACAGAATGCGGTCAGCCAGGGCGCAGTGCGGATCTGGCTGTGTCCACTCACCCACGGGAGATGGGCAGAGACGGTGCTGTGTGGATCTGGCTATGTCCACTGACCCACGGCAGACGGGCAGGCAGGGTACAGTGCGGATCTGGCTGTGTCCACTCACCCACGGCAGGCGGTCAGACAGGGCGCGGTGCGGATCTGGCTGTGTCCACTCACCCACGGCAGACGGTCAGGCAGGGCGCAGTGCGGATCTGGCTGTGTCCACTCACCCACGGGAGACGGGCAGGCAGCATGCAGTGCGGATCCGGCTGTGTCCACTCACCCACGGGAGACGGGCAGGCAGGGCGCAGTGCGGATCTGGCTGTTTCCACTCGCCAACGGCAGACGGGCAGGCAGGGCGCAGTGCGGATCTGGCTGTGTCCACTCACCCACGTCAGACGGTCAGACAGGGTGCAGTGCGGATCTGGCTGTGTCCACTCACCACGGGAGACGGGCAGGCAGGGCGCAGTGCGGATCTGGCTGTGTCCACTCACCCAAGTGAGACGGGCAGGCAAGGCTCAGTGCGGATATGGCTGTGTCCACTCACCCACGGGAGTCGGGCAGGCAGGGCGCAGTGCGGATCTGGCTGTGTCCACTCACCCACGGGAGACGGGCAGGCAGGGCGCATGCGGATCTGGCTGTGTCCACTCACCCACGGGAGACGGGCAGGCAAGGCTCAGTGCAGATCTGGCTATGTCCACTCACCCACGGGAGACGGGCAGGCAGGGCGCAGTGCGGATCTGGCTGTGTCCACTCACCCACGGGAGACGGGCAGGCAGGGCGCAGTGTGGATCTCGCTATGTCCACTCACCCACGGCAGACGGTCAGGCAGGGCGCAGTGCGGATCTGGCTGTGTCCACTCACCCACGGCAGACGGGCAGGCAGGGCGCAGTGCGGATCTGGCTGTGTCCACTCACCCACGGGAGACGGGCAGGCAGGGCGCAGTGCGGATCTGGCTGTGTCCACTCACCCACGGGAGACGGGCAGGCTGGGCGCAGTGCGGATCTGGCTGTGTCCACTCACCCACGGGAGACGGGAAGGCAGGGCGCAGTGCGGATCTGGCTGTGTCCACTCACCCACGGGAGACGGGCAGGCAGGGCGCAGTGCGGATCTCGCTGTGTCCACTCACCCACGGCAGACGGTCAGGCATGGCGCAGTGCGGATCTGGCTGTGTCCACTCACCCACGGCAGACGGGCAGGAAGGGCGCAGTGCAGATCTGGCTGTGTCCACTCGCCCACGGGAGACGGGCAGGCAGGGCGCAGTGCGGATCTGGCTGTGTCCATTCACCCACGGCAGACGGTCAGGCAGGGCGCAGTGCGGATCTGGCTGTGTCCACTCACCCACGGGAGACGGGCAGAGAGTGTGCTGTGTGGATATGGCTATGTCCACTGACCCACGGCAGACGGGCAGGCAGGGCGCAGTGCAGATCTGGCTGTGTCCACTCACCCACGGCAGACGGTCAGGCAGGGTGCAGTGCGGATCTGGCTGTGTCCACTCACCCACGGGAGACGGGCAGGCAGGGCGCAGTGCGGATCTGGCTGTGTCCACTCACCAACGTGAGTCGGGCAGGCAAGGCGCAGTGCGGATCTGCATGTGTCCACTCACCCACGGGAGACGGGCAGGCAGGGCGCAGTGCGGATCCGGCTGTGTCCACTCACCCACGGGAGATGGGCAGAGACGGTGCTGTGTGGATCTGGCTATGTCCACTGACCCACGGCAGACGGGCAGGCAGGGTACAGTACGGATCTGGCTGTGTCCACTCACCCACGGCAGGCGGTCAGGCAGGGCGCAGTGCGAATCTGGCTGTGTCCACTCACCCACGGCAGGCCGTCAGGCAGGGCGCAGTGCGGATCTGGCTGTGTCCACTCACCCACGGCAGAAAGTCAGGCAGGGCGCAGTGCGGATCTGGCTGTGTCCACTCACCCACGGCAGACGGGCAGGCAGGGCGCAGTGTGGATCTGGCTGTGTCCACTCACCCACGGCCGACGATCAGGAAGGGCGCAGTGCGGATCTGGCTGTGTCCACTCACCCACGGCAGGCGGTCAGGCAGGGTACACTGCGGATCTGGCTGTGTCCACTCACCCATGGCAGACGGTCAGGCAGGGCGCAGTGCGGATCTGGCTGTGTCCACTCACCCACCGCAGGCGGTCAGGCAGGGCGCAGTGCGGATCTGGCTGTGTCCACGCACCCACAGCATGCGGTCAGCCAGGGCGCAGTGCGGATCTGGCTGTGTCCACTCACCCACGGGAGACGGGCAGGGCGCAGTGCGGATCTGGCTGTGTCCACTCACCAACGTGAGACGGGCAGGCAAGGCGCAGTGCGGATCCGGCGGTGTCCACTCACCCACGGGAGACGGGCATGCAGGGCACAGTGCGGATCCGGCTGTGTCCACTCACCCACGGGAGACGGGCATGCAGGGCGCAGTGCGGATCTGGATGTGTCCACTCACCCACGTGAGACGGGCAGGCAAGGCTCAGTGCGGATCTGGCTGTGTCCACTCACCCAGGGAGACCGGCAGGCAGGGCGCAGTGCGTCTCCGGCTGTGTCCACTCACCCACGGGAGACGGGCAGGCAGGGCGCAGTGCGGATCTGGCAGTGTCCACTCACCCACGGGAGACGGGCAGGCAGGGCGCAGTGTGGATCTCGCTGTGTCCACTCACCCACGGCAGACGGTCAGGCAGGGCGCAGTGCGAATCTGGCTGTGTCCACTCACCCACGGCAGACGGGCAGGCAGGGCGCAGTGCGGATCTGGCTGTGTCCACTCACCCACGGCAGACGGGCAGGCAGGGCGCAGTGCGGATCTGGCTGTGTCCACTCACCCACGGGAGACGGGCAGGCAGGGCGCAGTGCGGATCTGGCTGTGTCCACTCACCCACGGTAGACGGGCAGGCTGGGCGCAGTGCGGATCTGGCTGTGTCCACTCACCCACGGGAGACGGGAAGGCAGGGCGCAGTTCGGATCTGGCTGTGTCCACTCAACCACGGGAGACGGGCAGGCAGGGCGCAGTGCGGATCTCGCTGTGTCGACTCGCCCACGGGAGACGGTCAGGCAGGGCGCAGTGCGGATCTGGCTATGTCCACTCACCCACGGCAGACGGGCAGGCAGGGCGCAGTGCGGATCTGGCTGTGTCCACTCGCCCACGGGAGACGGGCAGGCAGGGCGCAGTGCGGATCTGGCTGTGACCACTCACCCACGGCAGGCGGTCAGGCAGGGCGCAGTGCGGATCTGGCTGTGTCCACTCACCCACGGCAGACGGTCAGGCAGGGCGCAGTGCGGATCTGGCTGTGTCCACTCACCCACGGCAGGCGGTCAGGCAGGGCGCAGTGCGCATCTGGCTGTGTCCACGCACCCACAGCATGCGGTCAGCCAGAGCGCAGTGCGGATCTGGCTGTGTCCACTCACCCACGGCAGGCGCTCAGGCAGAGCGCAGTGCGGATCTGGCTGTGTCCACTCACCCACGGCAGGCGGTCAGGCAGGGCGCAGTGCGCATCTGGCTGTGTCCACGCACCCACAGCATGCGGTCAGCCAGAGCGCAGTGCGGATCTGGCTGTGTCCACTCACCCACGGCAGGCGCTCAGGCAGAGCGCAGTGCGGATCTGGCTGTGTCCACTCACCCACGGCAGACTGTCAGGCAGGGCGCAGTGCGGATCTGGCTATGTCCACTCGCCCACGGCAGACGGGCAGGCAGGGCGCAGTGCGGATCTGGCTGTGTCCACTCGCCCACGGGAGACGGGCAGGCAGGGCGCAGTGCGGATCTGGCTGTGTCCACTTACGCACGGGAGACGGGCAGGCAGGGCGCAGTCGGATCTGGCTGTGTCCACTCACTGACGGAAGACGGGCAGGCAAGACGCAGTGCGGATCTGGCTGTGTCCACTCACCCACGGGAGACGGGCAGTGCGGATGTGGCTGTGTACACTCACCCACGGCAGACTGTCAGGCAGGGCGCAGTGCGGATCTGGCTATGTTCACTCGCCCACGGCAGACGGGCAGGCAGGGCGCAGTGCGGATCTGGCTGTGTCCACTCGCCCACGGGAGACGGGCAGGCAGGGCGCAGTGCGGATCTGGCTGTGTCCACTTACGCACGGGAGACAGGCAGGCAGGGCGCAGTCGGACCTGGCTGTGTCCACTCACTGACGGAAGACGGGCAGGCAAGACGCAGTGCGGATCCGGCTGTGTCCACTCACCCACGGGAGACGGGCAGGCAGGGCGCAGTGCGGAGCTGGCTGTGTCCACTTACCCACGGGAGACGGGCAGGCAGGGCGCAGTGCGGATCTGGCTGTGTCCACTCACCCAGGGGAGACGGGCATGCAAGGCGCAGTGTGGACCTGGCTGTGTCCACTCAACCACGGGAGACGGGCAGAGAGTGTGCTGTGTGGATATGGCTATGTCCACTGACCCACGGCAGACGGTCAGGCAGGGTGCAGTGCGGATCTGGCTGTGTCCACTCACCCACGGGAGACGGGCAGGCAGGGCGCAGTGCGGATCTGGCTGTGTCCACTCACCAACGTGAGTCGGGCAGGCAAGGCGCAGTGCGGATCTGGCTGTGTCCATTCACCCACGGGAGACGGCCAGGCAGGGCGCAGTGCGGATCCAGCTGTGTCCACTCACCCACGGGAGATGGGCAGAGACGGTGCTGTGTGGATCTGGCTATGTCCACTGACCCACGGCAGACGGGCAGGCAGGGTACAGTACGGATCTGGCTGTGTCCACTCACCCACGGCAGGCGGTCAGACAGGGCGCGGTGCGGATCTGGCTGTGTCCACTCACCCACGGCAGACGGTCAGGCAGGGCGCAGTGCGGATCTGGCTGTGTCCACTCACCCACGGGAGACGGGCAGGCAGCACGCAGTGCGGATCCGGCTGTGTCCACTCACACACGGGAGACGGGCAGGCAGGGCGCAGTGCGGATCTGGCTGTTTCCACTCGCCAACGGCAGACGGGCAGGCGGGGCGCAGTGCGGATCTCGCTGTGTCCACTCGCCCACGGGAGACGGGCAGGCAGGGCGCAGTGCGGATCTGGCTGTGTCCACTCACCCACGGCAGGCGGTCAGGCAGGGCGCAGTGCGGATCTGGCTGTGTCCATTCACCCACGGCAGACGGTCAGGCAGGGCGCAGTGCGGATTTGGCTGTGTCCACTCACCAACGGCAGGCGGTCAGGCAGGGTGCAGTGCGGATCTGGCTGTGTCCACGAACCCACAGAATGCGGTCAGCCAGGGCGCAGTGCGGATCTGGCTGTGTCCACTCACCCACGGGAGATGGGCAGAGACGGTGCTGTGTGGATCTGGCTATGTCCACTGACCCACGGCAGACGGGCAGGCAGGGTACAGTACGGATCTGGCTGTGTCCACTCACCCACGGCAGGCGGTCAGACAGGGCGCGGTGCGGATCTGGCTGTGTCCACTCACCCACGGCAGACGGTCAGGCAGGGCGCAGTGCGGATCTGGCTATGTCCACTCACCCACGGCAGACGGGCAGGCAGGGCGCAGTGCGGATCTGGCTGTGTCCACTCGCCCACGGGAGACGGGCAGGCAGGGCGCAGTGCGGATCTGGCTGTGACCACTCACCCACGGCAGGCGGTCAGGCAGGGCGCAGTGCGGATCTGGCTGTGTCCACTCACCCACGGCAGACGGTCAGGCAGGGCGCAGTGCGGATCTGGCTGTGTCCACTCACCCACGGCAGGCGGTCAGGCAGGGCGCAGTGCGCATCTGGCTGTGTCCACGCACCCACAGCATGCGGTCAGCCAGAGCGCAGTGCGGATCTGGCTGTGTCCACTCACCCACGGCAGGCGCTCAGGCAGAGCGCAGTGCGGATCTGGCTGTGTCCACTCACCCACGGCAGACTGTCAGGCAGGGCGCAGTGCGGATCTGGCTGTGTCCACTCGCCCACGGGAGACGGGCAGGCAGGGCGCAGTGCGGATCTGGCTGTGTCCACTTACGCACGGGAGACGGGCAGGCAGGTCGCAGTCGGATCTGGCTGTGTCCACTCACTGACGGAAGACGGGCAGGCAAGACGCAGTGCGGATCTGGCTGTGTCCACTCACCCACGGGAGACGGGCAGTGCGGATCTGGCTGTGTACACTCACCCACGGCAGACTGTCAGGCAGGGCGCAGTGCGGATCTGGCTATGTCCACTCGCCCACGGCAGACGGGCAGGCAGGGCGCAGTGCGGATCTGGCTGTGTCCACTCGCCCACGGGAGACGGGCAGGCAGGGCGCAGTGCGGATCTGGCTGTGTCCACTTACGCACGGGAGACGGGCAGGCAGGGCGCAGTCGGATCTGGCTGTGTCCACTCACTGACGGAAGACGGGCAGGCAAGACGCAGTGCGGATCTGGCTGTGTCCACTCACCCACGGGAGACGGGCAGGCAGGGCGCAGTGCGGAATTGGCTGTGTCCACTCACCCACGGGAGACGGGCAGGCAGGGCGCAGTGCGGATCTGGCTGTGTCCACTCACCCAGGGGAGACGGGCATGCAAGGCGCAGTGTGGACCTGGCTGTGTCCACTCAACCACGGGAGACGGGCAGAGAGTGTGCTGTGTGGATATGGCTATGTCCACTGACCCACGGCAGACGGTCAGGCAGGGTGCAGTGCGGATCTGGCTGTGTCCACTCACCCACGGGAGACGGGCAGGCAGGGCGCAATGCGGATCTGGCTGTGTCCACTCACCAACGTGAGTCGGGCAGGCAAGGCGCAGTGCGGATCTGGCTGTGTCCATTCACCCACGGGAGACGGCCAGGCAGGGCGCAGTGCGGATCCAGCTGTGTCCATTCACCCACGGGAGATGGGCAGAGACGGTGCTGTGTGGATCTGGCTATGTCCACTGACCCACGGCAGACGGGCAGGCAGGGTACAGTACGGATCTGGCTGGGTCCACTCACCCACGGCAGGCGGTCAGACAGGGCGCGGTGCGGATCTGGCTGTGTCCACTCACCCACGGCAGACGGTCAGGCAGGGCGCAGTGCGGATCTGGCTGTGTCCACTCACCCACGGGAGACGGGCAGGCAGCACGCAGTGCGGATCCGGCTGTGTCCACTCACACACGGGAGACGGGCAGGCAGGGCGCAGTGCGGATCTGGCTGTTTCCACTCGCCAACGGCAGACGGGCAGGCGGGGCGCAGTGCGGATCTGGCTGTGTCCACTCACCCACGTCAGACGGTCAGACAGGGTGCAGTGCGGATCTGGCTGTGTCCACTCACCACGGGAGACGGGCAGGCAGGGCGCAGTGCGGATCTGGCTGTGTCCACTCACTCAAGTGAGACGGGCAGGCAAGGCTCAGTGCGGATATGGCTGTGTCCACTCACCCACGGGAGACGGGCAGGCAGGGCGCAGTGCGGATCTGGCTGTGTCCACTCACCCACGGCAGACGGGCAGGCAGGGCGCAGTGCGGATCTGGCTGTGTCCACGCACCCACAGCATGCGGTCAGCCAGGGCGCAGTGCGGATCTGGCTGTGTCCACTCACCCACGGGAGACGGGCAGGGCGCAGTGCGGATCTGGCTGTGTCCACTCACCAACGTGAGACGGGCAGGCAAGGCGCAGTGCGGATATGGCTGTGTCCACTCACCCACGGGAGACGGGCAGGCAGGGCGCAGTGCGGATCTGGCTGTGTCCACTCACCCACGGGAGACGGGCAGGCAGGGCGCAGTGTGGATCTGGCTGTGTCCACTCACCCACGGGAGACGGGCAGGCAAGGCTCAGTGCAGATCTGGCTATGTCCACTCACCCACGGGAGACGGGCAGGCAGGGCGCAGTGCGGATCTGGCTGTGTCCACTCACCCACGGGAGACGGGCAGGCAGGGCGCAGTGTGGATCTCGCTGTGTCCACTCACCCACGGCAGACGGTCAGGCAGGGCGCAGTGCGGATCTGGCTGTGTCCACTCACCCACGGCAGACGGGCAGGCAGGGCGCAGTGCGGTTCTGGCTGTGTCCACTCACTGACGGAAGACGGGCAAACAAGACGCAGTGCGGATCTGGCTGTCTCCACTCACCCACGGGAGACGGGCAGGCAGGGCGCAGTGCGGATCTGGCTGTGTCCACTCAACCACGGGAGACGGGCAGGCTGGGCGCAGTGCGGATCTGGCTGTGTCCACTCACCCACGGGAGACGGGAAGGCAGGGCGCAGTGCGGATCTGGCTGTGTCCACTCACCCACGGGAGACGGGCAGGCAGGGCGCAGTGCGGATCTCGCTGTGTCCACTCACCCACGGCAGACGGTCAGGCTGGGCGCAATGCGGATCTGGCTGTGTCCACTCACCCACGGCAGACGGGCAGGCAGGGCGCAGTGCGGATCTGGCTGTGTCCACTCACCCACGGGAGACAGGCAGGCAGGGCGCAGTGCGGATCTCGCTGTGTCCACTCACCCACGGCAGACGTTCAGGCTGGGCGCAGTGCGGATCTGGCTGTGTCCACTCACCCACGGGAGACGGGCAGGCAGGGCGCAGTGCGGATCTTGCTGTATCCACTCACCCACGGGAGACGGGCAGGCAGGGCGCAGTGCGTATCTGGCTGTGTCCACTCACCAACGTGAGTCAGGCAGGCAAGGCGCAGTGCGGATCTGGCTGTGTCCACTCACCCACGGGAGACGGCCAGGCAGGGCGCAGTGCGGATCCGGCTGTGTCCACTCACCCACGGCAGGCGGTCAGGCAGGGCGCAGTGCGGATCCGGCTGTGTCCACGCACCCACAGCATGCGGTCAGCCAGGGCGCAGTGCGGATCTGGCTGTGTCCACTCACCCACGGCAGGCGCTCAGGCAGAGCGCAGTGCGGATCTGGCTGTGTCCACTCACCCACGGCAGACTGTCAGGCAGGGCGCCGTGCGGATCTGGCTATGTCCACTCGCCCACGGCAGACGGGCAGGCAGGGCGCAGTGCGGATCTGGCTGTGTCCACTCACCCACGGGAGACGGGCAGGCAGGGCGCAGTGCAGATCTAGCTGTGTCCACTCACCCACGGGAGACGGGCAGGCAAGGCTCAGTGCAGATCTGGCTATGTCCACTCACCCACGCGAGACGGGCAGGCAGGGCGCAGTGCGGATCTCGCTGTGTCCACTCACCCACGGGAGACGGGCAGGCAGGGCGCAGTGTGGATCTCGCTGTGTCCACTCACCCACGGCAGACGGTCAGGCAGGGCGCAGTGCGGATCTGGCTGTGTCCACTCACCCACGGCAGACGGGCAGGAAGGGCGCAGTGCGGATCTGGCTGTGTCCACTCACCCACGGCAGACGGGCAGGCAGGGTGCAGTGCGGATCTGGCTGTGTCCACTCACCCACGGCAGACGGGAAGGCAGGGCGCAGTGCGGATCTGGCTGTGTCCACTCGCCCACGGGAGACGGGCAGGCAGGGCGCAGTGCGGATCTGGCTGTGTCCACTCACCCACGGCAGGCGGTCAGGCAGGGCGCAGTGCGGATCTGGCTGTGTCCACTCACCCACGGCAGACAGACAGGCAGGGCGCAGTGCGGATCTGGCTGTGTCCACTCACCCACGGCAGGCGGTCAGGCAGAGTGCAGTGCGGATCTGGCTGTGTCCACGCACCCACAGCATGCAGTCAGCCACGGCGCAGTGCGGATCTGGCTGTGTCCACTCACCCACGGCAGGCGCTCAGGCAGAGCGCAGTGCGGATCTGGCTGTGTCCACTCACCCAGGGGAGACGGGCAGGCAAGGCGCAGTGTGGACCTGGCTGTGTCCACTCACCCACGGGAGACGGGCAGGCAGGGCGCAGTGCGGATCTGGCTGTGTCCACTCACCAACGTGAGTCGGGCAGGCAAGGCGCAGTGCGGATCTGGCTGTGTCCACTCACCCACGGGAGACGGCCAGGCAGGGCGCAGTGCGGATCCAGCTGTGTCCACTCACCCACGGGAGATGGGCAGAGACGGTGCTGTGTGGATCTGGCTATGTCCACTGACCCACGGCAGACGGGCAGGCAGGGTACAGTAAGGATCTGGCTGTGTCCACTCACCCACGGCAGGCGGTCAGACAGGGCGCGGTGCGGATCTGGCTGTGTCCACTCACCCACGGCAGACGGTCAGGCAGGGCGCAGTGCGGATCTGGCTGTGTCCACTCACCCACGGCAGGCGGTCAGGCAGCACGCAGTGCGCATCTGGCTGTGTCCACGCACCCACAGCATGCGGTCAGCCAGAGCGCAGTGCGGATCTGGCTGTGTCCACTCACCCACGGCAGGCGCTCAGGCAGAGCGCAGTGCGGATCTGGCTGTGTCCACTCACCCTCGGCAGACTGTCAGGCAGGGCGCAGTGCGGATCTGGCTATGTCCACTCGCCCACGGCAGACGGGCAGGCAGGGCGCAGTGCGGATCTGGCTGTGTCCACTCGCCCACGGGAGACGGGCAGGCAGGGCGCAGTGCGGATCTGGCTGTGTCCACTTACGCACGGGAGACGGGCAGGCAGGGCGCAGTCGGATCTGGCTGTGTCCACTCACTGACGGAAGACGGGCAGGCAAGACGCAGTGCGGATCTGGCTGTGTCCACTCACCCACGGGAGACGGGCAGTGCGGATCTGGCTGTGTACACTCACCCACGGCAGACTGTCAGGCAGGGCGCAGTGCGGATCTGGCTATGTCCACTCGCCCACGGCAGACGGGCAGGCAGGGCGCAGTGCGGATCTGGCTGTGTCCACTCGCCCACGGGAGACGGGCATGCAGGGCGCAGTGCGGATCTGGCTGTGTCCACTTACGCACGGGAGACGGGCAGGCAGGGCGCAGTCGGATCTGGCTGTGTCCACTCACTGACGGAAGACGGGCAGGCAAGACGCAGTGCGGATCTGGCTGTGTCCACTCACCCACGGGAGACGGGCAGGCAGGGCGCAGTGCGGAGCTGGCTGAGTCCACTCACCCACGGGAGACGGGCAGGCAGGGCGCAGTGCGGATCTGGCTGTGTCCACTCACCCAGGGGAGACGGGCATGCAAGGCGCAGTGTGGACCTGGCTGTGTCCACTCAACCACGGGAGACGGGCAGAGAGTGTGCTGTGTGGATATGGCTATGTCCACTGACCCACGGCAGACGGTCAGGCAGGGTGCAGTGCGGATCTGGCTGTGTCCACTCACCCACGGGAGACGGGCAGGCAGGGCGCAATGCGGATCTGGCTGTGTCCACTCACCAACGTGAGTCGGGCAGGCAAGGCGCAGTGCGGATCTGGCTGTGTCCATTCACCCACGGGAGACGGCCAGGCAGGGCGCAGTGCGGATCCAGCTGTGTCCATTCACCCACGGGAGATGGGCACAGACGGTGCTGTGTGGATCTGGCTATGTCCACTGACCCACGGCAGACGGGCAGGCAGGGTACAGTACGGATCTGGCTGTGTCCACTCACCCACGGCAGGCGGTCAGACAGGGCGCGGTGCAGATCTGGCTGTGTCCACTCACCCACGGCAGACGGTCAGGCAGGGCGCAGTGCGGATCTGGCTGTGTCCACTCACCCACGGGAGACGGGCAGGCAGCACGCAGTGCGGATCCGGCTGTGTCCACTCACACACGGGAGACGGGCAGGCAGGGCGCAGTGCGGATCTGGCTGTTTCCACTCGCCAAGGGCAGACGGGCAGGCGGGGCGCAGTGCGGATCTGGCTGTGTCCACTCACCCACGTCAGACGGTCAGACAGGGTGCAGTGCGGATCTGGCTGTGTCTACTCACCACGGGAGACGGGCAGGCAGGGCGCAGTGCGGATCTGGCTGTGTCCACTCACTCAAGTGAGACGGGCAGGCAAGGCTCAGTGCGGATATGGCTGTGTCCACTCACCCACGGGAGACGGGCAGGCAGGGCGCAGTGCGGATCTGGCTGTGTCCACTCACCCACGGGAGACGGGCAGGCAGGGCGCAGTGCGGATCTGGCTGTGTCCACTCACCCACGGGAGACGGGCAGGCAAGGCTCAGTGCAGATCTGGCTATGTCCACTCACCCACGGGAGACGGGCAGGCAGGGCGCAGTGCGGATCTGGCTGTGTCCACTTACCCACGGGAGACGGGCAGGCAGGGCGCAGTGTGGATCTCGCTGTGTCCACTCACCCACGGCAGACGGTCAGGCAGGGCGCAGTGCGGATCTGGCTGTGTCCACTCACCCACGGCAGACGGGCAGGCAGGGCGCAGTGCGGTTCTGGCTGTGTCCACTCACTGACGGAAGACGGGCAAACAAGACGCAGTGCGGATCTGGCTGTCTCCACTCACCCACGGGAGACGGGCAGGCAGGGCGCAGTGCGGATCTGGCTGTGTCCACTCAACCACGGGAGACGGGCAGGCAGGGCGCAGTGCGGATCTGGCTGTGTCCACTCACCCACGGGAGACGGGAAGGCAGGGCGCAGTGCGGATCTGGCTGTGTCCACTCACCCACGGGAGACGGGCAGGCAGGGCGCAGTGCGGATCTCGCTGTGTCCACTCACCCACGGCAGACGGTCAGGCTGGGCGCAATGCGGATCTGGCTGTGTCCACTCACCCACGGCAGACGGGCAGGCAGGGCGCAGTGCGGATCTGGCTGTGTCCACTCACCCACGGGAGACGGGCAGGCAGGGCGCAGTGCGGATCTCGCTGTGTCCACTCACCCACGGCAGACGTTCAGGCTGGGCGCAGTGCGGATCTGGCTGTGTCCACTCACCCACGGGAGACGGGCAGGCAGGGCGCAGTGCGGATCTTGCTGTGTCCACTCACCCACGGGAGACGGGCAGGCAGGGCGCAGTGCGGATCTGGCTGTGTCCACTCACCAACGTGAGTCAGGCAGGCAAGGCGCAGTGCGGATCTGGCTGTGTCCACTCACCCACGGGAGACGGCCAGGCAGGGCGCAGTGCGGATCCGGCTGTGTCCACTCACCCACGGCAGGCGGTCAGGCAGGGCGCAGTGCGGATCCGGCTGTGTCCACGCACCCACAGCATGCGGTCAGCCAGGGCGCAGTGCGGATCTGGCTGTGTCCACTCACCCACGGCAGGCGCTCAGGCAGGGCGCAGTGCGGATCTGGCTGTGTCCACTCACCCACGGCAGACTGTCAGGCAGGGCGCCGTGCGGATCTGGCTATGTCCACTCGCCCACGGCAGACGGGCAGGCAGGGCGCAGTGCGGATCTGGCTGTGTCCACACACCCACGGGAGACGGGCAGGCAGGGCGCAGTGCAGATCTAGCTGTGTCCACTCACCCACGGGAGACGGGCAGGCAAGGCTCAGTGCAGATCTGGCTATGTCCACTCACCCACGCGAGACGGGCAGGCAGGGCGCAGTGCGGATCTCGCTGTGTCCACTCACCCACGGGAGACGGGCAGGCAGGGCGCAGTGTGGATCTCGCTGTGTCCACTCACCCACGGCAGACGGTCAGGCAGGGCGCAGTGCGGATCTGGCTGTGTCCACTCACCCACGGCAGACGGGCAGGAAGGGCGCAGTGCGGATCTGGCTGTGTCCACTCACCCACGGCAGACGGGCAGGCAGGGTGCAGTGCGGATCTGGCTGTGTCCACTCACCCACGGCAGACGGGAAGGCAGGGCGCAGTGCGGATCTGGCTGTGTCCACTCGCCCACGGGAGACGGGCAGGCAGGGCGCAGTGCGGATCTGGCTGTGTCCACTCACCCACGGCAGGCGGTCAGGCAGGGCGCAGTGCGGATCTGGCTGTGTCCACTCACCCACGGCAGACAGACAGGCAGGGCGCAGTGCGGATCTGGCTGTGTCCACTCACCCACGGCAGGCGGTCAGGCAGAGTGCAGTGCGGATCTGGCTGTGTCCACGCACCCACAGCATGCAGTCAGCCACGGCGCAGTGCGGATCTGGCTGTGTCCACTCACCCACGGCAGGCGCTCAGGCAGAGCGCAGTGCGGATCTGGCTGTGTCCACTCACCCAGGGGAGACGGGCAGGCAAGGCGCAGTGTGGACCTGGCTGTGTCCACTCACCCACGGGAGACGGGCAGGCAGGGCGCAGTGCGGATCTGGCTGTGTCCACTCACCAACGTGAGTCGGGCAGGCAAGGCGCAGTGCGGATCTGGCTGTGTCCACTCACCCACGGGAGACGGCCAGGCAGGGCGCAGTGCGGATCCAGCTGTGTCCACTCACCCACGGGAGATGGGCAGAGACGGTGCTGTGTGGATCTGGCTATGTCCACTGACCCACAGCAGACGGGCAGGCAGGGTACAGTAAGGATCTGGCTGTGTCCACTCACCCACGGCAGGCGGTCAGACAGGGCGCGGTGCGGATCTGGCTGTGTCCACTCACCCACGGCAGACGGTCAGGCAGGGCGCAGTGCGGATCTGGCTGTGTCCACTCACCCATGGGAGACGGGCAGGCAGCACGCAGTGCGGATCCGGCTGTGTCCACTCACCCACGGGAGACGGGCAGGCAGGGCGCAGTGCGGATCTGGCTGTTTCCACTCGCCAACGGCAGACGGGCAGGCAGGGCGCAGTGCGGATCTGGCTGTGTCCACTCACCCACGTCAGACGGTCAGACAGGGTGCAGTGTGGATCTGGCTGTGTCCACTCACCACGGGAAACGGGCAGGCAGGGCGCAGTGCGGATCTGGCTGTGTCCACTCACCCAAGTGAGACGGGCAGGCAAGGCTCAGTGCGGATATGGCTGTGTCCACTCACCCACGGGAGACGGGCAGGCAGGGCGCAGTGCGGATCTGGCTGTGTCCACTCACCCACGGGAGACGGGCAGGCAGGGCGCAGTGCGGATCTGGCTGTGTCCACTCACCCACGGGAGACGGGCAGGCAAGGCTCAGTGCAGATCTGGCTATGTCCACTCACCCACGGGAGACGGGCAGGCAGGGCGCAGTGCGGATCTGGCTGTGTCCACTCACCCACGGGAGACGGGCAGGCAGGGCACAGTGTGGATCTCGCTGTGTCCACTCACCCACGGCAGACGGTCAGGCAGGGCGCAGTGCAGATCTGGCTGTGTCCACTCACCCACGGCACACGGGCAGGCAGGGCGCAGTGCGGATCTGGCTGTGTCCACTCACTGACGGAAGACGGGCAGGCAAGACGCAGTGCGGATCTGGCTGTGTCCACTCACCCACGGGAGACGGGCAGGCAGGGCGCAGTGCGGATCTGCCTGTGTCCACTCACCCACGGGAGACGGGCAGGCTGGGCACAGTGCGGATCTGGCTGTGTCCACTCACCCACGGGAGACGGGAAGGCAGGGCGCAGTGCGGATCTGGCTGTGTCCCCTCACCCACGGGAGACGGGCAGGCAGGGCGCAGTGCGGATCTCGCTGTGTCCACTCACCCACGGCAGACGGTCAGGCAGGGCGCAGTGCGAATCTGGCTGTGTCCACTCACCCACGGCAGACGGGCAGGCAGGGCGCAGTGCGGATCTGGTTGTGTCCACTCGCCCACGGGAGACGGGCAGGCAGGGCGCAGTGCGGATCTGGCTGTGTCCACTCACCCACGGCAGGCGGTCAGGCAGGGCGCAGTGCGGATCTGGCTGTGTCCATTCACCCACGGCAGACGGTCAGGCAGGGCGCAGTGCGGATCTGGCTGTGTCCACTCACCAACGGCAAGCGGTCAGGCAGGGTGCAGTGTGGATCTGGCTGTGTCCACGCACCCACACAATGCGGTCAGCCAGGGCGCAGTGCGGATTTGGCTGTGTCCACTCACCCACGGGAGATGGGCAGAGACGGTGCTGTGTGGATCTGGCTATGTCCACTGACCCACGGCAGACGGGCAGGCAGGGTACAGTACGGATCTGGCTGTGTCCACTCACCCACGGCAGGCGGTCAGACAGGGCGCGGTGCGGATCTGGCTGTGTCCACTCACCCACGGCAGACGGTCAGGCAGGGCGCAGTGCGGATCTGGCTGTGTCCACTCACCCACGGGAGACGGGCAGGCAGCATGCAGTGCGGATCCGGCTGTGTCCACTCACCCACGGGAGACTGGCAGGCAGGGCGCAGTGCGGATCTGGCTGTTTCCACTCGCCAACGGCAGACGGGCAGGCAGGGCGCAGTGCGGATCTGGCTGTGTCCACTCACCCACGTCAGACGGTCAGACAGGGTGCAGTGCAGATCTGGCTGTGTCCACTCACCACGGGAGACGGGCAGGCAGGGCGCAGTGCGGATCTGGCTGTGTCCACTCACCCACGGGAGACGGGCAGGCAAGGCTCAGTGCGGATATGGCTGTGTCCACTCACCAACGGGAGACGGGCAGGCAGGGCGCAGTGCGGATCTGGCTGTGTCCACTCACCCACGGGAGACGGGCAGGCAGGGCGCATGCGGATCTGGCTGTGTCCACTCACCCACGGGAGACGGGCAGGCAAGGCTCAGTGCAGATCTGGCTATGTCCACTCACCCACGGGAGACGGGCAGGCAGGGCGCAGTGCGGATCTGGCTGTGTCCACTCACCCACGGGAGACGGGCAGGCAGTGCGCAGTGTGGATCTCGCTGTGTCCACTCACCCACGGCAGACCGTCAGGCAGGGCGCAGTGCGGATCTGGCTGTGTCCACTCACCCACGGCAGACGGGCAGGCAGGGCGCAGTGCGGATCTGGCTGTGTCCACTCACTGACGGAAGACGGGCAGGCAAGACGCAGTGCGGATCTGGCTGTGTCCACTCACCCACGGGAGACGGGCAGGCAGGGCGCAGTGCGGATCTGGCTGTGTCCACTCACCCACGGGAGACGGGCTGGCTGGGCGCAGTGCGGATCTGGCTGTGTCCACTCACCCACGGGAGACGGGAAGGCAGGGCGCAGTGCGGATCTGGCTGTGTCCACTCACCCACGGGAGACGGGCAGGCAGGGCGCAGTGCTGATCTCGCTGTGTCCACTCACCCACGGCAGACGGTCAGGCAGGGCGCAGTGCGGATCTGGCTGTGTCCACTCACCCACGGTAGACGGGCAGGCAGGGCGCAGTGCGGATCTGGCTGTGTCCACTCGCCCACGGGAGACGGGCAGGCAGGGCGCAGTGCGGATCTGGCTGTGTCCACTCACCCACGGCAGGCGGTCAGGCAGGGCGCAGTGCGGATCTCGCTGTGTCCACTCACCCACGGGAGACGGGCAGAGAGTGTGCTGTGTGGATATGGCTATGTCCACTGACCCACGGCAGACGGGCAGGCAGGGCGCAGTGCAGATCTGGCTGTGTCCACTCACCCACGGCAGACGGTCAGGCAGGGCGCAGTGCGGATCTGGCTGTGTCAACTCACCCACGGGAGACGGGCAGGCAAGGCTCAGTGCGGATCTGGCTGTGTCCACTCACCCAGGGAGACCGGCAGGCAGGGCGCAGTGCGTCTCTGGCTGTGTCCACTCACCCACGGGAGACGGGCAGGCAGGGCGCAGTGCGGATCTGGCAGTCTACACTCACCCACGGGAGACGGGCAGGCAGGGCGCAATGTGGATCTCGCTGTGTCCACTCACCCACGGCAGACGGTCAGGTAGGGCGCAGTGCGAATCTGGCTGTGTCCACTCACCCACGGCAGACGGGCAGGCAGGGCGCAGTGCGGATCTGGCTGTGTCCACTCACCCACGGCAGACGGGCAGGCAGGGCGCAGTGCGGATCTGGCTGTGTCCACTAACCCACGGGAGACGGGCAGGCAGGGCGCAGTGCGGATCTGGCTGTGTCCACTCACCCACGGGAGACGGGCAGGCTGGGCGCAGTGCGGATCTGGCTGTGTCCACTCACCCACGGGAGACGGGAAGGCAGGGCGCAGTGCGGATCTGGCTGTGTCCACTCACCCACGGCAGATGGGCAGGCAGGGCGCAGTGCGGATCTGGCTGTGTCCACTCGCCCACGGGAGACGGGCAGGCAGGGCGCAGTGCGGATCTGGCTGTGTCCACTCACCCACGGCAGGCGGTCAGGCAGGGCGCAGTGCGGATCTGGCTGTGTCCACTCACCCACAGCAGACGGTCAGGCAGGGCGCAGTGCGGATCTGGCTGTGTCCACTCACCCACGGCAGGCGGTCAGGCAGGGTGCAGTGCGGATCTGGCTGTGTCCACGCACCCACAGCATGCGGTCAGCCAGGGCGCAGTGCGGATCTGGCTGTGTCCACGCACCCACGGCAGGCGCTCAGGCAGAGCGCAGTGCGGATCTGGCTGTGTCCACTCACCCAGGGGAGACGGGCAGGCAAGGCGCAGTGTGGACCTGGCTGTGTCCACTCACCCACGGGAGACGGGCAGAGAGTGTGCTGTGTGGATATGGCTATGTCCACTGACCCACGGCAGACGGGCAGGCAGGGCGCAGTGCAGATCTGGCTGTGTCCACTCACCCACGGCAGACGGTCAGGCAGGGTGCAGTGCGGATCTGGCTGTGTCCACTCACCCACGGGAGACGGGCAGGCAGGGCGCAGTGCGGATCTGGCTGTGTCCACTCACCAACGTGAGTCGGGCAGGCAAGGCGCAGTGCGGATCTGGCTGTGTCCACTCACCCACGGGAGACGGCCAGGCAGGGCGCAGTGCGGATCCAGCTGTGTCCACTCACCCACGGGAGATGGGCAGAGACGGTGCTGTGTGGATCTGGCTATGTCCACTGACCCACGGCAGACGGGCAGGCAGGGTACAGTACGGATCTGGCTGTGTCCACTCACCCACGGCAGGCGGTCAGACAGGGCGCGGTGCGGATCTGGCTGTGTCCACTCACCCACGGCAGACGGTCAGGCAGGGCGCAGTGCGGATCTGGCTGTGTCCACTCACCACGGGAGACGGGCAGGCAGGGCGCAGTGCGGATCTGGCTGTGTCCACTCACCCAAGTGAGACGGGCAGGCAAGGCTCAGTGCGGATATGGCTGTGTCCACTCACCCACGGGTGACGGGCAGGCAGGGCGCAGTGCGGATCTGGCTGTGTCCACTCACCCACGGGAGACGGGCAGGCAGGGCGCAGTGCGGATCTGGCTGTGTCCACTCACCCACGGGAGACGGGCAGGCAGGGCGCAGTGTGGATCTCGCTGTGTCCACTCACCCACGGCAGACTGTCAGGCAGGGCGCAGTGCGGATCTGGCTGTGTCCACTCACCCACGGCAGACGGGCAGGCAGGGCGCAGTGCGGATCTGGCTGTGTCCACTCACCCACGGCAGGCGGTCAGGCAGGGCGCAGTGCGGATCTGGCTGTGTCCACGCACCCACAGCATGCGGTCAGCCAGGGCGCAGTGCGGATCTGGCTGTGTCCACTCACCCACGGCAGGCGCTCAGGCAGAGCGCAGTGCGGATCTGGCTGTGTCCACGCACCCACAGCATGCGGTCAGCCAGGGCGCAGTGCGGATCTGGCTGTGTCCACTCACCCACGGCAGGCGCTCAGGCAGAGCGCAGTGCGGATCTGGCTGTGTCCACTCACCCAGGGGAGACGGTCAGGCAGGGTGCAGTGCGGATCTGGCTGTGTCCACTCACCCACGGGAGACGGGAAGGCAGGGCGCAGTGCGGATCTGGCTGTGTCCACTCACCAACGGGAGACGGGCAGGCTGGGCGCAGTGCGGATCTGGCTGTGTCCACTCACCCACGGGAGACGGGAAGGCAGGGCGCAGTGCGGATCTGGCTGTGTCCACTCGCCCACGGGAGACGGGCAGGCAGGGCGCAGTGCGGATCTGGCTGTGTCCACTCGCCCACGGGAGACGGGCAGGCAGGGCGCAGTGCGGATCTGGCTGTGTCCACTCACCCACGGCAGGCGGTCAGGCAGGGCGCAGTGCGGATCTGGCTGTGTCCACTCTCCCACGGCAGACGGTCAGGCAGGGCGCAGTGCGGATCTGGCTGTGTCCACTCACCCACGGCAGGCGGTCAGGCAGGGCGCAGTGCGGATCTGGCTGTGTCCACGCACCCACAGCATGCGGTCAGCCAGGGCGCAGTGCGGATCTGGCTGTGTCCACTCACCCACGGCAGGCGCTCAGGCAGAGCGCAGTGCGGATCTGGCTGTGTCCACTCACCCAGGGGAGACGGGCATGCAAGGCGCAGTGTGGACCTGGCTGTGTCCACTCGACCACTGGAGACGGGCAGAGAGTGTGCTGTGTGGATATGGCTATGTCCACTGACCCACGGCAGACGGGCAGGCAGGGCGCAGTGCAGATCTGGCTGTGTCCACTCACCCACGGCAGACGGTCAGGCAGGGTGCAGTGCGGATCTGGCTGTGTCCACTCACCCACGGGAGACGGGAAGGCAGGGCGCAGTGCGGATCTGGATGTGTCCACTCACCAACGTGAGTCGGGCAGGCAAGGCGCAGTGCGGATCTGGCTGTGTCCACTCACCCACGGGAGACGGCCAGGCAGGGCGCAGTGCGGATCCAGCTGTGTCCACTCACCCACGGGAGATGGGCAGATACGGTGCTGTGTGGATCTGGCTATGTCCACTGACCCACGGCAGACGGGCAGGCAGGGTACAGTACGGATCTGGCTGTGTCCACTCACCCACGGCAGGCGGTCAGACAGGGCGCGGTGCGGTTCTGGCTGTGTCCAATCACCCACGGCAGACGGTCAGGCAGGGCGCAGTGCGGATCTGGCTGTGTCCACTCACCCAAGTGAGACGGGCAGGCAAGCCTCAGTGCGGATATGGCTGTGGACACTCACCCACGGGAGACGGGCAGGCAGGGCGCAGTGCGGATCTGGCTGTGTCCACTCACCCACGGGAGACGGGCAGGCAGGGCGCAGTGCGGATCTGGCTGTGTCCACTCACCCACGGGAGACGGGCAGGCAAGGCTCAGTGCAGATCTGGCTATGTCCACTCACCCACGGGAGACGGGCAGGCAGGGCGCAGTGCGGATCTGGCTGTGTCCTCTCACCCACGGGAGACGGGCAGGCAGGGCGCAGTGTGGATCTCGCTGTGTCCACTCACCCACGGCAGACGGTCAGGCAGGGCGCAGTGCGGATCTGGCTGTGTCCACTCACCCACGGCAGACGGGCAGGCAGGGCGCAGTGCGGATCTGGCTGTGTCCACTCACTGACGGAAGACGGGCAGGCAAGACGCAGTGCGGATCTGGCTGTGTCCACTCACCCACGGGAGACGGGCAGGCAGGGCGCAGTGCGGATCTGGCTGTGTCCACTCACCCACGGGAGACGGGCAGGCTGGGCGCAGTGCGGATCGGGCTGTGTCCACTCACCCACGGGAGACGGGAAGGCAGGGCGCAGTGCGGATCTGGCTGTGTCCACTCACCCACGGGAGACGGGCAGGCAGGGCGCAGTGCGGATCTCGCTGTGTCCACTCACCCACGGCAGACGGTCAGGCAGGGCGCAGTGCGGATCTGGCTGTGTCCACTCACCCACGGTAGACGGGCAGGCAGGGCGCAGTGCGGATCTGGCTGTGTCCACTCGCCCACGGGAGACGGGCAGGCAGGGCGCAGTGCGGATCTGGCTGTGTCCACTCACCCACGGCAGGCGGTCAGGCAGGGCGCAGTGCGGATCTGGCTGTGTCCATTCACCCACGGCAGACGGTCAGGCAGGGCGCAGTGCGGATCTGGCTGTGTCCACTCACCCACGGGAGACGGGCAGAGAGTGTGCTGTGTGGATATGGCTATGTCCACTGACCCACGGCAGACGGGCAGGCAGGGCGCAGTGCAGATCTGGCTGTGTCCACTCACCCACGGCAGACGGTCAGGCAGGGTGCAGTGCGGATCTGGCTGTGTCCACTCACCCACGGGAGACGGGCAGGCAGGGCGCAGTGCGGATCTGGCTGTGTCCACTCACCAACGTGAGTCGGGCAGGCAAGGCGCAGTGCAGATCTGCCAGTGTCCACTCACCCACGGGAGACGGGCAGGCAGGGTACAGTACGGATCTGGCTGTGTCCACTCACCCACGGGAGATGGGCAGAGACGGTGCTGTGTGGATCTGGCTATGTCCACTGACCCACGGCAGATGGGCAGGCAGGGTACAGTACGGATCTGGCTGTGTCCACTCACCCACGGCAGGCGGTCAGGCAGGGCGCAGTGCGGATCTGGCTGTGTCCACTCACCCACGGCAGGCGGTCAGGCAGGGCGCAGTGCGGATCTGGCTGTGTCCACTCACCCACGGCAGGCGGTCAGGCAGGGCGCAGTGCGGATCTGGCTGTGTCCACTCACCCACGGCAGACGGGCAGGCAGGGCGCAGTGTGG
This sequence comes from Microcebus murinus, assembly GCF_040939455.1. NCBI lineage: Eukaryota > Metazoa > Chordata > Mammalia > Primates > Cheirogaleidae > Microcebus > Microcebus murinus. The sequence goes on along the minus strand of NC_134123.1, from coordinate 389,697 downwards.
ATCTGGCTGTGTCCACTCACCCACGGCAGACGGTCAGGAAGGGCGCAGTGCGGATCTGGCTGTGTCCACTCACCCACGGCAGGCGGTCAGGCAGGGTACAATGCGGATCTGGCTGTGTCCACTCACCCCCGGCATACGGTCAGACAGGGCGCAGTGCGGATCTGGCTGTGTCCACTCACCCACGGCAGGCGGTCAGGCAGGGCGCAGTGCGGATCTGGCTGTGTCCACGCACCCACAGCATGCGGTCAGCCAGGGCGCAGTGCGGATCTGGCTGTGTCCACTCACCCACGGGAGACGGGCAGGGCGCAGTGCGGATCTGGCTGTGTCCACTCACCAACGTGAGACGGGCAGGCAAGGCGCAGTGCGGATCCGGCTGTGTCCACTCACCCACGGGAGACGGGCATGCAGGGCGCAGTGCGGATCCGGCTGTGTCCACTCACCCACGGGAGACGGGCATGCAGGGCGCAGTGCAGATCTGGATGTGTCCACTCACCCACGTGAGACGGGCAGGCAAGGCTCAGTGCGGATCTGGCTGTGTCCACTCACCCAGGGAGACCGGCAGGCAGGGCGCAGTGCGTCTCTGGCTGTGTCCACTCACGCATGGGAGACGGGCAGGCAGGGCGCACTGCGGATCTGGCTGTGTCCACTCACCCACGGGAGACGGGCAGGCAGCACGCAGTGCGGATCCGGCTGTGTCCACTCACCCACGGGAGACGGGCAGGCAGGGCGCAGTGCGGATCTGGCTGGGTCCACTCACCCACGGGAGACGGGCAGGCAGGGCGCAGTGCAGATCTGGCTGTGTCCACTCACCCACGGGAGACGGGCAGGCAAGGCTCAGTGCAGATCTGGCTATGTCCACTCACCCACGCGAGACGGGCAGGCAGGGCGCAGTGCAGATCTGGCTGTGTCCCTCACCCACGGGAGACGGGCAGGCAGGGCGCAGTGTGGATCTCGCTGTGTCCACTCACCCACGGCAGACGGTCAGGCAGGGCGCAGTGCGGATCTGCCTGTGTCCACTCACCCACGGCAGACGGGCAGGAAGGGCGCAGTGCGGATCTGGCTGTGTCCACACACCCACGGCAGACAGTCAGGCAGGGCGCAGTGCGGATCTGGCTGTGTCCACTCACCCACGGCAGACGGGCAGGCAGGGCGCAGTGCGGATCTGGCTGTGTCCACTCGCCCACGGGAGACGGGCAGGCAGGGCGCAGTGCGGATCTGCCTGTGTCCACTCACCCACGGCAGGCGGTCAGGCAGGGCGCAGTGCGGATCTGGCTGTGTCCACTCACCCACGGCAGACGGTCTGGCAGGGCGCAGTGCGGATCTGGCTGTGTCCACTCACCCACTGCAGGCGGTCAGGCAGGGTGCAGTGCGGATCTGGCTGTGTCCACGCACCCACAGCATGCAGTCAGCCAGGGCGCAGTGCGGATCTGGCTGTGTCCACTCACCCACGGCAGGCGCTCAGGCAGAGCGCAGTGCGGATCTGGCTGTGTCCACTCACCCAGGGGAGACGGGCAGGCAAGGCGCAGTGTGGACCTGGCTGTGTCCACTCACCCACGGGAGACGGGCAGAGAGTGTGCTGTGTGGATATGGCTATGTCCACTGACCCACGGCAGACGGGCAGGCAGGGCGCAGTCCAGATCTGGCTGTGTCCACTCACCCACGGCAGACGGTCAGGAAGGGTGCAGTGCGGATCTGGCTGTGTCCACTCACCCACGGGAGACGGGCAGGCAGGGCGCAGTGCGGATCTGGCTGTGTCCACTCACCAACGTGAGACTGGCAGGCAAGGCGCAGTGCGGATCCGGCTGTGTCCACTCACCCACGGGAGACGGGCATGCAGGGCGCAGTGCGGATCCGGCTGTGTCCCCTCACCCACGGGAGATGGGCAGAGACTGTGCTGTGTGGATCTGGCTATGTCCACTGACCCACGTCAGACGGGCAGGCAGGGCGCAGTGCGGATCTGGATGTGTCCACTCACCCACGTGAGACGGGCAGGCAAGGCTCAGTGCGGATCTGGCTGTGTCCACTCACCCACGGGAGACGGGCAGACAGGGCGCAGTGCGTATCTGGCAGTGTCCACTCACCCACGGGAGACGGGCAGGCAAGGCGCAGTGCGGATCCGGCTGTGTCCACTCGCCCACGGGAGACGGGCAGGCAGGGCGCAGTGCGGATCTGGCTGTGTCAACTCACCCACGGGAGACGGGCAGGCAGGGCGCAGTGCGGATCCGGCTGTGTCCACTCACCCACGGGAGACGGGCAGAGACGGTGCTGTGTGGATCTGGCTATGTCCACTGACCCACGGCAGACGGGCAGGCAGTGCGCAGTACGGATCTGGTGTGTCCACTCTCCACGGCAGGCGGTCAGGCAGGGTACAATGCGAATCTGGCTGTGTCCACTCACCCACGGGAGACGGGCAGGCAGGGCGCAGTGCGGATCTGCTTCTGTCCACTCACCCACGGGAGACGGGCAGGCAGGGCGCAGTGCGGATCTGGCTGTGTCCACTCACCCACGGGAGACGGGCAGGCTGGGCGCAGTGCGGATCTGGCTGTGTCCACTCACCCACGGGAGACGGGAAGGCAGTGCGCAGTGCGGATCTGGCTGTGTCCACTCACCCACGGGAGACGGGCAGACAGGGCGCAGTGCGGATCTCGCTGTATCCACTCACCCACGGCAGACGGTCAGGCAGGGCGCAGTGCGGATCTGGCTGTGTCCACTCACCCACGGCAGACGGGCAGCCAGGGCGCAGTGCGGATCTGGCTGTGTCCACTCGCCCACGGGAGACGGGCAGGCAGGGCGCAGTGCGGATCTGGCTGTGTCCACTCACCCACGGCAGGCGGTCAGGCAGGGCGCAGTGCGGATCTGGCTGTGTCCACTCACCCACGGCAGACGGTCAGGCAGGGTGCAGTGCGGATCTGGCTGTGTCCACGCACCCACAGCATGCGGTCAGCCAGGGCGCAGTGCGGATCTGGCTGTGTCCACTCACCCAGGGGAGACGGGCAGGCAAGGCGCAGTGTGGACCTGGCTGTGTCCACTCACCCACGGGAGACGGGCAGAGAGTGTGCTGTGTGGATATGGCTATGTCCACTGACCGACGGCAGACGGGCAGGCAGGGCGCAGTGCAGATCTGGCTGTGTCCACTCACCCACGGCAGACGGTCAGGCAGGGTGCAGTGCGGATCTGGCTGTGTCCACTCACCCACGGGAGACGGGCAGGCAGGGCGCAGTGCGGATCTGGCTGTGTCCACTCACCAACGTGAGTCGGGCAGGCAAGGCGCAGTGCGGATCTGGCTGTGTCCACTCACCCACGGGAGATGGGCAGAGACGGTGCTGTGTGGATCTGGCTATGTCCACTGACCCACGGCAGACGGGCAGGCAGGGTACAGTACGGATCTGGCTGTGTCCACTCACCCACGTGAGACGGGCAGGCAAGGCTCAGTGCGGATCTGGCTGTGTCCACTCACCCAGGGAGACCGGCAGGCAGGGCGCAGTGCGTCTCTGGCTGTGTCCACTCACCCACGGGAGACGGGCAGGCAGGGCGCAGTGCGGATCTGGCAGTCTACACTCACCCACGGGAGACGGGCAGGCAGGGCGCAGTGTGGATCTCGCTGTGTCCACTCACCCACGGCAGACGGTCAGGCAGGGCGCAGTGCGGATCTGGCTGTGTCCACTCACCCACGGCAGACGGGCAGGCTGGGCGCAGTGCGGATCTGGCTGTGTCCACTCACCCACGGCAGACGGGCAGGCAGGGCGCAGTGCGGATCTGGCTGTGTCCACTCACCCACGGGAGACGGGCAGGCAGGGCGCAGTGCGGATCTGGCTGTGTCCACTCACCCACGGGAGACGGGCAGGCTGGGCGCAGTGCGGATCTGGCTGTGTCCACTCACCCACGGGAGACGGGAAGGCAGGGCGCAGTGCGGATCTGGCTGTGTCCACTCAACCACGGGAGACGGGCAGGCAGGGCGCAGTGCGGATCTCGCTGTGTCGACTCGCCCACGGGAGACGGTCAGGCAGGGCGCAGTGCGGATCTGGCTGTGTCCACTCACCCACGGCAGACGGGCAGGCAGGGCGCAGTGCGGATCTGGCTGTGTCCACTCGCCCACGGGAGACGGGCAGGCAGGGCGCAGTGCGGATCTGGCTGTGTCCACTCACCCACGGCAGGCGGTCAGGCAGGGCGCAGTGCGGATCTGGCTGTGTCCACTCACCCACGGCAGACGGTCAGGCAGGGCGCAGTGCGGATCTGGCTGTGTCCACTCACCCACGGCAGGCGGTCAGGCAGGGCGCAGTGCGGATCTGGCTGTGTCCACGCACCCACAGCATGCGGTCAGCCAGAGCGCAGTGCGGATCTGGCTGTGTCCACTCACCCACGGCAGGCGCTCAGGCAGAGCGCAGTGCGGATCTGGCTGTGTCCACTCACCCACGGCAGACGGTCAGGCAGGGCGCAGTGCGGATCTGGCTGTGTCCACTCACCCACGGGAGACGGGCAGGCAGCACGCAGTGCGGATACGGCTGTGTCCACTCACCCACGGGAGATGGGCAGAGACGGTGCTGTGTGGATCTGGCTATGTCCACTGTCCCACGGCAGACGGGCAGGCAGGGTACAGTACGGATCTGGCTGTGTCCACTCACCCACGGCAGGCGGTCAGACAGGGCGCGGTGCGGATCTGGCTGTGTCCACTCACCCACGGCAGACGGTCAGGCAGGGCGCAGTGCGGATCTGGCTGTGTCCACTCACCCACGGGAGACGGGCAGGCAGCACGCAGTGCGGATACGGCTGTGTCCACTCACCCACGGGAGACGGGCAGGCAGGGCGCAGTGCGGATCTGGCTGTTTCCACTCGCCAACGTCAGACGGGCAGGCAGGGCGCAGTGCGGATCTGGCTGTGTCCACTCACCCACGTCAGACGGTCAGACAGGGTGCAGTGCGGATCTGGCTGTGTCCACTCACCACGGGAGACGGGCAGGCAGGGCGCAGTGCGGATCTGGCTGTGTCCACTCACCCAAGTGAGACGGGCAGGCAAGGCTCAGTGCGGATATGGCTGTGTCCACTCACCCACGGGAGACGGGCAGGCAGGGCGCAGTGCGGATCTGGCTGTGTCCACTCACCCACGGGAGACTGGCAGGCAGGGCGCAGTGCGGATCTCGCTGTGTCCACTCACCCTCGGCAGACGGTCAGGCAGGGCGCAGTGCGGATCTGGCTGTGTCCACTCACCCACGGCAGACGGGCAGGCAGGTCGCAGTGCGGATCTGGCTGTGTCCACTCGCCCACGGGAGACGGGCAGGCAGGGCGCAGTGCGGATCTGGCTGTGTCCACTCACCCACGGCAGACGGTCAGGCAGGGCGCAGTGCGGATCTGGCTGTGTCCACTCACCCACGGCAGGCGGTCAGGCAGGGCGCAGTGCGGATCCAGCTGTGTCCACTCACCCACGGGAGATGGGCAGAGACGGTGCTGTGTGGATCTGGCTATGTCCACTGTCCCACGGGAGACGGGCAGGCAGGGCGCAGTGCCGATCTGGCTGTGTCCACTCACCCACGGGAGACGGGCAGGCAAGGCTCAGGGCAGATCTGGCTATGTCCACTCACCCACGGGAGACGGGCAGGCAGGGCGCAGTGCGGATCAGGCTGTGTCCACTCACCCACGGGAGACGGGCAGGCAGGGCGCAGTGTGGATCTCGCTGTGTCCACTCACCCACGGCAGACGGTCAGGCAGGGCGCAGTGCGGATCTGGCTGTGTCCACTTACGCACGGGAGACGGGCAGGCAGGGCGCAGTCGGATCTGGCTGTGTCCACTCACTGACGGAAGACGGGCAGGGAAGACGCAGTGCGGATCTGGCTGTGTCCACTCACCCACGGGAGACGGGCAGTGCGGATCTGGCTGTGTACACTCACCCACGGCAGACTGTCAGGCAGGGCGCAGTGCGGATCTGGCTATGTCCACTCGCCCACGGCAGACGGGCTGGCAGGGCGCAGTGCGGATCTGGCTGTGTCCACTCGCCCACGGGAGACGGGCAGGCAGGGCGCAGTGCGGATCTGGCTGTGTCCACTTACGCACGGGAGACGGGCAGGCAGGGCGCAGTCGGATCTGGCTGTGTCCACTCACTGACGGAAGACGGGCAGGCAAGACGCAGTGCGGATCTTGCTGTGTCCACTCACCCACGGGAGACGGGCAGGCAGGGCGCAGTGCGGAGCTGGCTGTGTCCACTCACCCACGGGAGACGGGCAGGCAGGGCGCAGTGCGGATCTGGCTGTGTCCACTCACCCAGGGGAGACGGGCATGCAAGGCGCAGTGTGGACCTGGCTGTGTCCACTCACCCACGGGAGACGGGCAGAGAGTGTGCTGTGTGGATATGGCTATGTCCACTGACCCACGGCAGACGGGCAGGCAGGGCGCAGTGCAGATCTGGCTGTGTCCACTCACCCACGGCAGACGGTCAGGCAGGGTGCAGTGCGGATCTGGCTGTGTCCACTCACCCACGGGAGACGGGCAGGCAGGGCGCAGTGCGGATCTGGCTGTGTCCACTCACCAACGTGAGTCGGGCAGGCAAGGCGCAGTGCGGATCTGGCTGTGTCCACTCACCCACGGGAGACGGGCAGGCAGAGCGCAGTGCGGATCTGGCTGTGTCCACTCACCCACGGCAGACGGGCAGGCAGGGCGCAGTGTGGATCTGGCTGTGTCCCCTCACCCACGGGAGATGGGCAGAGACGGTGCTGTGTGGATCTGGCTATGTCCACTGACCCACGGCAGACGGGCAGGCAGGGTACAGTACGGATCTGGCTGTGTCCACTCACCCACGGCAGGCGGTCAGGCAGGGCGCAGTGCGGATCTGGCTGTGTCCACTCACCCACGGCAGGCGGTCAGGCAGGGCGCAGTGCGGATCTGGCTGTGTCCAATCACCCACGGCAGACGGTCAGGCAGAGCGCAGTGCGGATCTGGCTGTGTCCACTCACCCACGGCAGACGGGCAGGCAGGGCGCAGTGTGGATCTGGCTGTGTCCACTCACCCACCGCAGACGGTCAGGCAGGGCGCAGTGCGGATCTGGCTGTGTCCACTCACCCACGGCAGACGGGCAGGCAGGGCGCAGTGCGTATCTGGCTGTGTCCACTCACCCACGGCAGACGGGCAGGCAGGGCGCAGTGCGGATTTGGCTGGGTCCACTAGCCCACGGGTGACGGGCAGGCAGGGCGCAGTGCAGATCTGGCTGTGTCCACTGACCCACGGCAGGCGGTCAGGCAGGGTGCAGTGCGGATCTGGCTGTGTCCACTCACCCACGGGAGACGGGCAGGCAGGGCGCAGTGCGGATCTGGCTGTGTCCACTCACCAACGTGAGTCGGGCAGGCAAGGCGCAGTGCGGATCTGCCTGTGTCCACTCACCCACGGGAGACGGGCAGGCAGGGTACAGTACGGATCTGGCTGTGTCCACTCACCCACGGGAGATGGGCAGAGACGGTGCTGTGTGGATCTGGCTATGTCCACTGACCCACGGCAGACGGGCAGGCAGGGTACAGTACGGATCTGGCTGTGTCCACTCACCCACGGCAGGCGGTCAGGCAGGGCGCAGTGCGGATCTGGCTGTGTCCACTCACCCACGGCAGGCGGTCAGGCAGGGCGCAGTGCGGATCTGGCTGTGTCCACTCACCCACGGCAGAAGGTCAGGCAGGGCGCAGTGCGGATCTGGCTGTGTCCACTCACCCACGGCAGACGGGCAGGCAGGGCGCAGTGTGGATCTGGCTGTGTCCACTCACCCACGGCAGACGGTCAGGAAGGGCGCAGTGCGGATCTGGCTGTGTCCACTCACCCACGGCAGGCGGTCAGGTAGGGTACAATGCGGATCTGGCTGTGTCCACTCACCCCCGGCATACGGTCAGACAGGGCGCAGTGCGGATCTGGCTGTGTCCACTCACCCACGGGAGACGGGCAGGCAAGGCGCAGTGCGGATCCGGCTGTGTCCACTCGCCCACGGGAGACGGGCAGGCAGGGCGCAGTGCGGATCTGGCTGTGTCAACTCACCCACGGGAGACGGGCAGGCAGGGCGCAGTGCGGATCCGGCTGTGTCCACTCACCCACGGGAGACGGGCAGAGACGGTGCTGTGTGGATCTGGCTATGTCCACTGACCCACGGCAGACGGGCAGGCAGTGCGCAGTACGGATCTGGTGTGTCCACTCTCCACGACAGGCGGTCAGGCAGGGTACAATGCGAATCTGGCTGTGTCCACTCACCCACGGGAGACGGGCAGGCAGGGCGCAGTGCGGATCTGCTTCTGTCCACTCACCCACGGGAGACGGGCAGGCAGGGCGCAGTGCGGATCTGGCTGTGTCCACTCACCCACGGGAGACGGGCAGGCTGGGCGCAGTGCGGATCTGGCTGTGTCCACTCACCCACGGGAGACGGGAAGGCAGTGCGCAGTGCGGATCTGGCTGTGTCCACTCACCCACGGGAGACGGGCAGACAGGGCGCAGTGCGGATCTCGCTGTATCCACTCACCCACGGCAGACGGTCAGGCAGGGCGCAGTGCGGATCTGGCTGTGTCCACTCACCCACGGCAGACGGGCAGGCAGGGCGCAGTGCGGATCTGGCTGTGTCCACTCGCCCACGGGAGACGGGCAGGCAGGGCGCAGTGCGGATCTGGCTGTGTCCACTCACCCACGGCAGGCGGTCAGGCAGGGCGCAGTGCGGATCTGGCTGTGTCCACTCACCCACGGCAGACGGTCAGGCAGGGTGCAGTGCGGATCTGGCTGTGTCCACGCACCCACAGCATGCGGTCAGCCAGGGCGCAGTGCGGATCTGGCTGTGTCCACTCACCCAGGGGAGACGGGCAGGCAAGGCGCAGTGTGGACTTGGCTGTGTCCACTCACCCACGGGAGACGGGCAGAGAGTGTGCTGTGTGGATATGGCTATGTCCACTGACCCACGGCAGACGGGCAGGCAGGGCGCAGTGCAGATCTGGCTGTGTCCACTCACCCACGGCAGACGGTCAGGCAGGGTGCAGTGCGGATCTGGCTGTGTCCACTCACCCACGGGAGACGGGCAGGCAGGGCGCAGTGCGGATCTGGCTGTGTCCACTCACCAACGTGAGTCGGGCAGGCAAGGCGCAGTGCGGATCTGGCTGTGTCCACTCACCCACGGGAGATGGGCAGAGACGGTGCTGTGTGGATCTGGCTATGTCCACTGACCCACGGCAGACGGGCAGGCAGGGTACAGTACGGATCTGGCTGTGTCCACTCACCCACGGCAGGCGGTCAGACAGGGCGCGGTGCGGATCTGGCTGTGTCCACTCACCCACGGCAGACGGTCAGGCAGGGCGCAGTGCGGATCTGGCTGTGTCCACTCACCACGGGAGACGGGCAGGCAGGGCGCAGTGCGGATCTGGCTGTGTCCACTCACCCAAGTGAGACGGGCAGGCAAGGCTCAGTGCGGATATGGCTGTGTCCACTCACCCACGGGTGACGGGCAGGCAGGGCGCAGTGCGGATCTGGCTGTGTCCACTCACCCACGGGAGACGGGCAGGCAGGGCGCAGTGTGGATCTCGCTGTGTCCACTCACCCACGGCAGACTGTCAGGCAGGGCGCAGTGCGGATCTGGCTGTGTCCACTCACCCACGGCAGACGGGCAGGCAGGGCGCAGTGCGGATCTGGCTGTGTCCACTCACCCACGGCAGGCGGTCAGCCAGGGCGCAGTGCGGATCTGGCTGTGTCCACTCACCCACGGCAGGCGCTCAGGCAGAGCGCAGTGCGGATCTGGCTGTGTCCACGCACCCACAGCATGCGGTCAGCCAGGGCGCAGTGCGGATCTGGCTGTGTCCACTCACCCACGGCAGGCGCTCAGGCAGAGCGCACTGCGGATCTGGCTGTGTCCACTCACCCAGGGGAGACGGTCAGGCAGGGTGCAGTGCGGATCTGGCTGTGTCCACTCACCCACGGGAGACGGGAAGGCAGGGCGCAGTGCGGATCTGGCTGTGTCCACTCACCAACGGGAGACGGGCAGGCTGGGCGCAGTGCGGATCTGGCTGTGTCCACTCACCCACGGGAGACGGGAAGGCAGGGCGCAGTGCGGATCTGGCTGTGTCCACTCGCCCACGGGAGACGGGCAGGCAGGGCGCAGTGCGGATCTGGCTGTGTCCACTCGCCCACGGGAGACGGGCAGGCAGGGCGCAGTGCGGATCTGGCTGTGTCCACTCACCCACGGCAGGCGGTCAGGCAGGGCGCAGTGCGGATCTGGCTGTGTCCACTCTCCCACGGCAGACGGTCAGGCAGGGCGCAGTGCGGATCTGGCTGTGTCCACTCACCCACGGCAGGCGGTCAGGCAGGGCGCAGTGCGGATCTGGCTGTGTCCACGCACCCACAGCATGCGGTCAGCCAGGGCGCAGTGCGGATCTGGCTGTGTCCACTCACCCACGGCAGGCGCTCAGGCAGAGCGCAGTGCGGATCTGGCTGTGTCCACTCACCCAGGGGAGACGGGCATGCAAGGCGCAGTGTGGACCTGGCTGTGTCCACTCGACCACTGGAGACGGGCAGAGAGTGTGCTGTGTGGATATGGCTATGTCCACTGACCCACGGCAGACGGGCAGGCAGGGCGCAGTGCAGATCTGGCTGTGTCCACTCACCCACGGCAGACGGTCAGGCAGGGTGCAGTGCGGATCTGGCTGTGTCCACTCACCCACGGGAGACGGGAAGGCAGGGCGCAGTGCGGATCTGGATGTGTCCACTCACCAACGTGAGTCGGGCAGGCAAGGCGCAGTGCGGATCTGGCTGTGTCCACTCACCCACGGGAGACGGCCAGGCAGGGCGCAGTGCGGATCCAGCTGTGTCCACTCACCCACGGGAGATGGGCAGATACGGTGCTGTGTGGATCTGGCTATGTCCACTGACCCACGGCAGACGGGCAGGCAGGGTACAGTACGGATCTGGCTGTGTCCACTCACCCACGGCAGGCGGTCAGACAGGGCGCGGTGCGGTTCTGGCTGTGTCCAATCACCCACGGCAGACGGTCAGGCAGGGCGCAGTGCGGATCTGGCTGTGTCCACTCACCCAAGTGAGACGGGCAGGCAAGCCTCAGTGCGGATATGGCTGTGGACACTCACCCACGGGAGACGGGCAGGCAGGGCGCAGTGCGGATCTGGCTGTGTCCACTCACCCACGGGAGACGGGCAGGCAGGGCGCAGTGCGGATCTGGCTGTGTCCACTCACCCACGGGAGACGGGCAGGCAAGGCTCAGTGCAGATCTGGCTATGTCCACTCACCCACGGGAGACGGGCAGGCAGGGCGCAGTGCGGATCTGGCTGTGTCCACTCACTGACGGAAGACGGGCAGGCAAGACGCAGTGCGGATCTGGCTGTGTCCACTCACCCACGGGAGACGGGCAGGCAGGGCGCAGTGCGGATCTGGCTGAGTCCACTCACCCACGGGAGACGGGCAGGCTGGGCGCAGTGCGGATCGGGCTGTGTCCACTCACCCACGGGAGACGGGAAGGCAGGGCGCAGTGCGGATCTGGCTGTGTCCACTCACCCACGGGAGACGGGCAGGCAGGGCGCAGTGCGGATCTCGCTGTGTCCACTCACCCACGGCAGACGGTCAGGCAGGGCGCAGTGCGGATCTGGCTGTGTCCACTCACCCACGGTAGACGGGCAGGCAGGGCGCAGTGCGGATCTGGCTGTGTCCACTCGCCCACGGGAGACGGGCAGGCAGGGCGCAGTGCGGATCTGGCTGTGTCCACTCACCCACGGCAGGCGGTCAGGCAGGGCGCAGTGCGGATCTGGCTGTGTCCATTCACCCACGGCAGACGGTCAGGCAGGGCGCAGTGCGGATCTGGCTGTGTCCACTCACCCACGGGAGACGGGCAGAGAGTGTGCTGTGTGGATATGGCTATGTCCACTGACCCACGGCAGACGGGCAGGCAGGGCGCAGTGCAGATCTGGCTGTGTCCACTCACCCACGGCAGACGGTCAGGCAGGGTGCAGTGCGGATCTGGCTGTGTCCACTCACCCACGGGAGACGGGCAGGCAGGGCGCAGTGCGGATCTGGCTGTGTCCACTCACCAACGTGAGTCGGGCAGGCAAGGCGCAGTGCAGATCTGCCAGTGTCCACTCACCCACGGGAGACGGGCAGGCAGGGTACAGTACGGATCTGGCTGTGTCCACTCACCCACGGGAGATGGGCAGAGACGGTGCTGTGTGGATCTGGCTATGTCCACTGACCCACGGCAGATGGGCAGGCAGGGTACAGTACGGATCTGGCTGTGTCCACTCACCCACGGCAGGCGGTCAGGCAGGGCGCAGTGCGGATCTGGCTGTGTCCACTCACCCACGGCAGGCGGTCAGGCAGGGCGCAGTGCGGATCTGGCTGTGTCCACTCACCCACGGCAGGCGGTCAGGCAGGGCGCAGTGCGGATCTGGCTGTGTCCACTCACCCACGGCAGACGGGCAGGCAGGGCGCAGTGTGGATCTGGCTGTGTCCACTCACCCACGGCAGACGGTCAGGAAGGGCGCAGTGCGGATCTGGCTGTGTCCACTCACCCACGGCAGGCGGTCAGGCAGGGTACAATGCGGATCTGGCTGTGTCCACTCACCCCCGGCATACGGTCAGACAGGGCGCAGTGCGGATCTGGCTGTGTCCACTCACCCACGGCAGGCGGTCAGGCAGGGCGCAGTGCGGATCTGGCTGTGTCCACGCACCCACAGCATGCGGTCAGCCAGGGCGCAGTGCGGATCTGGCTGTGTCCACTCACCCACGGGAGACGGGCAGGGCGCAGTGCGGATCTGGCTGTGTCCACTCACCAACGTGAGACGGGCAGGCAAGGCGCAGTGCGGATCCGGCTGTGTCCACTCACCCACGGGAGACGGGCATGCAGGGCGCAGTGCGGATCCGGCTGTGTCCACTCACCCACGGGAGACGGGCATGCAGGGCGCAGTGCAGATCTGGATGTGTCCACTCACCCACGTGAGACGGGCAGGCAAGGCTCAGTGCGGATCTGGCTGTGTCTACTCACCCAGGGAGACCGGCAGGCAGGGCGCAGTGCGTCTCTGGCTGTGTCCACTCACGCACGGGAGACGGGCAGGCAGGGCGCACTGCGGATCTGGCTGTGTCCACTCACCCACGGGAGACGGGCAGGCAGCACGCAGTGCGGATCCGGCTGTGTCCACTCACCCACGGGAGACGGGCAGGCAGGGCGCAGTGCGGATCTGGCTGGGTCCACTCACCCACGGGAGACGGGCAGGCAGGGCGCAGTGCAGATCTGGCTGTGTCCACTCACCCACGGGAGACGGGCAGGCAAGGCTCAGTGCAGATCTGGCTATGTCCACTCACCCACGCGAGACGGGCAGGCAGGGCGCAGTGCAGATCTGGCTGTGTCCCTCACCCACGGGAGACGGGCAGGCAGGGCGCAGTGTGGATCTCGCTGTGTCCACTCACCCACGGCAGACGGTCAGGCAGGGCGCAGTGCGGATCTGCCTGTGTCCACTCACCCACGGCAGACGGGCAGGAAGGGCGCAGTGCGGATCTGGCTGTGTCCACACACCCACGGCAGACAGTCAGGCAGGGCGCAGTGCGGATCTGGCTGTGTCCACTCACCCACGGCAGACGGGCAGGCAGGGCGCAGTGCGGATCTGGCTGTGTCCACTCGCCCACGGGAGACGGGCAGGCAGGGCGCAGTGCGGATCTGCCTGTGTCCACTCACCCACGGCAGGCGGTCAGGCAGGGCGCAGTGCGGATCTGGCTGTGTCCACTCACCCACGGCAGACGGTCAGGCAGGGCGCAGTGCGGATCTGGCTGTGTCCACTCACCCACTGCAGGCGGTCAGGCAGGGTGCAGTGCGGATCTGGCTGTGTCCACGCACCCACAGCATGCAGTCAGCCAGGGCGCAGTGCGGATCTGGCTGTGTCCACTCACCCACGGCAGGCGCTCAGGCAGAGCGCAGTGCGGATCTGGCTGTGTCCACTCACCCAGGGGAGACGGGCAGGCAAGGCGCAGTGTGGACCTGGCTGTGTCCACTCACCCACGGGAGACGGGCAGAGAGTGTGCTGTGTGGATATGGCTATGTCCACTGACCCACGGCAGACGGGCAGGCAGGGCGCAGTCCAGATCTGGCTGTGTCCACTCACCCACGGCAGACGGTCAGGAAGGGTGCAGTGCGGATCTGGCTGTGTCCACTCACCCACGGGAGACGGGCAGGCAGGGCGCAGTGCGGATCTGGCTGTGTCCACTCACCAACGTGAGACTGGCAGGCAAGGCGCAGTGCGGATCCGGCTGTGTCCACTCACCCACGGGAGACGGGCATGCAGGGCGCAGTGCGGATCCGGCTGTGTCCCCTCACCCACGGGAGATGGGCAGAGACTGTGCTGTGTGGATCTGGCTATGTCCACTGACCCACGTCAGACGGGCAGGCAGGGCGCAGTGCGGATCTGGATGTGTCCACTCACCCACGTGAGACGGGCAGGCAAGGCTCAGTGCGGATCTGGCTGTGTCCACTCACCCACGGGAGACGGGCAGACAGGGCGCAGTGCGTATCTGGCAGTGTCCACTCACCCACGGGAGACGGGCAGGCAAGGCGCAGTGCGGATCCGGCTGTGTCCACTCGCCCACGGGAGACGGGCAGGCAGGGCGCAGTGCGGATCTGGCTGTGTCAACTCACCCACGGGAGACGGGCAGGCAGGGCGCAGTGCGGATCCGGCTGTGTCCACTCACCCACGGGAGACGGGCAGAGACGGTGCTGTGTGGATCTGGCTATGTCCACTGACCCACGGCAGACGGGCAGGCAGTGCGCAGTACGGATCTGGTGTGTCCACTCTCCACGGCAGGCGGTCAGGCAGGGTACAATGCGAATCTGGCTGTGTCCACTCACCCACGGGAGACGGGCAGGCAGGGCGCAGTGCGGATCTGCTTCTGTCCACTCACCCACGGGAGACGGGCAGGCAGGGCGCAGTGCGGATCTGGCTGTGTCCACTCACCCACGGGAGACGGGCAGGCTGGGCGCAGTGCGGATCTGGCTGTGTCCACTCACCCACGGGAGACGGGAAGGCAGTGCGCAGTGCGGATCTGGCTGTGTCCACTCACCCACGGGAGACGGGCAGACAGGGCGCAGTGCGGATCTCGCTGTATCCACTCACCCACGGCAGACGGTCAGGCAGGGCGCAGTGCGGATCTGGCTGTGTCCACTCACCCACGGCAGACGGGCAGCCAGGGCGCAGTGCGGATCTGGCTGTGTCCACTCGCCCACGGGAGACGGGCAGGCAGGGCGCAGTGCGGATCTGGCTGTGTCCACTCACCCACGGCAGGCGGTCAGGCAGGGCGCAGTGCGGATCTGGCTGTGTCCACTCACCCACGGCAGACGGTCAGGCAGGGTGCAGTGCGGATCTGGCTGTGTCCACGCACCCACAGCATGCGGTCAGCCAGGGCGCAGTGCGGATCTGGCTGTGTCCACTCACCCAGGGGAGACGGGCAGGCAAGGCGCAGTGTGGACCTGGCTGTGTCCACTCACCCACGGGAGACGGGCAGAGAGTGTGCTGTGTGGATATGGCTATGTCCACTGACCGACGGCAGACGGGCAGGCAGGGCGCAGTGCAGATCTGGCTGTGTCCACTCACCCACGGCAGACGGTCAGGCAGGGTGCAGTGCGGATCTGGCTGTGTCCACTCACCCACGGGAGACGGGCAGGCAGGGCGCAGTGCGGATCTGGCTGTGTCCACTCACCAACGTGAGTCGGGCAGGCAAGGCGCAGTGCGGATCTGGCTGTGTCCACTCACCCACGGGAGATGGGCAGAGACGGTGCTGTGTGGATCTGGCTATGTCCACTGACCCACGGCAGACGGGCAGGCAGGGTACAGTACGGATCTGGCTGTGTCCACTCACCCACGTGAGACGGGCAGGCAAGGCTCAGTGCGGATCTGGCTGTGTCCACTCACCCAGGGAGACCGGCAGGCAGGGCGCAGTGCGTCTCTGGCTGTGTCCACTCACCCACGGGAGACGGGCAGGCAGGGCGCAGTGCGGATCTGGCAGTCTACACTCACCCACGGGAGACGGGCAGGCAGGGCGCAGTGTGGATCTCGCTGTGTCCACTCACCCACGGCAGACGGTCAGGCAGGGCGCAGTGCGGATCTGGCTGTGTACACTCACCCACGGCAGACGGGCAGGCTGGGCGCAGTGCGGATCTGGCTGTGTCCACTCACCCACGGCAGACGGGCAGGCAGGGCGCAGTGCGGATCTGGCTGTGTCCACTCACCCACGGGAGACGGGCAGGCAGGGCGCAGTGCGGATCTGGCTGTGTCCACTCACCCACGGGAGACGGGCAGGCTGGGCGCAGTGCGGATCTGGCTGTGTCCACTCACCCACGGGAGACGGGAAGGCAGGGCGCAGTGCGGATCTGGCTGTGTCCACTCAACCACGGGAGACGGGCAGGCAGGGCGCAGTGCGGATCTCGCTGTGTCGACTCGCCCACGGGAGACGGTCAGGCAGGGCGCAGTGCGGATCTGGCTGTGTCCACTCACCCACGGCAGACGGGCAGGCAGGGCGCAGTGCGGATCTGGCTGTGTCCACTCGCCCACGGGAGACGGGCAGGCAGGGCGCAGTGCGGATCTGGCTGTGTCCACTCACCCACGGCAGGCGGTCAGGCAGGGCGCAGTGCGGATCTGGCTGTGTCCACTCACCCACGGCAGACGGTCAGGCAGGGCGCAGTGCGGATCTGGCTGTGTCCACTCACCCACGGCAGGCGGTCAGGCAGGGCGCAGTGCGGATCTGGCTGTGTCCACGCACCCACAGCATGCGGTCAGCCAGAGCGCAGTGCGGATCTGGCTGTGTCCACTCACCCACGGCAGGCGCTCAGGCAGAGCGCAGTGCGGATCTGGCTGTGTCCACTCACCCACGGCAGACTGTCAGGCAGGGCGCAGTGCGGATCTGGCTATGTCCACTCGCCCACGGCAGACGGGCAGGCAGGGCGCAGTGCGGATCTGGCTGTGTCCACTCGCCCACGGGAGACGGGCAGGCAGGGCGCAGTGCGGATCTGGCTGTGTCCACTTACGCACGGGAGACGGGCAGGCAGGGCGCAGTCGGATCTGGCTGTGTCCACTCACTGACGGAAGACGGGCAGGGAAGACGCAGTGCGGATCTGGCTGTGTCCACTCACCCACGGGAGACGGGCAGTGCGGATCTGGCTGTGTACACTCACCCACGGCAGACTGTCAGGCAGGGCGCAGTGCGGATCTGGCTATGTCCACTCGCCCACGGCAGACGGGCTGGCAGGGCGCAGTGCGGATCTGGCTGTGTCCACTCGCCCACGGGAGACGGGCAGGCAGGGCGCAGTGCGGATCTGGCTGTGTCCACTTACGCACGGGAGACGGGCAGGCAGGGCGCAGTCGGATCTGGCTGTGTCCACTCACTGACGGAAGACGGGCAGGCAAGACGCAGTGCGGATCTTGCTGTGTCCACTCACCCACGGGAGACGGGCAGGCAGGGCGCAGTGCGGAGCTGGCTGTGTCCACTCACCCACGGGAGACGGGCAGGCAGGGCGCAGTGCGGATCTGGCTGTGTCCACTCACCCAGGGGAGACGGGCATGCAAGGCGCAGTGTGGACCTGGCTGTGTCCACTCACCCACGGGAGACGGGCAGAGAGTGTGCTGTGTGGATATGGCTATGTCCACTGACCCACGGCAGACGGGCAGGCAGGGCGCAGTGCAGATCTGGCTGTGTCCACTCACCCACGGCAGACAGTCAGGCAGGGTGCAGTGCGGATCTGGCTGTGTCCACTCACCCACGGGAGACGGGCAGGCAGGGCGCAGTGCGGATCTGGCTGTGTCCACTCACCAACGTGAGTCGGGCAGGCAAGGCGCAGTGCGGATCTGGCTGTGTCCACTCACCCACGGGAGACGGGCAGGCAGAGCGCAGTGCGGATCTGGCTGTGTCCACTCACCCACGGCAGACGGGCAGGCAGGGCGCAGTGTGGATCTGGCTGTGTCCCCTCACCCACGGGAGATGGGCAGAGACGGTGCTGTGTGGATCTGGCTATGTCCACTGACCCACGGCAGACGGGCAGGCAGGGTACAGTACGGATCTGGCTGTGTCCACTCACCCACGGCAGGCGGTCAGGCAGGGCGCAGTGCGGATCTGGCTGTGTCCACTCACCCACGGCAGGCGGTCAGGCAGGGCGCAGTGCGGATCTGGCTGTGTCCAATCACCCACGGCAGACGGTCAGGCAGAGCGCAGTGCGGATCTGGCTGTGTCCACTCACCCACGGCAGACGGGCAGGCAGGGCGCAGTGTGGATCTGGCTGTGTCCACTCACCCACCGCAGACGGTCAGGCAGGGCGCAGTGCGGATCTGGCTGTGTCCACTCACCCACGGCAGACGGGCAGGCAGGGCGCAGTGCGTATCTGGCTGTGTCCACTCACCCACGGCAGACGGGCAGGCAGGGCGCAGTGCGGATTTGGCTGGGTCCACTAGCCCACGGGTGACGGGCAGGCAGGGCGCAGTGCAGATCTGGCTGTGTCCACTGACCCACGGCAGGCGGTCAGGCAGGGTGCAGTGCGGATCTGGCTGTGTCCACTCACCCACGGGAGACGGGCAGGCAGGGCGCAGTGCGGATCTGGCTGTGTCCACTCACCAACGTGAGTCGGGCAGGCAAGGCGCAGTGCGGATCTGCCTGTGTCCACTCACCCACGGGAGACGGGCAGGCAGGGTACAGTACGGATCTGGCTGTGTCCACTCACCCACGGGAGATGGGCAGAGACGGTGCTGTGTGGATCTGGCTATGTCCACTGACCCACGGCAGACGGGCAGGCAGGGTACAGTACGGATCTGGCTGTGTCCACTCACCCACGGCAGGCGGTCAGGCAGGGCGCAGTTCGGATCTGGCTGTGTCCACTCACCCACGGCAGGCGGTCAGGCAGGGCGCAGTGCGGATCTGGCTGTGTCCACTCACCCACGGCAGAAGGTCAGGCAGGGCGCAGTGCGGATCTGGCTGTGTCCACTCACCCACGGCAGACGGGCAGGCAGGGCGCAGTGTGGATCTGGCTGTGTCCACTCACCCACGGCAGACGGTCAGGAAGGGCGCAGTGCGGATCTGGCTGTGTCCACTCACCCACGGCAGGCGGTCAGGTAGGGTACAATGCGGATCTGGCTGTGTCCACTCACCCCCGGCATACGGTCAGACAGGGCGCAGTGCGGATCTGGCTGTGTCCACTCACCCACGGGAGACGGGCAGGCAAGGCGCAGTGCGGATCCGGCTGTGTCCACTCGCCCACGGGAGACGGGCAGGCAGGGCGCAGTGCGGATCTGGCTGTGTCAACTCACCCACGGGAGACGGGCAGGCAGGGCGCAGTGCGGATCCGGCTGTGTCCACTCACCCACGGGAGACGGGCAGAGACGGTGCTGTGTGGATCTGGCTATGTCCACTGACCCACGGCAGACGGGCAGGCAGTGCGCAGTACGGATCTGGTGTGTCCACTCTCCACGACAGGCGGTCAGGCAGGGTACAATGCGAATCTGGCTGTGTCCACTCACCCACGGGAGACGGGCAGGCAGGGCGCAGTGCGGATCTGCTTCTGTCCACTCACCCACGGGAGACGGGCAGGCAGGGCGCAGTGCGGATCTGGCTGTGTCCACTCACCCACGGGAGACGGGCAGGCTGGGCGCAGTGCGGATCTGGCTGTGTCCACTCACCCACGGGAGACGGGAAGGCAGTGCGCAGTGCGGATCTGGCTGTGTCCACTCACCCACGGGAGACGGGCAGACAGGGCGCAGTGCGGATCTCGCTGTATCCACTCACCCACGGCAGACGGTCAGGCAGGGCGCAGTGCGGATCTGGCTGTGTCCACTCACCCACGGCAGACGGGCAGGCAGGGCGCAGTGCGGATCTGGCTGTGTCCACTCGCCCACGGGAGACGGGCAGGCAGGGCGCAGTGCGGATCTGGCTGTGTCCACTCACCCACGGCAGGCGGTCAGGCAGGGCGCAGTGCGGATCTGGCTGTGTCCACTCACCCACGGCAGACGGTCAGGCAGGGTGCAGTGCGGATCTGGCTGTGTCCACGCACCCACAGCATGCGGTCAGCCAGGGCGCAGTGCGGATCTGGCTGTGTCCACTCACCCAGGGGAAACGGGCAGGCAAGGCGCAGTGTGGACTTGGCTGTGTCCACTCACCCACGGGAGACGGGCAGAGAGTGTGCTGTGTGGATATGGCTATGTCCACTGACCCACGGCAGACGGGCAGGCAGGGCGCAGTGCAGATCTGGCTGTGTCCACTCACCCACGGCAGACGGTCAGGCAGGGTGCAGTGCGGATCTGGCTGTGTCCACTCACCCACGGGAGACGGGCAGGCAGGGCGCAGTGCGGATCTGGCTGTGTCCACTCACCAACGTGAGTCGGGCAGGCAAGGCGCAGTGCGGATCTGGCTGTGTCCACTCACCCACGGGAGATGGGCAGAGACGGTGCTGTGTGGATCTGGCTATGTCCACTGACCCACGGCAGACGGGCAGGCAGGGTACAGTACGGATCTGGCTGTGTCCACTCACCCACGTGAGACGGGCAGGCAAGGCTCAGTGCGGATCTGGCTGTGTCCACTCACCCAGGGAGACCGGCAGGCAGGGCGCAGTGCGTCTCTGGCTGTGTCCACTCACCCACGGGAGACGGGCAGACAGGGCGCAGTGCGGATCTGGCAGTCTACACTCACCCACGGGAGACGGGCAGGCAGGGCGCCGTGTGGATCTCGCTGTGTCCACTCACCCACGGCAGACGGTCAGGCAGGGCGCAGTGCGGATCTGGCTGTGTCCACTCACCCACGGCAGACGGGCAGGCAGGGCGCAGTGCGGATCTGGCTGTGTCCACTCACCCACGGCAGACGGGCAGGCAGGGCGCAGTGCGGATCTGGCTGTGTCCACTCACCCACGGGAGACGGGCAGGCAGGGCGCAGTGCGGATCTGGCTGTGTCCACTCACCCACGGGAGACGGGCAGGCTGGGCGCAGTGCGGATCTGGCTGTGTCCACTCACCCACGGGAGACGGGAAGGCAGGGCGCAGTGCGGATCTGGCTGTGTCCACTCAACCACGGGAGACGGGCAGGCAGGGCGCAGTGCGGATCTCGCTGTGTCGACTCGCCCACGGGAGACGGTCAGGCAGGGCGCAGTGCGGATCTGGCTGTGTCCACTCACCCACGGCAGACGGGCAGGCAGGGCGCAGTGCGGATCTGGCTGTGTCCACTCGCCCACGGGAGACGGGCAGGCAGGGCGCAGTGCGGATCTGGCTGTGTCCACTCACCCACGGCAGGCGGTCAGGCAGGGCGCAGTTCGGATCTGGCTGTGTCTACTCACCCACGGCAGACGGTCAGGCAGGGCGCAGTGCGGATCTGGCTGTGTCCACTCACCCACGGCAGGCGGTCAGGCAGGGCGCAGTGCGGATCTGGCTGTGTCCACGCACACACAGCATGCGGTCAGCCAGAGCGCAGTGCGGATCTGGCTGTGTCCACTCACCCACGGCAGGCGCTCAGGCAGAGCGCAGTGCGGATCTGGCTGTGTCCACTCACCCACGGCAGACTGTCAGGCAGGGCGCAGTGCGGATCTGGCTATGTCCACTCGCCCACGGCAGACGGGCAGGCAGGGCGCAGTGCGGATCTGGCTGTGTCCACTCGCCCACGGGAGACGGGCAGGCAGGGCGCAGTGCGGATCTGGCTGTGTCCACTTACGCACGGGAGACGGGCAGGCAGGGCGCAGTCGGATCTGGCTGTGTCCACTCACTGACGGAAGACGGGCAGGGAAGACGCAGTGCGGATCTGGCTGTGTCCACTCACCCACGGGAGACGGGCAGTGCGGATCTGGCTGTGTACACTCACCCACGGCAGACTGTCAGGCAGGGCGCAGTGCGGACCTGGCTATGTCCACTCGCCCACGGCAGACGGGCAGGCAGGGCGCAGTGCGGATCTGGCTGTGTCCACTCGCCCACGGGAGACGGGCAGGCAGGGCGCAGTACGGATCTGGCTGTGTCCACTTACGCACGGGAGACGGGCAGGCAGGGCGCAGTCGGATCTGGCTGTGTCCACTCACCCACGGCAGGCGGTCAGGCAGGGTACAATGCGGATCTGGCTGTGTCCACTCACCCACGGCAGACGGTCAGGCAGGGCGCAGTGCGGATCAGGCTGTGTCCACTCACCCACGGCAGGCGATCAGGCAGGGCGCAGTGCGGATCTGGCTGTGTCCACGCACCCACAGCATGCGGTCAGCCAGGGCGCAGTGCGGATCTGGCTGTGTCCACTCACCCACGGGAGACGGGCAGGGCGCAGTGCGGATCTGGCTGTGTCCACTCACCAACGTGAGACGGGCAGGCAAGGCGCAGTGCGGATCCGGCTGTGTCCACTCACCCACGGGAGACGGGCATGCAGGGCGCAGTGCGGAACCGGCTGTGTCCACTCACCCACGGGAGACGGGCATGCAGGGCGCAGTGCGGATCTGGATGTGTCCACTCACCCACGTGAGACGGGCAGGCAAGGCTCAGTGCGGATCTGGCTGTGTCCACTCACCCAGGGAGACCGGCAGGCAGGGCGCAGTGCGTCTCTGGCTGTGTCCACTCACCCACGGGAGACGGGCAGGCAGGGCGCAGTGCGGATCTGGCAGTCTCCACTCACCCACGGGAGACGGGCAGGCAGGGCGCAGTGTGGATCTCGCTGTGTCCACTCACCCACGGCAGACGGTCAGGCAGGGCGCAGTGCGAATCTGGCTGTGTCCACTCACCCACGGCAGACGGGCAGGCAGGGTGCAGTGTGGATCTAGCTGTGTCCACTCACCCACGGCAGACGGGCAGGCAGGGCGCAGTGCGGATCTGGCTGTGTCCACTCACCCACGGGAGACGGGCAGGCAGGGCGCAGTGCGGATCTGGCTGTGTCCACTCACCCACGGGAGATGGGCAGGCTGGGCGCAGTGCGGATCTGGCTGTGTCCACTCACCCACGGGAGACGGGAAGGCAGGGCGCACTGCGGATCTGGCTGTGTCCACTCAACCACGGGAGACGGGCAGGCAGGGCGCAGTGCGGATCTCGCTGTGTCGACTCGCCCACGGGAGACGGTCAGGCAGGGCGCAGTGCGGATCTGGCTGTGTCCACTCACCCACGGCAGACGGGCAGGCAGGGCGCAGTGCGGATCTGGCTGTGTCCACTCGCCCACGGGAGACGGGCAGGCAGGGCGCAGTGCGGATCTGGCTGTGACCACTCACCCACGGCAGGCGGTCAGGCAGGGCGCAGTGCGGATCTGGCTGTGTCCACTCACCCACGGCAGACGGTCAGGCAGGGCGCAGTGCGGATCTGGCTGTGTCCACTCACCCACGGCAGGCGGTCAGGCAGGGCGCAGTGCCGATCTGGCTGTGTCCACGCACCCACAGCATGCGGTCAGCCAGAGCGCAGTGCGGATCTGGCTGTGTCCACTCACCCACGGCAGACTGTCAGGCAGGGCGCAGTGCGGATCTGGCTATGTCCACTCGCCCACGGCAGACGGGCAGGCAGGGCGCAGTGCGGATCTGGCTGTGTCCACTCGCCCACGGGAGACGGGCAGGCAGGGCGCATTGCGGATCTGGCTGTGTCCACTTACGCACGGGAGACGGGCAGGCAGGGCGCAGTCGGATCTGGCTGTGTCCACTCACTGACGGAAGACGGGCAGGCAAGACGCAGTGCGGATCTGGCTGTGTCCACTCACCCACGGGAGACGGGCAGTGCGGATCTGGCTGTGTACACTCACCCACGGCAGACTGTCAGGCAGGGCGCAGTGCGGATCTGGCTATGTCCACTCGCCCACGGCAGACGGGCAGGCAGGGCGCAGTGCGGATCTGGCTGTGTCCACTCGCCCACGGGAGACGGGTAGGCAGGGCGCAGTGCGGATCTGGCTGTGTCCACTCGCCCACGGGAGACGGGCAGGCAGGGCGCAGTCGGATCTGGCTGTGTCCACTCACTGACGGAAGACGGGCAGGCAAGACGCAGTGCGGATCTGGCTGTGTCCACTCACCCACGGGAGACGGGCAGGCAGGGCGCAGTGCGGAGCTGGCTGTGTCCACTCACCCACGGGAGACGGGCAGGCAGGGCGCAGTGCGGATCTGGCTGTGTCCACTCACCCAGGTGAGACGGGCATGCAAGGCGCAGTGTGGACCTGGCTGTGTCCACTCACCCACGGGAGACGGGCAGAGAGTGTGCTGTGTGGATATGGCTATGTCCACTGACCCACGGCAGACTAGCAGGCAGGGTGCAGTGCGGATCTGGCTGTGTCCACTCTCCCACGGGAGACGGGCAGGCAGGGCGCAGTGCGGATCTGGCTGTGTCCACTCACCAACGTGAGTCGGGCAGGCAAGGCGCAGTGCGGATCTGGCTGTGTCCACTCACTGACGGAAGACGGGCAGGCAAGACGCAGTGCGGAACTGGCTGTGTCCACTCACCCACGGGAGACGGGCAGGCAGGGCGCAGTGCGGATCTGGCTGTGTCCACTCACCCACGGGAGACGGGCAGGCTGGGCGCAGTGCGGATCTGGCTGTGTCCACTCACCCACGGGAGACGGGAAGGCAGGGCGCAGTGCGGATCTGGCTGTGTCCACTCGCCCACGGGAGACGGGCAGGCAGGGCGCAGTGCGGATCTGGCTGTGTCCACTCGCCCACGGGAGACGGGCAGGCAGGGCGCAGTGCGGATCTGGCTGTGTCCACTCACCCACGGCAGGCGGTCAGGCAGGGCGCAGTGCGGATCTGGCTGTGTCCACTCACCCACGGGAGACGGGCAGGCAGGGCGCAGTGCGGATCCGGCTGTGTCCACTCACCCACGGGAGATGGGCAGAGACGGTGCTGTGTGGATCTGGCTATGTCCACTGACCCACGGCAGACGGGCAGGCAGGGTACAGTACGGATCTGGCTTTGTCCACTCACCCACGGCAGGCGGTCAGGCAGGGCGCAGTGCGGATCTGGCTGTGTCCACTCACCCACGGCAGGCGGTCAGGCAGGGTACAATGCGGATCTGGCTGTGTCCACTCACCCCCGGCATACGGTCAGGCAGGGCGCAGTGCGGATCTGGCTGTGTCCATTCACCCACGGCAGGCGGTCAGGCAGGGCGCAGTGCGGATCTGGCTGTGTCCACGCACCCACAGCATGCGGTCATCCAGGGCGCAGTGCGGATCTGGCTGTGTCCACTCACCCACGGGAGACGGGCAGGGCGCAGTGCGGATCTGGCTGTGTCCACTCACCAACGTGAGACGGGCAGGCAAGGCGCAGTGCGGATCCGGCTGTGTCCACTCACCCACGGGAGACGGGCATGCAGGGCGCAGTGCGGATCCGGCTGTGTCCACTCACCCACGGGAGACGGGCATGCAGGGTGCAGTGCGGATCTGGATGTGTCCACTCACCCACGTGAGACGGGCAGGCAAGGCTCAGTGCGGATCTGGCTGTGTCCACTCACCCAGGGAGACCGGCAGGCAGGGCGCAGTGCGTCTCTGGCTGTGTCCACTCACCCACGGGAGACGGGCAGGCAGGGCGCAGTGCGGATCTGGCTGTGTCCACTCACCCACGGGAGACGGGCAGGCAGCACGCAGTGCGGATCCGGCTGTGTCCACTCACCCACGGGAGACGGGCAGGCAGGTCGCAGTGCGGATCTGGCTGTGTCCACTCACCCACGGGAGATGGGCAGGCAGGGCGCAGTGCAGATCTGGCTGTGTCCACTCACCCACGGGAGACGGGCAGGCAAGGCTCAGTGCAGATTTGGCTATGTCCACTCACCCACGCGAGACGGGCAGGCAGGGCGCAGTGCAGATCTGGCTGTGTCCACTCTCCCACGGCAAGCGGTCAGGCAGGGCGCAGTGCGGATCTGGCTGTGTCCACTCACCCACGGCAGGCGGTCAGGCAGGGAGCAGTGCGGATCTGGCTGTGTCCACGCACCCACAGCAGGCGGTCAGGCAGGGCGCAGTGCGGATCTGGCTGTGTCCACGCACCCACAGCATGCAGTCAGCCAGGGCGCAGTGCGGATCTGGCTGTGTCCACTCACCCACGGCAGGCGCTCAGGCAGAGCGCAGTGCGGATCTGGCTGTGTCCACTCACCCAGGGGAGACGGGCAGGCAAGGCGCAGTGTGGACCTGGCTGTGTCCACTCACCCACGGGAGACGGGCAGAGAGTGTGCTGTG
Organism: Microcebus murinus; assembly: GCF_040939455.1. Taxonomy (NCBI): domain Eukaryota; kingdom Metazoa; phylum Chordata; class Mammalia; order Primates; family Cheirogaleidae; genus Microcebus; species Microcebus murinus. Next base: position 363,605 of record NC_134123.1, on the reverse strand, counting down.
TGGATATGGCTATGTCCACTGACCCACGGCAGACGGGCAGGCAGGGCGCAGTCCAGATCTGGCTGTGTCCACTAACCCACGGCAGACGGTCAGGCAGGGTGCAGTGCGGATCTGGCTGTGTCCACTCACCCACGGGAGACGGGCAGGCAGGGCGCAGTGCGGATCTGGCTGTGTCCACTCACCAACGTGAGACTGGCAGGCAAGGCGCAGTGCGGATCTGGCTGTGTCCACTCACCCACGGGAGACGGGCATGCAGGGCGCAGTGCGGATCCGGCTGTGTCCACTCACCCACGGGAGATGGGCAGAGACTGTGCTGTGTGGATCTGGCTATGTCCACTGACCCACGTCAGACGGGCAGGCAGGGCGCAGTGCGGATCTGGATGTGTCCACTCACCCACGTGAGACGGGCAGGCAAGGCTCAGTGCGGATCTGGCTGTGTCCACTCACCCACGGGAGACGGGCAGGCAGGGCGCAGTGCGTATCTGGCAGTGTCCACTCACCCACGGGAGACGGGCAGGCAAGGCGCAGTGCGGATCTGGCTGTGTCCACTCGCCCACGGGAGACGGGCAGGCAGGGCGCAGTGCGGATCTGGCTGGGTCCACTCACCCACGGGAGACGGGCAGGCAGGGCGCAGTGCGGATCCGGCTGTGTCCACTCACCCACGGGAGACCGGCAGAGACGGTGCTGTGTGGATCTGGCTATGTCCACTGACCCACGGCAGACGGGCAGGCAGTGCGCAGTACGGATCTGGTGTGTCCACTCTCCCACGGCAGGCGGTCAGGCAGGGTACAATGCGAATCTGGCTGTGTCCACTCACCCACGGGAGACGGGCAGGCAGGGCGCAGTGCGGATCTGGCTCTATCCACTCACCCACGGGAGACGGGCAGGCAGGGCGCAGTGCGGATCTGGCTGTGTCCACTCACCCACGGGAGACGGGCAGGCTGGGCGCAGTGCGGATCTGGCTGTGTCCACTCACCCACGGGAGACGGGAAGGCAGTGCGCAGTGCGGATCTGGCTGTGTCCTCTCACCCACGGGAGACGGGCAGGCAGGGCGCAGTGCGGATCTCGCTGTATCCACTCACCCACGGCAGACGGGCAGGCAGGGCGCAGTGCGGATCTGGCTGTGTCCACTCACCCACGGCAGACGGGCAGGCAGGGCGCAGTGCGGATCTGGCTGTGTCCACTCGCCCACGGGAGACGGGCAGGCAGGGCGCAGTGCGGATCTGGCTGTGTCCACTCACCCACGGCAGGCGGTCAGGCAGGGCGCAGTGCGGATCTGGCTGTGTCCACTCACCCACGGCAGACGGTCAGGCAGGGCGCAGTGCGGATCTGGCTGTGTCCACTCACCCACGGCAGGCGGTCAGGCAGGGTGCAGTGCGGATCTGGCTGTGTCCACTCACCCACGGGAGACGGGCAGAGAGTGTGCTGTGTGGATATGGCTATGTCCACTGACCCACGGCAGACGGGCAGGCAGGGCGCAGTGCAGATCTGGCTGTGTCCACTCACCCACGGCAGACGGTCAGGCAGGGCGCAGTGCGGATCTGGCTGTGTCCACTCACCCACGGCAGGCGGTCAGGCAGGGCGCAGTGCGGATCTGGCTGTGTCCACTCACCCACGGCAGAAGGTCAGGCAGGGCGCAGTGCGCATCTGGCTGTGTCCACTCACCCACGGCAGACGGGCAGGCAGGGCGCAGTGTGGATCTGGCTGTGTCCACTCACCCACGGCAGACGGTCAGGAAGGGCGCAGTGCGGATCTGGCTGTGTCCACTCACCCACGGCAGGCGGTCAGGCAGGGTACAATGCGGATCTGGCTGTGTCCACTCACCCCCGGCATACGGTCAGGCAGGGCGCAGTGCGGATCTGGCTGTGTCCACTCACCCACGGCAGGCGGTCAGGCAGGGCGCAGTGCGGATCTGGCTGTGTCCACGCACCCACAGCATGCGGTCAGCCAGGGCGCAGTGCGGATCTGGCTGTGTCCACTCACCCACGGGAGACGGGCAGGGCGCACTGCGGATCTGGCTGTGTCCACTCACCAACGTGAGACGGGCAGGCAAGGCGCAGTGCGGATCCGGCTGTGTCCACTCACCCACGGGAGACGGGCATGCAGGGCGCAGTGCGGATCCGGCTGTGTCCACTCACCCACGGGAGACGGGCATGCAGGGTGCAGTGCGGATCTGGATGTGTCCACTCACCCACGTGAGACGGGCAGGCAAGGCTCAGTGCGGATCTGGCTGTGTCCACTCTCCCAGGGAGACCGGCAGGCAGGGCGCAGTGCGTCTCTGGCTGTGTCCACTCACCCACGGGAGACGGGCAGGCAAGGCGCAGTGCGGATCTGGCTGTGTGCACTCACCCACGGGAGACGGGCAGGCAGCACGCAGTGCGGATCCGGCTGTGTCCACTCACCCACGGGAGACGGGCAGGCAGGTCGCAGTGCGGATCTGGCTGTGTCCACTCACCCACGGGAGATGGGCAGGCAGGGCGCAGTGCAGATCTGGCTGTGTCCACTCACCCACGGGAGACGGGCAGGCAAGGCTCAGTGCAGATTTGGCTATGTCCACTCACCCACGCGAGACGGGCAGGCAGGGCGCAGTGCGGATCTGGCTGTGTCCACTCTCCCACGGCAAGCGGTCAGGCAGGGCGCAGTGCGGATCTGGCTGTGTCCACTCACCCACGGCAGGCGGTCAGGCAGGGAGCAGTGCGGATCTGGCTGTGTCCACGCACCCACAGCAGGCGGTCAGGCAGGGCGCAGTGCGGATCTGGCTGTGTCCACGCACCCACAGCATGCAGTCAGCCAGGGCGCAGTGCGGATCTGGCTGTGTCCACTCACCCACGGCAGGCGCTCAGGCAGAGCGCAGTGCGGATCTGGCTGTGTCCACTCACCCAGGGGAGACGGGCAGGCAAGGCGCAGTGTGGACCTGGCTGTGTCCACTCACCCACGGGAGACGGGCAGAGAGTGTGCTGTGTGGATATGGCTATGTCCACTGACCCACGGCAGACGGGCAGGCAGGGCGCAGTCCAGATCTGGCTGTGTCCACTAACCCACGGCAGACGGTCAGGCAGGGTGCAGTGCGGATCTGGCTGTGTCCACTCACCCACGGGAGACGGGCAGGCAGGGCGCAGTGCGGATCTGGCTGTGTCCACTCACCAACGTGAGACTGGCAGGCAAGGCGCAGTGCGGATCTGGCTGTGTCCACTCACCCACGGGAGACGGGCATGCAGGGCGCAGTGCGGATCCGGCTGTGTCCACTCACCCACGGGAGATGGGCAGAGACTGTGCTGTGTGGATCTGGCTATGTCCACTGACCCACGTCAGACGGGCAGGCAGGGCGCAGTGCGGATCTGGATGTGTCCACTCACCCACGTGAGACGGGCAGGCAAGGCTCAGTGCGGATCTGGCTGTGTCCACTCACCCACGGGAGACGGGCAGGCAGGGCGCAGTGCGTATCTGGCAGTGTCCACTCACCCACGGGAGACGGGCAGGCAAGGCGCAGTGCGGATCTGGCTGTGTCCACTCGCCCACGGGAGACGGGCAGGCAGGGCGCAGTGCGGATCTGGCTGTGTCAACTCACCCACGGGAGACGGGCAGGCAGGGCGCAGTGCGGATCCGGCTGTGTCCACTCACCCACGGGAGACGGGCAGAGACGGTGCTGTGTGGATCTGGCTATGTCCACTGACCCACGGCAGACGGGCAGGCAGTGCGCAGTACGGATCTGGTGTGTCCACTCTCCCACGGCAGGCGGTCAGGCAGGGTACAATGCGAATCTGGCTGTGTCCACTCACCCACGGGAGACGGGCAGGCAGGGCGCAGTGCGGATCTGGCTCTATCCACTCACCCATGGGAGACGGGCAGGCAGGGCGCAGTGCGGATCTGGCTGTGTCCACTCACCCACGGGAGACGGGCAGGCTGGGCGCAGTGCGGATCTGGCTGTGTCCACTCACCCACGGGAGACGGGAAGGCAGTGCGCAGTGCGGATCTGGCTGTGTCCTCTCACCCACGGGAGACGGGCAGGCAGGGCGCAGTGCGGATCTCGCTGTATCCACTCACCCACGGCAGACGGTCAGGCAGGGCGCAGTGCGGATCTGGCTGTGTCCACTCACCCACGGCAGACGGGCAGGCAGGGCGCAGTGCGGATCTGGCTGTGTCCACTCGCCCACGGGAGACGGGCAGGCAGGGCGCAGTGCGGATCTGGCTGTGTCCACTCACCCACGGCAGGCGGTCAGGCAGGGCGCAGTGCGGATCTGGCTGTGTCCACTCACCCACGGCAGACGGTCAGGAAGGGCGCAGTGCGGATCTGGCTGTGTCCACTCACCCACGGCAGGCGGTCAGGCAGGGTGCAGTGCGGATCTGGCTGTGTCCACTCACCCACGGGAGACGGGCAGAGAGTGTGCTGTGTGGATATGGCTATGTCCACTGACCCACGGCAGACGGGCAGGCAGGGCGCAGTGCAGATCTGGCTGTGTCCACTCACCCACGGCAGACGGTCAGGCAGGGTGCAGTGCGGATCTGGCTGTGTCCACTCACCCACGGGAGACGGGCAGGCAGGGCGCAGTGCGGATCTGGCTGTGTCCACTCACCAACGTGAGTCGGGCAGGCAAGGCGCAGTGCGGATCTGCCTGTGTCCACTCACCCACGGGAGACGGGCAGGCAGGGCGCAGTGCGGATCCGGCTGTGTCCACTCACCCACGGGAGATGGGCAGAGACGGTGCTGTGTGGATCTGGCTATGTCCACTCACCCACGGGAGACGGGCAGGCAAGGCGCAGTGCGGATCTGGCTGTGTCCACTCGCCCACGGGAGACGGGCAGGCAGGGCGCAGTGCGGATCTGGCTGTGTCAACTCACCCACGGGAGACGGGCAGGCAGGGCGCAGTGCGGATCCGGCTGTGTCCACTCACCCACGGGAGACGGGCAGAGACGGTGCTGTGTGGATCTGGCTATGTCCACTGACCCACGGCAGACGGGCAGGCAGTGCGCAGTACGGATCTGGTGTGTCCACTCTCCCACGGCAGGCGGTCAGGCAGGGTACAATGCGAATCTGGCTGTGTCCACTCACCCACGGGAGACGGGCAGGCAGGGCGCAGTGCGGATCTGGCTCTATCCACTCACCTACGGGAGACGGGCAGGCAGGGCGCAGTGCGGATCTGGCTGTGTCCACTCACCCACGGGAGACGGGCAGGCTGGGCGCAGTGCGGATCTGGCTGTGTCCACTCACCCACGGGAGACGGGAAGGCAGTGCGCAGTGCGGATCTGGCTGTGTCCTCTCACCCACGGGAGACGGGCAGGCAGGGCGCAGTGCGGATCTCGCTGTATCCACTCACCCACGGCAGACGGTCAGGCAGGGCGCAGTGCGGATCTGGCTGTGTCCACTCACCCACGGCAGACGGGCAGGCAGGGCGCAGTGCGGATCTGGCTGTGTCCACTCGCCCACGGGAGACGGGCAGGCAGGGCGCAGTGCGGATCTGGCTGTGTCCACTCACCCACGGCAGGCGGTCAGGCAGGGCGCAGTGCGGATCTGGCTGTGTCCACTCACCCACGGCAGACGGTCAGGCAGGGCGCAGTGCGGATCTGGCTGTGTCCACTCACCCACGGCAGGCGGTCAGGCAGGGTGCAGTGCGGATCTGGCTGTGTCCACTCACCCACGGGAGACGGGCAGAGAGTGTGCTGTGTGGATATGGCTATGTCCACTGACCCACGGCAGACGGGCAGGCAGGGCGCAGTGCAGATCTGGCTGTGTCCACTCACCCACGGCAGACGGTCAGGCAGGGCGCAGTGCGGATCTGGCTGTGTCCACTCACCCACGGCAGGCGGTCAGGCAGGGCGCAGTGCGGATCTGGCTGTGTCCACTCACCCACGGCAGAAGGTCAGGCAGGGCGCAGTGCGCATCTGGCTGTGTCCACTCACCCACGGCAGACGGGCAGGCAGGGCGCAGTGTGGATCTGGCTGTGTCCACTCACCCACGGCAGACGGTCAGGAAGGGCGCAGTGCGGATCTGGCTGTGTCCACTCACCCACGGCAGGCGGTCAGGCAGGGTACAATGCGGATCTGGCTGTGTCCACTCACCCCCGGCATACGGTCAGGCAGGGCGCAGTGCGGATCTGGCTGTGTCCACTCACCCACGGCAGGCGGTCAGGCAGGGCGCAGTGCGGATCTGGCTGTGTCCACGCACCCACAGCATGCGGTCAGCCAGGGCGCAGTGCGGATCTGGCTGTGTCCACTCACCCACGGGAGACGGGCAGGGCGCAGTGCGGATCTGGCTGTGTCCACTCACCAACGTGAGACGGGCAGGCAAGGCGCAGTGCGGATCCGGCTGTGTCCACTCACCCACGGGAGACGGGCATGCAGGGCGCAGTGCGGATCCGGCTGTGTCCACTCACCCACGGGAGACGGGCATGCAGGGTGCAGTGCGGATCTGGATGTGTCCACTCACCCACGTGAGACGGGCAGGCAAGGCTCAGTGCGGATCTGGCTGTGTCCACTCTCCCAGGGAGACCGGCAGGCAGGGCGCAGTGCGTCTCTGGCTGTGTCCACTCACCCACGGGAGACGGGCAGGCAGGGCGCAGTGCGGATCTGGCTGTGTCCACTCACCCACGGGAGACGGGCAGGCAGCACGCAGTGCGGATCCGGCTGTGTCCACTCACCCACGGGAGACGGGCAGGCAGGGCGCAGTGCGGATCTGGCTGTGTCCACTCACCCACGGGAGATGGGCAGGCAGGGCGCAGTGCAGATCTGGCTGTGTCCACTCACCCACGGGAGACGGGCAGGCAAGGCTCAGTGCAGATTTGGCTATGTCCACTCACCCACGCGAGACGGGCAGGCAGGGCGCAGTGCGGATCTGGCTGTGTCCACTCTCCCACGGCAAGCGGTCAGGCAGGGCGCAGTGCGGATCTGGCTGTGTCCACTCACCCACGGCAGGCGGTCAGGCAGGGAGCAGTGCGGATCTGGCTGTGTCCACGCACCCACAGCAGGCGGTCAGGCAGGGCGCAGTGCGGATCTGGCTGTGTCCACGCACCCACAGCATGCAGTCAGCCAGGGCGCAGTGCGGATCTGGCTGTGTCCACTCACCCACGGCAGGCGCTCAGGCAGAGCGCAGTGCGGATCTGGCTGTGTCCACTCACCCAGGGGAGACGGGCAGGCAAGGCGCAGTGTGGACCTGGCTGTGTCCACTCACCCACGGGAGACGGGCAGAGAGTGTGCTGTGTGGATATGGCTATGTCCACTGACCCACGGCAGACGGGCAGGCAGGGCGCAGTCCAGATCTGGCTGTGTCCACTAACCCACGGCAGACGGTCAGGCAGGGTGCAGTGCGGATCTGGCTGTGTCCACTCACCCACGGGAGACGGGCAGGCAGGGCGCAGTGCGGATCTGGCTGTGTCCACTCACCAACGTGAGACTGGCAGGCAAGGCGCAGTGCGGATCTGGCTGTGTCCACTCACCCACGGGAGACGGGCATGCAGGGCGCAGTGCGGATCCGGCTGTGTCCACTCACCCACGGGAGATGGGCAGAGACTGTGCTGTGTGGATCTGGCTATGTCCACTGACCCACGTCAGACGGGCAGGCAGGGCGCAGTGCGGATCTGGATGTGTCCACTCACCCACGTGAGACGGGCAGGCAAGGCGCAGTGCGGATCTGGCTGTGTCCACTCGCCCACGGGAGACGGGCAGGCAGGGCGCAGTGCGGATCTGGCTGTGTCAACTCACCCACGGGAGACGGGCAGGCAGGGCGCCGTGCGGATCCGGCTGTGTCCACTCACCCACGGGAGACGGGCAGAGACGGTGCTGTGTGGATCTGGCTATGTCCACTGACCCACGGCAGACGGGCAGGCAGTGCGCAGTACGGATCTGGTGTGTCCACTCTCCCACGGCAGGCGGTCAGGCAGGGTACAATGCGAATCTGGCTGTGTCCACTCACCCACGGGAGACGGGCAGGCAGGGCGCAGTGCGGATCTGGCTCTATCCACTCACCCACGGGAGACGGGCAGGCAGGGCGCAGTGCGGATCTGGCTGTGTCCACTCACCCACGGGAGACGGGCAGGCTGGGCGCAGTGCGGATCTGGCTGTGTCCACTCACCCACGGGAGACGGGAAGGCAGTGCGCAGTGCGGATCTGGCTGTGTCCTCTCACCCACGGGAGACGGGCAGGCAGGGCGCAGTGCGGATCTCGCTGTATCCACTCACCCACGGCAGACGGTCAGGCAGGGCGCAGTGCGGATCTGGCTGTGTCCACTCACCCACGGCAGACGGGCAGGCAGGGCGCAGTGCGGATCTGGCTGTGTCCACTCGCCCACGGGAGACGGGCAGGCAGGGCGCAGTGCGGATCTGGCTGTGTCCACTCACCCACGGCAGGCGGTCAGGCAGGGCGCAGTGCGGATCTGGCTGTGTCCACTCACCCACGGCAGACGGTCAGGCAGGGCGCAGTGCGGATCTGGCTGTGTCCACTCACCCACGGCAGGCGGTCAGGCAGGGTGCAGTGCGGATCTGGCTGTGTCCACTCACCCACGGGAGACGGGCAGAGAGTGTGCTGAGTGGATATGGCTATGTCCACTGGCCCACGGCAGACGGGCAGGCAGGGCGCAGTGCAGATCTGGCTGTGTCCACTCACCCACGGCAGACGGTCAGGCAGGGTGCAGTGCGGATCTGGCTGTGTCCACTCACCCACGGGAGACGGGCAGGCAGGGCGCAGTGCGGATCTGGCTGTGTCCACTCACCAACGTGAGTCGGGCAGGCAAGGCGCAGTGCGGATCTGCCTGTGTCCACTCACCCACGGGAGACGGGCAGGCAGGGCGCAGTGCGGATCCGGCTGTGTCCACTCACCCACGGGAGATGGGCAGAGACGGTGCTGTGTGGATCTGGCTATGTCCACTGACCCACGGCAGACGGGCAGGCAGGGTACAGTACGGATCTGGCTGTGTCCACTCACCCACGGCTGGCGGTCAGGCAGGGCGCAGTGCGGATCTGGCTGTGTCCACTCACCCACGGCAGACGGTCAGGCAGGGCGCAGTGCGGATCTGGCTGTGTCCACTCACCCACGGCAGAAGGTCATGCAGGGCGCAGTGCGGATCTGGCTGTGTCCACTCACCCACGGCAGACGGGCAGGCAGGGCGCAGTGTGGATCTGGCTGTGTCCACTCACCCACGGCAGACGGTCAGGAAGGGCGCAGTGCGGATCTGGCTGTGTCCACTCACCCACGGCAGGCGGTCAGGCAGGGTACAATGCGGATCTGGCTGTGTCCACTCACCCCCGGCATACGGTCAGGCAGGGCGCAGTGCGGATCTGGCTGTGTCCACTCACCCACGGCAGGCGGTCAGGCAGGGCGCAGTGCGGATCTGGCTGTGTCCACGCACCCACAGCATGCGGTCAGCCAGGGCGCAGTGCGGATCTGGCTGTGTCCACTCACCCACGGGAGACGGGCAGGGCGCAGTGCGGATCTGGCTGTGTCCACTCACCAACGTGAGACGGGCAGGCAAGGCGCAGTGCGGATCCGGCTGTGTCCACTCACCCACGGGAGACGGGCATGCAGGGCGCAGTGCGGATCCGGCTGTGTCCACTCACCCACGGGAGACGGGCATGCAGGGCGCAGTGCGGATCTGGATGTGTCCACTCACCCACGTGAGACGGGCAGGCAAGGCTCAGTGAGGATCTGGCTGTGTCCACTCACCCAGGGAGACCGGCAGGCAGGGCGCAGTGCGTCTCTGGCTGTGTCCACTCACCCACGGGAGACGGGCAGGCAGGGCGCAGTGCGGATCTGGCTGTGTCCACTCACCCACGGGAGACGGGCAGGCAGCACGCAGTGCGGATCCGGCTGTGTCCACTCACCCACGGAAGACGGGCAGGCAGGTCGCAGTGCGGATCTGGCTGTGTCCACTCACCCACGGGAGACGGGCAGGCAGGGCGCAGTGCAGATCTGGCTGTGTCCACTCACCCACGGGAGACGGGCAGGCAAGGCTCAGTGCAGATCTGGCTATGTCCACTCACCCACGTGAGACGGGCAGGCAGGGCGCAGTGCGGATCTGGCTGTGTCCACTCTCCCACGGCAAGCGGTCAGGCAGGGCGCAGTGCGGATCTGGCTGTGTCCACTCACCCACGGCAGGCGGTCAGGCAGGGAGCAGTGCGGATCTGGCTGTGTCCACGCACCAACAGCAGGCGGTCAGGCAGGGCGCAGTGCGGATCTGGCTGTGTACACGCACCCACAGCATGCAGTCAGCCAGGGCGCAGTGCGGATCTGGCTGTGTCCACTCACCCAGGGGAGACGGGCAGGCAAGGCGCAGTGTGGACCTGGCTGTGTCCACTCACCCACGGGAGACGGGCAGAGAGTGTGCTGTGTGGATATGGCTATGTCCACTGACCCACGGCAGACGGGCAGGCAGGGCGCAGTCCAGATCTGGCTGTGTCCACTCACCCACGGCAGACGGTCAGGCAGGGTGCAGTGCGGATCTGGCTGTGTCCACTCACCCACGGGAGACGGGCAGGCAGGGCGCAGTGCGGATCTGGCTGTGTCCACTCACCAACGTGAGACTGGCAGGCAAGGCGCAGTGCGGATCCGGCTGTGTCCACTCACCCACGGGAGACGGGCATGCAGGGCGCAGTGCGGATCCGGCTGTGTCCACTCACCCACGGGAGATGGGCAGAGACTGTGCTGTGTGGATCTGGCTATGTCCACTGACCCACGTCAGACGGGCAGGCAGGGCGCAGTGCGGATCTGGATGTGTCCACTCACCCACGTGAGACGGGCAGGCAAGGCTCAGTGCGGATCTGGCTGTGTCCACTCACCCACGGGAGACGGGCAGGCAGGGCGCAGTGTTTATCTGGCAGTGTCCACTCACCCACGGGAGACGGGCAGGCAAGGCGCAGTGCGGATCTGGCTGTGTCCACTCGCCCACGGGAGACGGGCAGGCAGGGCGCAGTGCGGATCTGGCTGTGTCAACTCACCCACGGGAGACGGGCAGGCAGGGCGCAGTGCGGATCCGGCTGTGTCCACTCACCCACGGGAGACGGGCAGAGACGGTGCTGTGTGGATCTGGCTATGTCCACTGACCCACGGCAGACGGGCAGGCAGTGCGCAGTACGGATCTGGTGTGTCCACTCTCCCACGGCAGGCGGTCAGGCAGGGTACAATGCGAATCTGGCTGTGTCCACTCACCCACGGGAGACGGGCAAGCAGGGCGCAGTGCGGATCTGGCTCTATCCACTCACCCACGAAGACGGGCAGGCAGGGCGCAGTGCGGATCTGGCTGTGTCCACTCACCCACGGGAGACGGGCAGGCTGGGCGCAGTGCGGATCTGGCTGTGTCCACTCACCCACGGGAGACGGGAAGGCAGTGCGCAGTGCGGATCTGGCTGTGTCCTCTCACCCACGGGAGACGGGCAGGCAGGGCGCAGTGCGGATCTCGCTGTATCCACTCACCCACGGCAGACGGTCAGGCAGGGCGCAGTGCGGATCTGGCTGTGTCCACTCACCCACGGCAGACGGGCAGGCAGGGCGCAGTGCGGATCTGGCTGTGTCCACTCGCCCACGGGAGACGGGCAGGCAGGGCGCAGTGCGGATCTGGCTGTGTCCACTCACCCACGGCAGGCGGTCAGGCAGGGCGCAGTGCGGATCTGGCTGTGTCCACTCACCCACGGCAGACGGTCAGGCAGGGCGCAGTGCGGATCTGGCTGTGTCCACTCACCCACGGCAGGCGGTCAGGCAGGGTGCAGTGCGGATCTGGCTGTGTCCACGCACCCACAGCATGCGGTCAGCCAGGGCGCAGTGCGGATCTGGCGGTGTCCACTCACCCACGGCAGGCGCTCAGGCAGAGCGCAGTGCGGATCTGGCTGTGTCCACTCACCCAGGGGAGACGGGCAGGCAAGTCGCAGTGTGGACCTGGCTGTGTCCACTCACCCACGGGAGACGGGCAGAGAGTGTGCTGTGTGGATATGGCTATGTCCACTGACCCACGGCAGACGGGCAGGCAGGGCGCAGTGCAGATCTGGGTGTGTCCACTCACCCACGGGAGACGGGCAGGCAGGGCGCAGTGCGGATCTGGCTGTGTCCACTCACCCACGGTAGACGGTCAGGCAGGGCGCAGTGCGGATCTGGCTGTGTCCACTCACCCACGGCAGGCGGTCAGGCAGGGTGCAGTGCGGATCTGGCTGTGTCCACGCACCCACAGCATGCGGTCTGCCAGGGCGCAGTGCGGATCTGGCTGTGTCCACTCACCCACGGCAGGCGCTCAGGCAGAGCGCAGTGCGGATCTGGCTGTGTCCACTCACCCAGGGGAGACGGGCAGGCAAGGCGCAGTGTGGACCTGGCTGTGTCCACTCACCCACGGGAGACGGGCAGAGAGTGTGCTGTGTGGATATGGCTATGTCCACTGACCCACGGCAGACGGGCAGGCAGGGCGCAGTGCAGATCTGGCTGTGTCCACTCACCCACGGGAGACGGGCAGGCAGGGCGCAGTGCGGATCTGGCTGTGTCCACTCACCAACGTGAGTCGGGCAGGCAAGGCGCAGTGCGGATCTGGCTGTGTCCACTCACCCACGGGAGACGGCCAGGCAGGGCGCAGTGCGGATCCAGCTGTGTCCACTCACCCACGGGAGATGGGCAGATACGGTGCTGTGTGGATCTGGCTATGTCCACTGGCCCACGGCAGACGGGCAGGCAGGGTACAGTACGGATCTGGCTGTGTCCACTCACCCACGGCAGGCGGTCAGACAGGGCGCGGTGCGGATCTGTCTGTGTCCACTCACCCACGGCAGACGGTCAGGCAGGGCGCAGTGCGGATCTGGCTGTGTCCACTCACCCACGGGAGACGGGCAGGCAGGGCGCAGTGCGGATCTGGCTGTGTCCACTCACCAACGGGAGACGGGCAGGCTGGGTGCAGTGCGGATCTGGCTGTGTCCACTCACCCACGGGAGACGGGAAGGCAGGGCGCAGTGCGGATCTGGCTGTGTCCACTCGCCCACGGGAGACGGGCAGGCAGGGCGCAGTGCGGATCTGGCTGTGTCCACTCGCCCACGGGAGACGGGCAGGCAGGGCGCAGTGCGGATCTGGCTGTGTCCACTCACCCACGGCAGGCGGTCAGGCAGGGCGCAGTGCGGATCTGGCTGTGTCCACTCTCCCACGGCAGATGGTCAGGCAGGGCGCAGTGCGGATCTGGCTGTGTCCACGCACCCACAGCATGCGGTCAGCCAGGGCGCAGTGCGGATCTGGCTGTGTCCACTCACCCACGGCAGGCGCTCAGGCAGAGCGCAGTGCGGATCTGGCTGTGTCCACTCACCCAGGGGAGACGGGCATGCAAGGCGCAGTGTGGACCTGGCTGTGTCCACTCGACCACGGGAGACGGGCAGAGAGTGTGCTGTGTGGATATGGCTATGTCCACTGACCCACGGCAGACGGGCAGGCAGGGCACAGTGCAGATCTGGCTGTGTCCACTCACCCACGGCAGACGGTCAGGCAGGGTGCAGTGCGGATCTGGCTGTGTCCACTCACCCACGGGAGACGGGCAGGCAGGGCACAGTGCGGATCTGGCTGTGTCCACTCACCAACGTGAGTCGGGCAGGCAAGGCGCAGTGCGGATCTGGCTGTGTCCACTCACCCACGGGAGACGGCCAGGCAGGGCGCAGTGCGGATCCAGCTGTGTCCACTCACCCACGGGAGATGGGCAGATACGGTGCTGTGTGGATCTGGCTATGTCCACTGACCCACGGCAGACGGGCAGGCAGGGTACAGTACGGATCTGGCTGTGTCCACTCACCCACGGCAGGCGGTCAGACAGGGCGCGGTGCGGATCTGTCTGTGTCCACTCACCCACGGCAGACGGTCAGGCAGGGCGCAGTGCGGATCTGGCTGTGTCCACTCACCCACGGGAGACGGGCAGGCAGCACGCAGTGCGGATCCGGCTGTGTCCACTCACCCACGGGAGACGGGCAGGCAGGGCGCAGTGCGGATCTGGCTGTTTCCACTCGCCAACGGCAGACGGGCAGGCAGGGCGCAGTGCAGATCTGGCTGTGTCCACTCACCCACGTCAGACGGTCAGACAGGGTGCAGTGCGGATCGGGCTGTGTCCACTCACCACGGGAGACGGGCAGGCAGGGCGCAGTGCGGATCTGGCTGTGTCCACTCACCCAAGTGAGACGGGCAGGCAAGGCTCAGTGCGGATATGGCTGTGTCCACTCACCCACGGGAGACGGGCAGGCAGGGCGCAGTGCGGATCTGGCTGTGTCCACTCACCCACGGGAGACGGGCAGGCAGGGCGCAGTGCGGATCTGACTGTGTCCACTCACGCACGGGAGACGGGCAGGCAAGGCTCAGTGCAGATCTGGCTATGTCCACTCACCCACGGGAGACGGGCAGGCAGGGCGCAGTGCGGATCTGGCTGTGTCCACTCACCCACGGGAGACGGGCAGGCAGGGCGCAGTGTGGATCTCGCTGTGTCCACTCACCCACGGCAGACGGTCAGGCAGGGCGCAGTGCGGATCTGGCTGTGTCCACTCACCCACGGCAGACGGGCAGGCAGGGCGCACTGCGGATCTGGCTGTGTCCACTCACTGACGGAAGACGGGCAGGCAAGACGCAGTGCGGATCTGGCTGTGTCCACTCACCCACGGGAGACGGGCAGGCAGGGCGCAGTGCGGATCTGGCTGTGTCCACTCACCCACGGGAGACGGGCAGGCTGGGCGCAGTGCGGATCTGGCTGTGTCCACTCACCCACGGGAGACGGGAAGGCAGGGCGCAGTGCGGATCGGGCTGTGTCCACTCACCCACGGGAGACGGGCAGGCAGGGCGCAGTGCGGATCTCGCTGTGTCCACTCACCCACGGCAGACGGTCAGGCAGGGCGCAGTGCGGATCTGGCTGTGTCCACTCACCCACGGTAGACGGGCAGGCAGGGCGCAGTGCGGATCTGGCTGTGTCCACTCACCCACGGCAGGCGGTCAGGCAGGGCGCAGTGCGGATCTGGCTGTGTCCATTCACCCACGGCAGACGGTCAGGCAGGGCGCAGTGCGGATCTGGCTGTGTCCACTCACCCACGGGAGACGGGCAGAGAGTGTGCTGTGTGGATATGGCTATGTCCACTGACCCACGGCAGACGGGCAGGCAGGGCGCAGTGCAGATCTGGCTGTGTCCACTCACCCACGGCAGACGGTCAGGCAGGGTGCAGTGCGGATCTGGCTCTGTCCACTCACCCACGGGAGACGGGCAGGCAGGGCGCAGTGCGGATCTGGCTGTGTCCACTCACCAACGTGAGTCGGGCAGGCAAGGCGCAGTGCGGATCTGCCTGTGTCCACTCACCCACGGGAGACGGGCAGGCAGGGCGCAGTGCGGATCCGGCTGTGTCCACTCACCCACGGGAGATGGGCAGAGACGGTGCTGTGTGGATCTGGCTATGTCCACTGACCCACGGCAGACGAGCAGGCAGGGTACAGTACGGATCTGGCTGTGTCCACTCACCCACGGAAGGCGGTCAGGCAGGGCGCAGTGCGGATCTGGCTGTGTCCACTCACCCACGGCAGGCGGTCAGGCAGGGAGCAGTGCCGATCTGGCTGTGTCCACTCACCCACGGCAGAAGGTCAGGCAGGGCGCAGTGCGGATCTGGCTGTGTCCACTCACCCACGGCAGACGGGCAGGCAGGGCGCAGTGTGGATCTGGCTGTGTCCACTCACCCACGGCAGACGGTCAGGAAGGGCGCAGTGCGGATCTGGCTGTGTCCACTCACCCACGGCAGGCGGTCAGGCAGGGTACAATGCGGATCTGGCTGTGTCCACTCACCCCCGGCATACGGTCAGGCAGGGCGCAGTGCGGATCTGGCTGTGTCCACTCACCCACGGCAGGCGGTCAGGCAGGGCGCAGTGCGGATCTGGCTGTGTCCACGCACCCACAGCATGCGGTCAGCCAGGGCGCAGTGCGGATCTGGCTGTGTCCTCTCACCCACGGGAGACGGGCAGGGCGCAGTGCGGATCTGGCTGTGTCCACTCACCAACGTGAGACGGGCAGGCAAGGCGCAGTGCGGATCCGGCTGTGTCCACTCACCCACGGGAGACGGGCATGCAGGGCGCAGTGCGGATCCGGCTGTGTCCACTCACCCACGGGAGACGGGCATGCAGGGCGCAGTGCGGATCTGGATGTGTCCACTCACCCACGTGAGACGGGCAGGCAAGGCTCAGTGCGGATCTGGCTGTGTCCACTCACCCACGGGAGACGGGAAGGCAGTGCGCAGTGCGGATCTGGCTGTGTCCTCTCACCCATGGGAGACGGGCAGGCAGGGCGCAGTGCGGATCTCGCTGTATCCACTCACCCACGGCAGATGGTCAGGCAGGGCGCAGTGCGGATCTGGCTGTGTCCACTCACCCACGGCAGACGGGCAGGCAGGGCGCAGTGCGGATCTGGCTGTGTCCACTCGCCCACGGGAGACGGGCAGGCAGGGCGCAGTGCGGATCTGGCTGTGTCCACTCGCCCACGGCAGGCGGTCAGGCAGGGCGCAGTGCGGATCTGGCTGTGTCCACTCACCCACGGCAGACGGTCAGGCAGGGCGCAGTGCGGATCTGGCTGTGTCCACTCACCCACGGCAGGCGGTCAGGCAGGGTGCAGTGCGGATCTGGCTGTGTCCACGCACCCACAGCATGCGGTCAGCCAGGGCGCAGTGCGGATCTGGCTGTGTCCACTCACCCACGGCAGGCGCTCAGGCAGAGCGCAGTGCGGATCTGGCTGTGTCCACTCACCACGGGAGACGGGCAGGCAGGGCGCAGTGCGGATCTGGCTGTGTCCACTCACCCACGGGAGACGGGCATAGAGTGTGCTGTGTGGATATGGCTATGTCCACTGACCCACGGCAGACGGGCCGGCAGGGCGCAGTGCAGATCTGGCTGTGTCCACTCACCCACGGCAGACGGTCAGGCAGGGTGCACTGCGGATCTGGCTGTGTCCACACACCCACGGGAGACGGGCAGGCAGGGCGCAGTGCGGATCTGGCTGTGTCCACTCACCAACGTGAGTCGGGCAGGCAAGGCGCAGTGCGGATCTGCCTGTGTCCACTCACCCACGGGAGACGCGCAGGCAGGGCGCAGTGCGGATCCGGCTGTGTCCACTCACCCACGGGAGATGGGCAGAGACGGTGCTGTGTGGATCTGGCTATGTCCACTGACCCACGGCAGACGGGCAGGCAGGGTACAGTTCGGATCTGGCTGTGTCCACTCACCCACGGCAGGCGGTCAGGCAGGGCGCAGTGCGGATCTGGCTGTGTCCACTCACCCACGGCAGGCGGTCAGGCAGGGCGCAGTGCGGATCTGGCTGTGTCCACTCACCCACGGCAGAAGGTCAGGCAGGGCGCAGTGCGGATCTGGCTGTGTCCACTCACCCACGGCAGACGGGCAGGCAGGGCGCAGTGTGGATCTGGCTGTGTCCACTCACCCACGGCAGACGGTCAGGAAGGGCGCAGTGCGGATCTGGCTGTGTCCACTCACCCACGGCAGGCGGTCAGACAGGGTGCAGTGCGGATCGGGCTGTGTCCACTCACCACGGGAGACGGGCAGGCAGGGCGCAGTGCGGATCTGGCTGTGTCCACTCACCCAAGTGAGACGGGCAGGCAAGGCTCAGTGCGGATATGGCTGTGTCCACTCACCCACGGGAGACGGGCAGGCAGGGCGCAGTGCGGATCTGGCTGTGTCCACTCACCCACGGGAGACGGGCAGGCAGGGCGCAGTGCGGATCTGGCTGTGTCCACTCACCCACGGGAGACGGGCAGGCAAGGCTCAGTGCAGATCTGGCTGTGTCCACTCACCCACGGGAGACGGGCAGGCAGGGCGCAGTGCGGATCTGGCTGTGTCCACTCACCCACGGGAGACGGGCAGGCTGGGCGCAGTGCGGATCTGGCTGTGTCCACTCACCCACGGGAGACGGATAGGCTGGGCGCAGTGCGGATCTGGCTGTGTCCACTCACCCACGGGAGACGGGAAGGCAGGGCGCAGTGCGGATCTGGCTGTGTCCACTCACCCACGGGAGACGGGCAGGCAGGGCGCAGTGCGGATCTCGCTGTGTCCACTCACCCACGGCAGACGGTCAGGCAGGGCGCACTGCGGATCTGGCTGTGTCCACTCACCCACGGTAGACGGGCAGGCAGGGCGCAGTGCGGATCTGGCTGTGTCCACTCGCCCACGGGAGACGGGCAGGCAGGGCGCAGTGCGGATCTGGCTGTGTCCACTCGCCCACGGCAGGCGGTCAGGCAGGGCGCAGTGCTGATCTGGCTGTGTCCATTCACCCACGGCAGACGGTCAGGCAGGGCGCAGTGCGGATCTGGCTGTGTCCACTCACCCACGGGAGACGGGCAGAGAGTGTGCTGTGTGGATATGGCTATGTCCACTGACCCACGGCAGACGGGCCGGCAGGGCGCAGTGCAGATCTGGCTGTGTCCACTCACCCACGGCAGACGGTCAGGCAGGGTGCACTGCGGATCTGGCTGTGTCCACTCACCCACGGGAGACGGGCAGGCAGGGCGCAGTGCGGATCTGGCTGTGTCCACTCACCAACGTGAGTCGGGCAGGCAAGGCGCAGTGCGGATCTGCCTGTGTCCACTCACCCACGGGAGACGGGCAGGCAGGGCGCAGTGCGGATCCGGCTGTGTCCACTCACCCACGGGAGATGGGCAGAGACGGTGCTGTGTGGATCTGGCTATGTCCACTGACCCACGGCAGACGGGCAGGCAGGGTACAGTACGGATCTGGCTGTGTCCACTCACCCACGGCAGGCGGTCAGGCAGGGCGCAGTGCGGATCTGGCTGTGTCCACTCACCCACGGCAGGCGGTCAGGCAGGGCGCAGTGCGGATCTGGCTGTGTCCACTCACCCACGGCAGAAGGTCAGGCAGGGCGCAGTGCGGATCTGGCTGTGTCCACTCACCCACGGCAGACGGGCAGGCAGGGCGCAGTGTGGATCTGGCTGTGTCCACTCACCCACGGCAGACGGTCAGGAAGGGCGCAGTGCGGATCTGGCTGTGTCCACTCACCCACGGCAGGCGGTCAGGCAGGGTACAATGCGGATCTGGCTGTGTCCACTCACCCACGGCAGACGGTCAGGCAGGGCGCAGTGCGGATCTGGCTGTGTCCACTCACCCACGGCAGGCGGTCAGGCAGGGCGCAGTGCGGATCTGGCTGTGCCCACGCACCCACAGCATGCGGTCAGCCAGGGCGCAGTGCGGATCTGGCTGTGTCCACTCACCCACGGGAGACGGGCAGGGCGCAGTGCGGATCTGGCTGTGTCCACTCACCAACGTGAGACGGGCAGGCAAGGCGCAGTGCGGATCCGGCTGTGTCCACTCACCCACGGGAGACGGGCATGCAGGGCGCAGTGCGGATCCGGCTGTGTCCACTCACCCACGGGAGACGGGCATGCAGGGCGCAGTGCGGATCTGGATGTGTCCACTCACCCACGTGAGACGGGCAGGCAAGGCTCAGTGCGGATCTGGCTGTGTCCACTCACGCAGGGAGACCGGCAGGCAGGGCGCAGTGCGGATCTGGCAGTCTCCACTCACCCACGGGAGACGGGCAGGCAGGGCGCAGTGTGGATCTCGCTGTGTCCACTCACCCACGGCAGACGGTCAGGCAGGGCGCAGTGCGAATCTGGCTGTGTCCACTCACCCACGGCAGACGGGCAGGCAGGGCGCAGTGTGGATCTGGCTGTGTCCACTCACCCACGGCAGACGGGCAGGCAAGGCGCAGTGCGGATCTGGCTGTGTCCACTCACCCACGGCAGACTATCAGGCAGGGCGCAGTGCGGATCTGGCTATGTCCACTCGCCCACGGCAGACGGGCAGGCAGGGCGCAGTGCGGATCTGGCTGTGTCCACTCGCCCACGGGAGACGGGCAGGCAGGGCGCAGTGCGGATCTGGCTGTGTCCACTTACGCACGGGAGACGGGCAGGCAGGGCGCAGTCGGATCTGGCTGTGTCCACTCACTGACGGAAGACGGGCAGGCAAGACGCAGTGCGGATCTGGCTGTGTCCACTCACCCACGGGAGACGGGCAGTGCGGATCTGGCTGTGTACACTCACCCACGGCAGACTGTCAGGCAGGGCGCAGTGCGGATCTGGCTGTGTCCACTCGCCCACGGAAGACGGGCAGGCAGGGCGCAGTGCGGATCTGGCTGTGTCAACTCACCCACGGGAGACGGGCAGGCAGGGCGCAGTGCGGATCCGGCTGTGTCCACTCACCCACGGGAGACGGGCAGAGACGGTGCTGTGTGGATCTGGCTATGTCCACTGACCCACGGCAGACGGGCAGGCAGTGCGCAGTACGGATCTGGTGTGTCCACTCTCCCACGGCAGGCGGTCAGGCAGGGTACAATGCGAATCTGGCTGTGTCCACTCACCCACGGGAGACGGGCAGGCAGGGCGCAGTGCGGATCTGGCTCTATCCACTCACCCACGGGAGACGGGCAGGCAGGGCGCAGTGCGGATCTGGCTGTGTCCACTCACCCACGGGAGACGGGCAGGCTGGGCGCAGTGCGGATCTGGCTGTGTCCACTCACCCACGGGAGACGGGAAGGCAGTGCGCAGTGCGGATCTGGCTGTGTCCTCTCACACACGGGAGACGGGCAGGCAGGGCGCAGTGCGGATCTCGCTGTATCCACTCACCCACGGCAGACGGTCAGGCAGGGCGCAGTGCGGATCTGGCTGTGTCCACTCACCCACGGCAGACGGGCAGGCAGGGCGCAGTGCGGATCTGGCTGTGTCCACTCGCCCACGGGAGACGGGCAGGCAGGGCGCAGTGCGGATCTGGCTGTGTCCACTCACCCACGGCAGGCGGTCAGGCAGGGCGCAGTGCGGATCTGGCTGTGTCCACTCACCCACGGCAGACGGTCAGGCAGGGCGCAGTGCGGATCTGGCTGTGTCCACTCACCCACGGCAGGCGGTCAGGCAGGGTGCAGTGCGGATCTGGCTGTGTCCACTCACCCACGGGAGACGGGCAGAGAGTGTGCTGTGTGGATATGGCTATGTCCACTGACCCACGGCAGACGGGCAGGCAGGGCGCAGTGCAGATCTGGCTGTGTCCACTCACCCAGGGAGACCGGCAGGCAGGGCGCAGTGCGGATCTGGCAGTCTCCACTCACCCACGGGAGACGGGCAGGCAGGGCGCAGTGTGGATCTCGCTGTGTCCACTCACCCACGGCAGACGGTCAGGCAGGGCGCAGTGCGAATCTGGCTGTGTCCACTCACCCACGGGAGACGGGCAGGCAGGGCGCAGTGTGGATCTGGCTGTGTCCACTCACCCACGGCAGACGGGCAGGCAAGGCGCAGTGCGGATCTGGCTGTGTCCACTCACCCACGGGAGACGGGCAGGCAGGGCGCAGTGCGGATCTGGCTGTGTCCACTCAACCACGGGAGACGGGCAGGCAGGGCGCAGTGCGGATCTCGCTGTGTCGACTCGCCCACGGGAGACGGTCAGGCAGGGCGCAGTGCGGATCTGGCTGTGTCCACTCACCCACGGCAGACGGGCAGGCAGGGCGCAGTGCGGATCTGGCTGTGTCCACTCGCCCACGGGAGACGGGCAGGCAGGGCGCAGTGCGGATCTGGCTGTGACCACTCACCCACGGCAGGCGGTCAGGCAGGGCGCAGTGCGGATCTGGCTGTGTCCACTCACCCACGGCAGACGGTCAGGCAGGGCGCAGTGCGGATCTGGATGTGTCCACTCACCCACGGCAGGCGGTCAGGCAGGGCGCAGTGCGGATCTGGCTGTGTCCACGCACCCACAGCATGCGGTCAGCCAGAGCGCAGTGCGGATCTGGCTGTGTCCACTCACCCACGGCAGGCGCTCAGGCAGAGCGCAGTGCGGATCTGGCTGTGTCCACTCACCCACGGCAGACTGTCAGGCAGGGCGCAGTGCGGATCTGGCTATGTCCACTCGCCCACGGCAGACGGGCAGGCAGGGCGCAGTGCGGATCTGGCTGTGTCCACTCGCCCACGGGAGACGGGCAGGCAGGGCGCTGTGCGGATCTGGCTGTGTCCACTCACCCACGGGAGACGGGCAGTGCGGATCTGGCTGTGTACACTCACCCACGGCAGACTGTCAGGCAGGGCGCAGTGCGGATCTGGCTGTGTCCACTCGCCCACGGGAGACGGGCAGGCAGGGCGCAGTGCGGATCTGGCTGTGTCCACTCGCCCACGGGAGACGGGCAGGCAGGGCGCAGTGCGGATCTGGCTGTGTCCACTTACGCACGGGAGACGGGCAGGCAGGGCGCAGTCGGATCTGGCTGTGTCCACTCACTGACGGAAGACGGGCAGGCAAGACGCAGTGCGGATCTGGCTGTGTCCACTCACCCACGGGAGACGGGCAGGCAGGGCGCAGTGCGGAGCTGGCTGTGTCCACTCACCCACGGGAGACGGGCAGGCAGGGCGCAGTGCGGATCTGGCTGTGTCCACTCACCCACGGGAGACGGGCAGAGAGTGTGCTGTGTGGATATGGCTATGTCCACTGACCCACGGCAGACGGGCAGGCAGGGCGCAGTGCAGATCTGGCTGTGTCCACTCACCCACGGCAGACGGTCAGGCAGGGTGCAGTGCGGATCTGGCTGTGTCCACTCACCCACGGGAGACGGGCAGGCAGGGCGCAGTGCGGATCTGGCTGTGTCCACTCACCAATGTGAGTCGGGCAGGCAAGGCGCAGTGTGGACCTGGCTGTGTCCACTCACCCACGGGAGACGGGCAGGCAGGGCGCAGTGCGGATCCGGCTGTGTCCACTCACCCACGGGAGATGGGCAGAGACGGTGCTGTGTGGATCTGGCTATGTCCACTGACCCACGGCAGACGGGCAGGCAGGGTACAGTACGGATCTGGCTGTGTCCACTCACCCACGGCAGGCGGTCAGGCAGGGCGCAGTGCGGACCTGGCTGTGTCCACTCACCCACGGGAGACGGGCAGAGAGTGTGCTGTGTGGATATGGCTATGTCCACTGACCCACGGCAGACGGGCAGGCAGGGCGCAGTCCAGATCTGGCTGTGTCCACTCACCCACGGCAGACGGTCAGGCAGGGTGCAGTGCGGATCTGGCTGTGTCCACTCACCCACGGGAGACGGGCAGGCAGGGCGCAGTGCGGATCTGGCTGTGTCCACTCACCAACGTGAGACTGGCAGGCAAGGCGCAGTGCGGATCTGGCTGTGTCCACTCACCCACGGGAGACGGGCATGCAGGGCGCAGTGCGGATCCGGCTGTGTCCACTCACCCACGGGAGATGGGCAGAGACTGTGCTGTGTGGATCTGGCTATGTCCACTGACCCACGTCAGACGGGCAGGCAGGGCGCAGTGCGGATCTGGATGTGTCCACTCACCCACGTGAGACGGGCAGGCAAGGCTCAGTGCGGATCTGGCTGTGTCCACTCACCCACGGGAGACGGGCAGGCAGGGCGCAGTGCGTATCTGGCAGTGTCCACTCACCCACGGGAGACGGGCAGGCAAGGCGCAGTGCGGATCTGGCTGTGTCCACTCGCCCACGGGAGACGGGCAGGCAGGGCGCAGTGCGGATCTGGCTGTGTCAACTCACCCACGGGAGACGGGCAGGCAGGGCGCAGTGCGGATCCGGCTGTGTCCACTCACCCACGGGAGACGGGCAGAGACGGTGCTGTGTGGATCTGGCTATGTCCACTGACCCACGGCAGACGGGCAGGCAGTGCGCAGTACGGATCTGGTGTGTCCACTCTCCCACGGCAGGCGGTCAGGCAGGGTACAATGCGAATCTGGCTGTGTCCACTCACCCACGGGAGACGGGCAGGCAGGGCGCAGTGCGGATCTGGCTCTATCCACTCACCCACGGGAGACGGGCAGGCAGGGCGCAGTGCGGATCTGGCTGTGTCCACTCACCCACGGGAGACGGGCAGGCTGGGCGCAGTGCGGATCTGGCTGTGTCCACTCACCCACGGGAGACGGGAAGGCAGTGCGCAGTGCGGATCTGGCTGTGTCCTCTCACACACGGGAGACGGGCAGGCAGGGCGCAGTGCGGATCTCGCTGTATCCACTCACCCACGGCAGACGGTCAGGCAGGGCGCAGTGCGGATCTGGCTGTGTCCACTCACCCACGGCAGACGGGCAGGCAGGGCGCAGTGCGGATCTGGCTGTGTCCACTCGCCCACGGGAGACGGGCAGGCAGGGCGCAGTGCGGATCTGGCTGTGTCCACTCACCCACGGCAGGCGGTCAGGCAGGGCGCAGTGCGGATCTGGCTGTGTCCACTCACCCACGGCAGACGGTCAGGCAGGGCGCAGTGCGGATCTGGCTGTGTCCACTCACCCACGGCAGGCGGTCAGGCAGGGTGCAGTGCGGATCTGGCTGTGTCCACTCACCCACGGGAGACGGGCAGAGAGTGTGCTGTGTGGATATGGCTATGTCCACTGACCCACGGCAGACGGGCAGGCAGGGCGCAGTGCAGATCTGGCTGTGTCCACTCACCCACGGCAGACGGTCAGGCAGGGTGCAGTGCGGATCTGGCTGTGTCCACTCACCCACGGGAGACGGGCAGGCAGGGCGCAGTGCGGATCTGGCTGTGTCCACTCACCAACGTGAGTCGGGCCGGCAAGGCGCAGTGCGGATCTGCCTGTGTCCACTCACCCACGGGAGACGGGCAGGCAGGGCGCAGTGCGGATCCGGCTGTGTCCACTCACCCACGGGAGATGGGCAGAGACGGTGCTGTGTGGATCTGGCTATGTCCACTCACCCACGGCAGAAGGTCAGGCAGGGCGCAGTGCGGATCTGGCTGTGTCCACTCACCCACGGCAGACGGGCAGGCAGGGCGCAGTGCGGATCTGGCTGTGTCCACTCACCCACGGCAGGCGGTCAGGCAGGGCGCAGTGCGGATCTGGCTGTGTCCACGCACCCACAGCATGCTGTCAGCCAGGGCGCAGTGCGGATCTGGCTGTGTCCACTCACCCACGGGAGACGGGCAGGGCGCAGTGCGGATCTGGCTGTGTCCACTCACCAACGTGAGACGGGCAGGCAAGGCGCAGTGCGGATCCGGCTGTGTCCACTCACCCACGGGGGACGGGCATGCAGGGCGCAGTGCGGATCCGGCTGTGTCCACTCACCCACGGGAGACGGGCATGCAGGGCGCAGTGCGGATCTGGATGTTTCCACTCACCCACGGGAGACGGGCAGGCAAGGCTCAGTGCGGATCTGGCTGTGTCCACTCACCCAGGGAGACCGGCAGGCAGGGCGCAGTGCGTCTCTGGCTGTGTCCACTCACCCACGGGAGACGGGCAGGCAGGGCGCAGTGCGGATCTGGCTGTGTCCACTCACCCACGGGAGACGGGCAGGCAGCACGCAGTGCGGATCCGGCTGTGTCCACTCACCCACGGAAGACGGGCAGGCAGGTCGCAGTGCGGATCTGGCTGTGTCCACTCACCCACGGGAGACGGGCAGGCAGGGCGCAGTGCAGATCTGGCTGTGTCCACTCACCCACGGGAGACGGGCAGGCAAGGCTCAGTGCAGATCTGGCTATGTCCACTCACCCACGTGAGACGGGCAGGCAGGGCGCAGTGCGGATCTGGCTGTGTCCACTCTCCCACGGCAAGCGGTCAGGCAGGGCGCAGTGCGGATCTGGCTGTGTCCACTCACCCACGGCAGGCGGTCAGGCAGGGAGCAGTGCGGATCTGGCTGTGTCCACGCACCAACAGCAGGCGGTCAGGCAGGGCGCAGTGCGGATCTGGCTGTGTCCACGCACCCACAGCATGCAGTCAGCCAGGGCGCAGTGCGGATCTGGCTGTGTCCACTCACCCACGGCAGGCGCTCAGGCAGAGCGCAGTGCGGATCTGGCTGTGTCCACTCACCCAGGGGAGACGGGCAGGCAAGGCGCAGTGTGGACCTGGCTGTGTCCACTCACCCACGGGAGACGGGCAGAGAGTGTGCTGTGTGGATATGGCTATGTCCACTGACCCACGGCAGACGGGCAGGCAGGGCGCAGTGCAGATCTGGCTGTGTCCACTCACCCACGGCAGACGGTCAGGCAGGGTGCAGTGCGGATCTGGCTGTGTCCACTCACCCACGGGAGACGGGCAGGCAGGGCGCAGTGCGGATCTGGCTGTGTCCACTCACCAACGTGAGTCGGGCAGGCAAGGCGCAGTGCGGATCTGGCTGTGTCCACTCACCCACGGGAGACGGGCAGGCAGGGCGCAGTGCAGATCTGGCTGTGTCCACTCACCCACGGGAGACGGGCAGGCAAGGCTCAGTGCAGATCTGGCTATGTCCACTCACCCACGCGAGACGGGCAGGCAGGGCGCAGTGCAGATCTGGCTGTGTCCACTCACCCAGGGAGACCGGCAGGCAGGGCGCAGTGCGTCTCTGGCTGTGTCCACTCACCCACGGGAGACGGGCAGGCAGGGCGCAGTGCGGATCTGGCAGTCTCCACTCACCCACGGGAGACGGGCAGGCAGGGCGCAGTGTGGATCTCGCTGTGTCCACTCACCCACGGCAGACGGTCAGGCAGGGCGCAGTGCGAATCTGGCTGTGTCCACTCACCCACGGGAGACGGGCTGGCAGGGCGCAGTGTGGATCTGGCTGTGTCCACTCACCCACGGCAGACGGGCAGGGAGGGCGCAGTGCGGATCTGGCTGTGTCCACTCACCCACGGGAGATGGGCAGGCTGGGCGCAGTGCGGATCTGGCTGTGTCCACTCACCCACGGGAGACGGGAAGGCAGGGCGCAGTGCGGATCTGGCTGTGTCCACTCAACCACGGGAGACGGGCAGGCAGGGCGCTGTGCGGATCTCGCTGTGTCGACTCGCCCACGGGAGATGGTCAGGCAGGGCGCAGTGCGGATCTGGCTGTGTCCACTCACCCACGGCAGACGGGCAGGCAGGGCGCAGTGCGGATCTGGCTGTGTCCACTCGCCCACGGGAGACGGGCAGGCAGGGCGCAGTGCGGATCTGGCTGTGACCACTCACCCACGGCAGGCGGTCAGGCAGGGCGCAGTGCGGATCTGGCTGTGTCCACTCACCCACGGCAGACGGTCAGGCAGGGCGCAGTGCGGATCTGGCTGTGTCCACTCACCCACGGCAGGCGGTCAGGCAGGGCGCAGTGCGGATCTGGCTGTGTCCACGCACCCACAGCATGCGGTCAGCCAGAGCGCAGTGCGGATCTGGCTGTGTCCACTCACCCACGGCAGGCGCTCAGGCAGAGCGCAGTGCGGATCTGGCTGTGTCCACTCACCCACGGCAGACTGTCAGGCAGGGCGCAGTGCGGATCTGGCTATGTCCACTCGCCCACGGCAGACGGGCAGGCAGGGCGCAGTGCGGATCTGGCTGTGTCCACTCGCCCACGGGAGACGGGCAGGCAGGGCGCAGTGCGGATCTGGCTGTGTCCACTTACGCACGGGAGACGGGCAGGCAGGGCGCAGTCGGATCTGGCTGTGTCCACTCACTGACGGAAGACGGGCAGGCAAGACACAGTGCGGATCTGGCTGTGTCCACTCACCCACGGGAGACGGGCAGTGCGGATCTGGCTGTGTACACTCACCCACGGCAGACTGTCAGGCAGGGCGCAGTGCGGATCTGGCTATGTCCACTCGCCCACGGCAGACGGGCAGGCAGGGCGCAGTGCTGATCTGGCTGTGTCCACTCACCCAGGGGAGACGGGCATGCAAGGCGCAGTGTGGACCTGGCTGTGTCCACTCACCCACGGGAGACGGGCAGAGAGTGTGCTGTGTGGATATGGCTATGTCCACTGACCCACGGCAGACGGGCAGGCAGTGCGCAGTGCAGATCTGGCTGTGTCCACTCACCCACGGCAGACGGTCAGGCAGGGTGCAGTGCGGATCTGGCTGTGTCCACTCACCCACGGGAGACGGGCAGGCAGGGCGCAGTGCGGATCTGGCTGTGTCCACTCACCAACGTGAGTCGGGCAGGCAAGGCGCAGTGCGGATCTGGCTGTGTCCACTCACTGACGGAAGACGGGCAGGCAAGACGCAGTGCGGATCTGGCTGTGTCCACTCACCCACGGGAGACGGGCAGGCAGGGCGCAGTGCGGATCTGGCTGTGTCCACTCACCAACGGGAGACGGGCAGGATAGGCGCAGTGCGGATCTGGCTGTGTCCACTCACCCACGGGAGACGGGAAGGCAGGGCGCAGTGCGGATCTGGCTGTGTCCACTCGCCCACGGGAGACGGGCAGGCAGGGCGCAGTGCGGATCTGGCTGTGTCCACTCGCCCACGGGAGACGGGCAGGCAGGGCGCAGTGCGGATCTGGCTGTGTCCACTCACCCACGGCAGGCGGTCAGGCAGGGCGCAGTGCGGATCTGGCTGTGTCCACTCTCCCACGGCAGATGGTCAGGCAGTGCGCAGTGCGGATCTGGCTGTGTCCACGCACCCACAGCATGCGGTCAGCCAGGGCGCAGTGCGGATCTGGCTGTGTCCACTCACCCACGGCAGGCGCTCAGGCAGAGCGCAGTGCGGATCTGGCTGTGTCCACTCACCCAGGGGAGACGGGCATGCAAGGCGCAGTGTGGACCTGGCTGTGTCCACTCGACCACGGGAGACGGGCAGAGAGTGTGCTGTGTGGATATGGCTATGTCCACTGACCCACGGCAGACGGGCAGGCAGGGCGCAGTGCAGATCTGGCTGTGTCCACTCACCCACGGCAGACGGTCAGGCAGGGTGCAGTGCGGATCTGGCTGTGTCCACTCACCCACGGGAGACGGGCAGGCAGGGCGCAGTGCGGATCTGGCTGTGTCCACTCACCAACGTGAGTCGGGCAGGCAAGGCGCAGTGCGGATCTGGCTGTGTCCACTCACCCACGGGAGACGGCCAGGCAGGGCGCAGTGCGGATCCAGCTGTGTCCACTCACCCACGGGAGATGGGCAGATAGGGTGCTGTGTGGATCTGGCTATGTCCACTGACCCACGGCAGACGGGCAGGCAGGGTACAGTACGGATCTGGCTGTGTCCACTCACCCACGGCAGGCGGTCAGACATGGCGCGGTGCGGATCTGTCTGTGTCCACTCACCCACGGCAGGCGGTCAGACATGGCGCAGTGCGGATCTCGCTGTGTCCACTCACCCACGGGAGACGGGCAGGCAGGGCGCAGTGTGGATCTCGCTGTGTCCACTCACCCACGGCAGATGGTCAGGCAGGGCGCAGTGCGGATCTGGCTGTGTCCACTCACCCACGGCAGACGGGCAGGCAGGGCGCACTGCGGATCTGGCTGTGTCCACTCACTGACGGAAGACGGGCAGGCAAGACGCAGTGCGGATCTGGCTGTGTCCACTCACCCACGGGAGACGGGCAGGCAGGGCGCAGTGCGGATCTGGCTGTGTCCACTCACCCACGGGAGACGGGCAGGCTGGGCGCAGTGCGGATCTGGCTGTGTCCACTCACCCACGGGAGACGGGAAGGCAGGGCGCAGTGCGGATCGGGCTGTGTCCACTCACCCACGGGAGACGGGCAGGCAGGGCGCAGTGCGGATCTCGCTGTGTCCACTCACCCACGGCAGACGGTCAGGCAGGGCGCAGTGCGGATCTGGCTGTGTCCACTCACCCACGGTAGACGGGCAGGCAGGGCGCCGTGCGGATCTGGCTGTGTCCACTCACCCACGGCAGGCGGTCAGGCAGGGCGCAGTGCGGATCTGGCTGTGTCCATTCACCCACGGCAGACGGTCAGGCAGGGCGCAGTGCGGATCTGGCTGTGTCCACTCACCCACGGGAGACGGGCAGAGAGTGTGCTGTGTGGATATGGCTATGTCCACTGACCCACGGCAGACGGGCAGGCAGGGCGCAGTGCAGATCTGGCTGTGTCCACTCACCCACGGCAGACGGTCAGGCAGGGTGCAGTGCAGATCTGGCTGTGTCCACTCACCCACGGGAGACGGGCAGGCAGGGCGCAGTGCGGATCTGGCTGTGTCCACTCACCAACGTGAGTCGGGCAGGCAAGGCGCAGTGCGGATCTGCCTGTGTCCACTCACCCACGGGAGACGGGCAGGCAGGGCACAGTGCGGATCCGGCTGTGTCCACTCACCCACGGGAGATGGGCAGAGACGGTGCTGTGTGGATCTGGCTATGTCCACTTACCCACGGCAGACGGGCAGGCAGGGTACAGTACGGATCTGGCTGTGTCCACTCACCCACGGCAGGCGGTCAGGCAGGGCGCAGTGCGGATCTGGCTGTGTCCACTCACCCACGGCAGGCGGTCAGGCAGGGCGCAGTGCGGATCTGGCTGTGTCCACTCACCCACGGCAGAAGGTCAGGCAGGGCGCAGTGCGGATCTGGCTGTGTCCACTCACCCACGGCAGACGGGCAGGCAGGGCGCAGTGTGGATCTGGCTGTGTCCACTCACCCACGGCAGACGGTCAGGAAGGGCGCAGTGCGGATCTGGCTGTGTCCACTCACCCACGGCAGGCGGTCAGGCAGGGTACAATGCGGATCTGGCTGTGTCCACTCACCCCCGGCATACGGTCAGGCAGGGCGCAGTGCGGATCTGGCTGTGTCCACTCACCCACGGCAGGCGGTCAGGCAGGGCGCAGTGCGGATCTGGCTGTTACCACGCACCCACAGCATGCGGTCAGACAGGGCGCAGTGCGGATCTGGCTGTGTCCACTCACCCACGGGAGACGGGCAGGGCGCAGTGCGGATCTGGCTGTGTCCACTCACCAACGTGAGACGGGCAGGCAAGGCGCAGTGCGGATCCGGCTGTGTCCACTCACCCACGGGAGACGGGCATGCAGGGCGCAGTGCGGATCCGGCTGTGTCCACTCACCCACGGGAGACGGGCATGCAGGGCGCAGTGCGGATCTGGATGTGTCCACTCACCCACGTGAGACGGGCAGGCAAGGCTCAGTGCGGATCTGGCTGTGTCCACTCACCCAGGGAGACCGGCAGGCAAGGCGCAGTGCGTCTCTGGCTGTGTCCACTCACCCACGGGAGACGGGCAGGCAGGGCGCAGTGCGGATCTGGCTGTGTCCACTCACCCACGGGAGACGGGCAGGCAGCACGCAGTGCGGATCCGGCTGTGTCCACTCGCCCACGGGAGACGGGCAGGCAGGTCGCAGTGCGGATCTGGCTGTGTCCACTCACCGACGGGAGACGGGCAGGCAGGGCGCAGTGCAGATCTGGCTGTGTCCACTCACCCACGGGAGACGGGCAGGCAAGGCTCAGTGCAGATCTGGCTATGTCCACTCACCCACGCGAGACGGGCAGGCAGGGCGCAGTGCGGATCTGGCTGTGTCCACTCTCCCACGGCAAACGGTCAGGCAGGGCGCAGTGCGGATCTGGCTGTGTCCACTCACCCACGGCAGGCGGTCAGGCAGGGAGCAGTGCGGATCTGGCTGTGTCCACGCACCCACAGCAGGCGGTCAGGCAGGGCGCAGTGCGGATCTGGCTGTGTCCACTCACCCACGGCAGGCGCTCAGGCAGAGCGCAGTGCGGATCTGGCTGTGTCCACTCACCCAGGGGAGACGGGCAGGCAAGGCGCAGTGTGGACCTGGCTGTGTCCACTCACCCACGGGAGACGGGCAGAGAGTGTGC
The DNA here is from genome assembly GCF_040939455.1 of Microcebus murinus. Lineage (NCBI taxonomy): Eukaryota > Metazoa > Chordata > Mammalia > Primates > Cheirogaleidae > Microcebus > Microcebus murinus. The sequence goes on along the minus strand of NC_134123.1, from coordinate 332,157 downwards.
TGTGTGGATATGGCTATGTCCACTGACCCACGGCAGACGGGCAGGCAGGGCGCAGTCCAGATCTGGCTGTGTCCACTCACCCACGGCAGACGGTCAGGCAGGGTGCAGTGCGGATCTGGCTGTGTCCACTCACCCACGGGAGACGGGCAGGCAGGGCGCAGTGCGGATCTGGCTGTGTCCACTCACCAACGTGAGACTGGCAGGCAAGGCACAGTGCGGATCCGGCTGTGTCCACTCACCCACGGGAGACAGGCATGCAGGGCGCAGTGCGGATCCGGCTGTGTCCACTCACCCACGGGAGATGGGCAGAGACTGTGCTGTGTGGATCTGGCTATGTCCACTGACCCACGTCAGACGGGCAGGCAGGGCGCAGTGCGGATCTGGCTGTGTCCACTCACCCACGGGAGACGGGCAGGCTGGGCGCAGTGCGGATCTGGCTGTGTCCACTCACCCACGGGAGACGGGAAGGCAGTGCGCAGTGCGGATCTGGCTGTGTCCTCTCACCCACGGGAGACGGGCAGGCAGGGCGCAGTGCGGATCTCGCTGTATCCACTCACCCACAGCAGACGGTCAGGCAGGGCGCAGTGCGGATCTGGCTGTGTCCACTCACCCACGGCAGACGGGCAGGCAGGGCGCAGTGCGGATCTGGCTGTCTCCACTCGCCCACGGGAGACGGGAAGGCAGGGCGCAGTGCGGATCTGGCAGTCTCCACTCACCCACGGGAGACGGGCAGGCAGGGCGCAGTGTGGATCTCGCTGTGTCCACTCACCCACGGCAGACGGTCAGGCAGGGCGCAGTGCGAATCTGGCTGTGTCCACTCACCCACGGCAGACGGGCAGGCAGGGCGCAGTGTGGATCTGGCTGTGTCCACTCACCCACGGCAGACGGGCAGGCAGGGCGCAGTGCGGATCTGGCTGTGTCCTCTCACCCACGGGAGACGGGCAGGCAGGGCGCAGTGCGGATCTGGCTGTGTCCACTCAACCACGGGAGACGGGCAGGCAGGGCGCAGTGCGGATCTCGCTGTGTCGACTCGCCCACGGGAGACGGTCAGGCAGGGCGCAGTGCGGATCTGGCTGTGTCCACTCACCCACGGCTGACGGGCAGGCAGGGCGCAGTGCGGATCTGGCTGTGTCCACTCGCCCACGGGAGACGGGCAGGCAGGGCGCAGTGCAGATCTGGCTGTGACCACTCACCCACGGCAGGCGGTCAGGCAGGGCGCAGTTCGGATCTGGCTGTGTCCACTCACCCACGGCAGACGGTCAGGCAGGGCGCAGTGCGGATCTGGCTGTGTCCACTCACCCACGGCAGGCGGTCAGGCAGGGCGCAGTGCGGATCTGGCTGTGTCCACGCACCCACAGCATGCGGTCAGCCAGAGCGCAGTGCGGATCTGGCTGTGTCCACTCACCCACGGCAGGCGCTCAGGCAGAGCGCAGTGCGGATCTGGCTGTGTCCACTCACCCACGGCAGACTGTCAGGCAGGGCGCAGTGCGGATCTGGCTATGTCCAGTCGCCCACGGCAGACGGGCAGGCAGGGCGCAGTGCGGATCTGGCTGTGTCCACTCGCCCACGGGAGACGGGCAGGCAGGGCGCAGTGCGGATCTGGCTGTGTCCATTCACCCACGGGAGACGGGCAGTGCGGATCTGGCTGTGTACACTCACCCACGGCAGACTGTCAGGCAGGGCGCAGTGCGGATCTGGCTGTGTCCACTCGCCCACGGGAGACGGGCAGGCAGGGCGCAGTGCGGATCTGGCTGTGTCCACTCGCCCACGGGAGACGGGCAGGCAGGGCGCAGTGCGGATCTGGCTGTGTCCACTCGCCCACGGGAGACGGGCAGGCAGGGAGCAGTGCGGATCTGGCTGTGTCCACGCACCCACAGCAGGCGGTCAGGCAGGGCGCAGTGCGGATCTGGCTGTGTCCACTCACCCACGGCAGGCGCTCAGGCAGAGCGCAGTGCGGATCTGGCTGTGTCCACTCACCCACGGCAGACTGTCAGGCAGGGCGCAGTGCGGATCTGGCTATGTCCACACGCCCACGGCAGACGGGCAGGCAGGGCGCAGTGCGGATCTGGCTGTGTCCACTCGCCCACGGGAGACGGGCAGGCAGGGCGCAGTGCGGATCTGGCTGTGTCCACTCACTGACGGAAGACGGGCAGGCAAGACGCAGTGCGGATCTGGCTGTGTCCACTCACCCACGGGAGACGGGCAGTGCGGATCTGGCTGTGTACACTCACCCACGGCAGACTGTCAGGCAGGGCGCAGTGCGGATCTGGCTGTGTCCACTCGCCCACGGGAGACGGGCAGGCAGGGCGCAGTGCGGATCTGGCTGTGTCCACTCGCCCACGGGAGACGGGCAGGCAGGGCGCAGTGCGGATCTGGCTGTGTCCACTTACGCACGGGAGACGGGCAGGCAGGGCGCAGTCGGATCTGGCTGTGTCCACTCACTGACGGAAGACGGGCAGGCAAGACGCAGTGCGGATCTGGCTGTGTCCACTCACCCACGGGAGACGGGCAGGCAGGGCGCAGTGCGGAGCTGGCTGTGTCCACTCACCCACGGGAGACGGGCAGAGAGTGTGCTGTGTGGATATGGCTATGTCCACTGACCCACGGCAGACGGGCCGGCAGGGCGCAGTGCAGATCTGGCTGTGTCCACTCACCCACGGCAGACGGTCAGGCAGGGTGCACTGCGTATCTGGCTGTGTCCACTCACCCACGGGAGACGGGCAGGCAGGGCGCAGTGCGGATCTGGCTGTGTCCACTCACCAACGTGAGTCGGGCAGGCAAGGCGCAGTGCGGATCTGCCTGTGTCCACTCACCCACGGGAGACGGGCAGGCAGGGCGCAGTGCGGATCCGGCTGTGTCCACTCACCCACGGGAGATGGGCAGAGACGGTGCTGTGTGGATCTGGCTATGTCCACTGACCCACGGCAGACGGGCAGGCAGGGTACAGTACGGATCTGGCTGTGTCCACTCACCCACGGGAGACGGCCAGGCAGGGCGCAGTGCGGATCCAGCTGTGTCCACTCACCCACGGGAGATGGGCAGATACGGTGCTGTGTGGATCTGGCTATGTCCACTGACCCACGGCAGACGGGCAGGCAGGGTACAGTACGGATCTGGCTGTGTCCACTCACCCATGGCAGGCGGTCAGACATGGCGCGGTGCGGATCTGTCTGTGTCCACTCACCCACGGCAGGCGGTCAGACATGGCGCAGTGCGGATCTCGCTGTGTCCACTCACCCACGGGAGACGGGCAGGCAGGGCGCAGTGTGGATCTCGCTGTGTCCACTCACCCACGGCAGATGGTCAGGCAGGGCGCAGTGCGGATCTGGCTGTGTCCACTCACCCACGGCAGACGGGCAGGCAGGGCGCACTGCGGATCTGGCTGTGTCCACTCACTGACGGAAGACGGGCAGGCAAGACGCAGTGCGGATCTGGCTGTGTCCACTCACCCACGGGAGACGGGCAGGCAGGGCGCAGTGCGGATCTGGCTGTGTCCACTCACCCACGGGAGACGGGCAGGCTGGGCGCAGTGCGGATCTGGCTGTGTCCACTCACCCACGGGAGACGGGAAGGCAGGGCGCAGTGCGGATCGGGCTGTGTCCACTCACCCACGGGAGACGGGCAGGCAGGGCGCAGTGCGGATCTCGCTGTGTCCACTCACCCACGGCAGACGGTCAGGCAGGGCGCAGTGCGGATCTGGCTGTGTCCACTCACCCACGGTAGACGGGCAGGCAGGGCGCAGTGCGGATCTGGCTGTGTCCACTCACCCACGGCAGGCGGTCAGGCAGGGCGCAGTGCGGATCTGGCTGTGTCCATTCACCCACGGCAGACGGTCAGGCAGGGCGCAGTGCGGATCTGGCTGTGTCCACTCACCCACGGGAGACGGGCAGAGAGTGTGCTGTGTGGATATGGCTATGTCCACTGACCCACGGCAGACGGGCAGGCAGGGCGCAGTGCAGATCTGGCTGTGTCCACTCACCCACGGCAGACGGTCAGGCAGGGTGCAGTGCAGATCTGGCTGTGTCCACTCACCCACGGGAGACGGGCAGGCAGGGCGCAGTGCGGATCTGGCTGTGTCCACTCACCAACGTGAGTCGGGCAGGCAAGGCGCAGTGCGGATCTGCCTGTGTCCACTCACCCACGGGAGACGGGCAGGCAGGGCGCAGTGCGGATCCGGCTGTGTCCACTCACCCACGGGAGATGGGCAGAGACGGTGCTGTGTGGATCTGGCTATGTCCACTTACCCACGGCAGACGGGCAGGCAGGGTACAGTACGGATCTGGCTGTGTCCACTCACCCACGGCAGGCGGTCAGGCAGGGCGCAGTGCGGATCTGGCTGTGTCCACTCACCCACGGCAGGCGGTCAGGCAGGGCGCAGTGCGGATCTGGCTGTGTCCACTCACCCACGGCAGAAGGTCAGGCAGGGCGCAGTGCGGATCTGGCTGTGTCCACTCACCCACGGCAGACGGGCAGGCAGGGCGCAGTGTGGATCTGGCTGTGTCCACTCACCCACGGCAGACGGTCAGGAAGGGCGCAGTGCGGATCTGGCTGTGTCCACTCACCCACGGCAGGCGGTCAGGCAGGGTACAATGCGGATCTGGCTGTGTCCACTCACCCCCGGCATACGGTCAGGCAGGGCGCAGTGCGGATCTGGCTGTGTCCACTCACCCACGGCAGGCGGTCAGGCAGGGCGCAGTGCGGATCTGGCTGTTACCACGCACCCACAGCATGCGGTCAGCCAGGGCGCAGTGCGGATCTGGCTGTGTCCACTCACCCACGGGAGACGGGCAGGGCGCAGTGCGGATCTGGCTGTGTCCACTCACCAACGTGAGACGGGCAGGCAAGGCGCAGTGCGGATCCGGCTGTGTCCACTCACCCACGGGAGACGGGCATGCAGGGCGCAGTGCGGATCCGGCTGTGTCCACTCACCCACGGGAGACGGGCATGCAGGGCGCAGTGCGGATCTGGATGTGTCCACTCACCCACGTGAGACGGGCAGGCAAGGCTCAGTGCGGATCTGGCTGTGTCCACTCACCCAGGGAGACCGGCAGGCAGGGCGCAGTGCGTCTCTGGCTGTGTCCACTCACCCACGGGAGACGGGCAGGCAGGGCGCAGTGCGGATCTGGCTGTGTCCACTCACCCACGGGAGACGGGCAGGCAGCACGCAGTGCGGATCCGGCTGTGTCCACTCGCCCACGGGAGACGGGCAGGCAGGTCGCAGTGCGGATCTGGCTGTGTCCACTCACCGACGGGAGACGGGCAGGCAGGGCGCAGTGCAGATATGGCTGTGTCCACTCACCCACGGGAGACGGGCAGGCAAGGCTCAGTGCAGATCTGGCTATGTCCACTCACCCACGCGAGACGGGCAGGCAGGGCGCAGTGCGGATCTGGCTGTGTCCACTCTCCCACGGCAAGCGGTCAGGCAGGGCGCAGTGCGGATCTGGCTGTGTCCACTCACCCACGGCAGGCGGTCAGGCAGGGAGCAGTGCGGATCTGGCTGTGTCCACGCACCCACAGCAGGCGGTCAGGCAGGGCGCAGTGCGGATCTGGCTGTGTCCACTCACCCACGGCAGGCGCTCAGGCAGAGCGCAGTGCGGATCTGGCTGTGTCCACTCACCCAGGGGAGACGGGCAGGCAAGGCGCAGTGCGGATCTGGCTGTGTCCACTCACCCACGGGAGACGGGCAGGCAGGGCGCAGTGCGGATCTGGCTGTGTCCACTCACCAACGTGAGACTGGCAGGCAAGGCGCAGTGCGGATCTGGCTGTGTCCACTCACCCACGGGAGACGGGCATGCAGGGCGCAGTGCGGATCCGGCTGTGTCCACTCACCCACGGGAGATGGGCAGAGACTGTGCTGTGTGGATCTGGCTATGTCCACTGACCCACGTCAGACGGGCAGGCAGGGCGCAGTGCGGATCTGGATGTGTCCACTCACCCACGTGAGACGGGCAGGCAAGGCTCAGTGCGGATCTGGCTGTGTCCACTCACCCACGGGAGACGGGCAGGCAGGGCGCAGTTCGTATCTGGCAGTGTCCACTCACCCACGGGAGACGGGCAGGCAAGGCGCAGTGCGGATCTGGCTGTGTCCACTCGCCCACGGGAGACGGGCAGGCAGGGCGCAGTGCGGATCTGGCTGTGTCAACTCACCCACGGGAGACGGGCAGGCAGGGCGCAGTGCGGATCCGGCTGTGTCCACTCACCCACGGGAGACGGGCAGAGACGGTGCTGTGTGGATCTGGCTATGTCCACTGACCCACGGCAGACGGGCAGGCAGTGCGCAGTACGGATCTGGTGTGTCCACTCTCCCACGGCAGGCGGTCAGGCAGGGTACAATGCGAATCTGGCTGTGTCCACTCACCCACGGGAGACGGGCAGGCAGGGCGCAGTGCGGATCTGGCTCTATCCACTCACCCACGGGAGACGGGCAGGCAGGGCGCAGTGCGGATCTGGCTGTGTCCACTCACCCACGGGAGACGGGCAGGCTGGGCGCAGTGCGGATCTGGCTGTGTCCACTCACCCACGGGAGACGGGAAGGCAGTGCGCAGTGCGGATCTGGCTGTGTCCTCTCACACACGGGAGACGGGAAGGCAGGGCGCAGTGCGGATCTCGCTGTATCCACTCACCCACGGCAGACGGTCAGGCAGGGCGCAGTGCGGATCTGGCTGTGTCCACTCACCCACGGCAGACGGGCAGGCAGGGCGCAGTGCGGATCTGGCTGTGTCCACTCGCCCACGGGAGACGGGCAGGCAGGGCGCAGTGCGGATCTGGCTGTGTCCACTCACCCACGGCAGGCGGTCAGGCAGGGCGCAGTGCGGATCTGGCTGTGTCCACTCACCCACGGCAGACGGTCAGGCAGGGCGCAGTGCGGATCTGGCTGTGTCCACTCACCCACGGCAGGCGGTCAGGCAGGGTGCAGTGCGGATCTGGCTGTGTCCACTCACCCACGGGAGACGGGCAGAGAGTGTGCTGTGTGGATATGGCTATGTCCACTGACCCACGGCAGACGGGCAGGCAGGGCGCAGTGCAGATCTGGCTGTGTCCACTCACCCACGGCAGACGGTCAGGCAGGGTGCAGTGCGGATCTGGCTGTGTCCACTCACCCACGGGAGACGGGCAGGCAGGGCGCAGTGCGGATCTGGCTGTGTCCACTCACCAACGTGAGTCGGGCCGGCAAGGCGCAGTGCGGATCTGCCTGTGTCCACTCACCCACGGGAGACGGGCAGGCAGGGCGCAGTGCGGATCCGGCTGTGTCCACTCACCCACGGGAGATGGGCAGAGACGGTGCTGTGTGGATCTGGCTATGTCCACTCACCCACGGCAGAAGGTCAGGCAGGGCGCAGTGCGGATCTGGCTGTGTCCACTCACCCACGGCAGACGGGCAGGCAGGGCGCAGTGCGGATCTGGCTGTGTCCACTCACCCACGGCAGGCGGTCAGGCAGGGCGCAGTGCGGATCTGGCTGTGTCCACGCACCCACAGCATGCTGTCAGCCAGGGCGCAGTGCGGATCTGGCTGTGTCCACTCACCCACGGGAGACGGGCAGGGCGCAGTGCGGATCTGGCTGTGTCCACTCACCAACGTGAGACGGGCAGGCAAGGCGCAGTGCGGATCCGGCTGTGTCCACTCACCCACGGGGGACGGGCATGCAGGGCGCAGTGCGGATCCGGCTGTGTCCACTCACCCACGGGAGACGGGCATGCAGGGCGCAGTGCGGATCTGGATGTGTCCACTCACCCACGGGAGACGGGCAGGCAAGGCTCAGTGCGGATCTGGCTGTGTCCACTCACCCAGGGAGACCGGCAGGCAGGGCGCAGTGCGTCTCTGGCTGTGTCCACTCACCCACGGGAGACGGGCAGGCAGGGCGCAGTGCGGATCTGGCTGTGTCCACTCACCCACGGGAGACGGGCAGGCAGCACGCAGTGCGGATCCGGCTGTGTCCACTCACCCACGGAAGACGGGCAGGCAGGTCGCAGTGCGGATCTGGCTGTGTCCACTCACCCACGGGAGACGGGCAGGCAGGGCGCAGTGCAGATCTGGCTGTGTCCACTCACCCACGGGAGACGGGCAGGCAAGGCTCAGTGCAGATCTGGCTATGTCCACTCACCCACGTGAGACGGGCAGGCAGGGCGCAGTGCGGATCTGGCTGTGTCCACTCTCCCACGGCAAGCGGTCAGGCAGGGCGCAGTGCGGATCTGGCTGTGTCCACTCACCCACGGCAGGCGGTCAGGCAGGGAGTAGTGCGGATCTGGCTGTGTCCACGCACCAACAGCAGGCGGTCAGGCAGGGCGCAGTGCGGATCTGGCTGTGTCCACGCACCCACAGCATGCAGTCAGCCAGGGCGCAGTGCGGATCTGGCTGTGTCCACTCACCCACGGCAGGCGCTCAGGCAGAGCGCAGTGCGGATCTGGCTGTGTCCACTCACCCAGGGGAGACGGGCAGGCAAGGCGCAGTGTGGACCTGGCTGTGTCCACTCACCCACGGGAGACGGGCAGAGAGTGTGCTGTGTGGATATGGCTATGTCCACTGACCCACGGCAGACGGGCAGGCAGGGCGCAGTGCAGATCTGGCTGTGTCCACTCACCCACGGCAGACGGTCAGGCAGGGTGCAGTGCGGATCTGGCTGTGTCCACTCACCCACGGGAGACGGGCAGGCAGGGCGCAGTGCGGATCTGGCTGTGTCCACTCACCAACGTGAGTCGGGCAGGCAAGGCGCAGTGCGGATCTGGCTGTGTCCACTCACCCACGGGAGACGGGCAGGCAGGGCGCAGTGCAGATCTGGCTGTGTCCACTCACCCACGGGAGACGGGCAGGCAAGGCTCAGTGCAGATCTGGCTATGTCCACTCACCCACGCGAGACGGGCAGGCAGGGCGCAGTGCGGATCTGGCTGTGTCCACTCACCCAGGGAGACCGGCAGGCAGGGCGCAGTGCGTCTCTGGCTGTGTCCACTCACCCACGGGAGACGGGCAGGCAGGGCGCAGTGCGGATCTGGCAGTCTCCACTCACCCACGGGAGACGGGCAGGCAGGGCGCAGTGTGGATCTCGCTGTGTCCACTCACCCACGGCAGACGGTCAGGCAGGGCGCAGTGCGAATCTGGCTGTGTCCACTCACCCACGGCAGACGGGCTGGCAGGGCGCAGTGTGGATCTGGCTGTGTCCACTCACCCACGGCAGACGGGCAGGGAGGGCGCAGTGCGGATCTGGCTGTGTCCACTCACCCACGGGAGATGGGCAGGCTGGGCGCAGTGCGGATCTGGCTGTGTCCACTCACCCACGGGAGACGGGAAGGCAGGGCGCAGTGCGGATCTGGCTGTGTCCACTCAACCACGGGAGACGGGCAGGCAGGGCGCTGTGCGGATCTCGCTGTGTCGACTCGCCCACGGGAGACGGTCAGGCAGGGCGCAGTGCGGATCTGGCTGTGTCCACTCACCCACGGCAGACGGGCAGGCAGGGCGCAGTGCGGATCTGGCTGTGTCCACTCGCCCACGGGAGACGGGCAGGCAGGGCGCAGTGCGGATCTGGCTGTGACCACTCACCCACGGCAGGCGGTCAGGCAGGGCGCAGTGCGGATCTGGCTGTGTCCACTCACCCACGGCAGACGGTCAGGCAGGGCGCAGTGCGGATCTGGCTGTGTCCACTCACCCACGGCAGGCGGTCAGGCAGGGCGCAGTGCGGATCTGGCTGTGTCCACGCACCCACAGCATGCGGTCAGCCAGAGCGCAGTGCGGATCTGGCTGTGTCCACTCACCCACGGCAGGCGCTCAGGCAGAGCGCAGTGCGGATCTGGCTGTGTCCACTCACCCACGGCAGACTGTCAGGCAGGGCGCAGTGCGGATCTGGCTATGTCCACTCGCCCACGGCAGACGGGCAGGCAGGGCGCAGTGCGGATCTGGCTGTGTCCACTCGCCCACGGGAGACGGGCAGGCAGGGCGCAGTGCGGATCTGGCTGTGTCCACTTACGCACGGGAGACGGGCAGGCAGGGCGCAGTCGGATCTGGCTGTGTCCACTCACTGACGGAAGACGGGCAGGCAAGACACAGTGCGGATCTGGCTGTGTCCACTCACCCACGGGAGACGGGCAGTGCGGATCTGGCTGTGTACACTCACCCACGGCAGACTGTCAGGCAGGGCGCAGTGCGGATCTGGCTATGTCCACTCGCCCACGGCAGACGGGCAGGCAGGGCGCAGTGCTGATCTGGCTGTGTCCACTCACCCAGGGGAGACGGGCATGCAAGGCGCAGTGTGGACCTGGCTGTGTCCACTCACCCACGGGAGACGGGCAGAGAGTGTGCTGTGTGGATATGGCTATGTCCACTGACCCACGGCAGACGGGCAGGCAGGGCGCAGTGCAGATCTGGCTGTGTCCACTCACCCACGGCAGACGGTCAGGCAGGGTGCAGTGCGGATCTGGCTGTGTCCACTCACCCACGGGAGACGGGCAGGCAGGGCGCAGTGCGGATCTGGCTGTGTCCACTCACCAACGTGAGTCGGGCAGGCAAGGCGCAGTGCGGATCTGGCTGTGTCCACTCACTGACGGAAGACGGGCAGGCAAGACGCAGTGCGGATCTGGCTGTGTCCACTCACCCACAGGAGACGGGCAGGCAGGGCGCAGTGCGGATCTGGCTGTGTCCACTCACCAACGGGAGACGGGCAGGCTAGGCGCAGTGCGGATCTGGCTGTGTCCACTCACCCACGGGAGACGGGAAGGCAGGGCGCAGTGCGGATCTGGCTGTGTCCACTCGCCCACGGGAGACGGGCAGGCAGGGCGCAGTGCGGATCTGGCTGTGTCCACTCGCCCACGGGAGACGGGCAGGCAGGGCGCAGTGCGGATCTGGCTGTGTCCACTCACCCACGGCAGGCGGTCAGGCAGGGCGCAGTGCGGATCTGGCTGTGTCCACTCTCCCACGGCAGATGGTCAGGCAGTGCGCAGTGCGGATCTGGCTGTGTCCACGCACCCACAGCATGCGGTCAGCCAGGGCGCAGTGCGGATCTGGCTGTGTCCACTCACCCACGGCAGGCGCTCAGGCAGAGCGCAGTGCGGATCTGGCTGTGTCCACTCACCCAGGGGAGACGGGCATGCAAGGCGCAGTGTGGACCTGGCTGTGTCCACTCGACCACGGGAGACGGGCAGAGAGTGTGCTGTGTGGATATGGCTATGTCCACTGACCCACGGCAGACGGGCAGGCAGGGCGCAGTGCAGATCTGGCTGTGTCCACTCACCCACGGCAGACGGTCAGGCAGGGTGCAGTGCGGATCTGGCTGTGTCCACTCACCCACGGGAGACGGGCAGGCAGGGCGCAGTGCGGATCTGGCTGTGTCCACTCACCAACGTGAGTCGGGCAGGCAAGGCGCAGTGCGGATCTGGCTGTGTCCACTCACCCACGGGAGACGGCCAGGCAGGGCGCAGTGCGGATCCAGCTGTGTCCACTCACCCACGGGAGATGGGCAGATACGGTGCTGTGTGGATCTGGCTATGTCCACTGACCCACGGCAGACGGGCAGGCAGGGTACAGTACGGATCTGGCTGTGTCCACTCACCCACGGCAGGCGGTCAGACATGGCGCGGTGCGGATCTGTCTGTGTCCACTCACCCACGGCAGGCGGTCAGACATGGCGCAGTGCGGATCTCGCTGTGTCCACTCACCCACGGGAGACGGGCAGGCAGGGCGCAGTGTGGATCTCGCTGTGTCCACTCACCCACGGCAGATGGTCAGGCAGGGCGCAGTGCTGATCTGGCTGTGTCCACTCACCCACGGCAGACGGGCAGGCAGGGCGCACTGCGGATCTGGCTGTGTCCACTCACTGACGGAAGACGGGCAGGCAAGACGCAGTGCGGATCTGGCTGTGTCCACTCACCCACGGGAGACGGGCAGGCAGGGCGCAGTGCGGATCTGGCTGTGTCCACTCACCCACGGGAGACGGGCAGGCTGGGCGCAGTGCGGATCTGGCTGTGTCCACTCACCCACGGGAGACGGGAAGGCAGGGCGCAGTGCGGATCGGGCTGTGTGCACTCACCCACGGGAGACGGGCAGGCAGGGCGCAGTGCGGATCTCGCTGTGTCCACTCACCCACGGCAGACGGTCAGGCAGGGCGCAGTGCGGATCTGGCTGTGTCCACTCACCCACGGTAGACGGGCAGGCAGGGCGCAGTGCGGATCTGGCTGTGTCCACTCACCCACGGCAGGCGGTCAGGCAGGGCGCAGTGCGGATCTGGCTGTGTCCATTCACCCACGGCAGACGGTCAGGCAGGGCGCAGTGCGGATCTGGCTGTGTCCACTCACCCACGGGAGACGGGCAGAGAGTGTGCTGTGTGGATATGGCTATGTCCACTGACCCACGGCAGACGGGCAGGCAGGGCGCAGTGCAGATCTGGCTGTGTCCACTCACCCACGGCAGACGGTCAGGCAGGGTGCAGTGCAGATCTGGCTGTGTCCACTCACCCACGGGAGACGGGCAGGCAGGGCGCAGTGCGGATCTGGCTGTGTCCACTCACCAACGTGAGTCGGGCAGGCAAGGCGCAGTGCGGATCTGCCTGTGTCCACTCACCCACGGGAGACGGGCAGGCAGGGCACAGTGCGGATCCGGCTGTGTCCACTCACCCACGGGAGATGGGCAGAGATTGTGCTGTGTGGATCTGGCTATGTCCACTTACCCACGGCAGACGGGCAGGCAGGGTACAGTACGGATCTGGCTGTGTCCACTCACCCACGGCAGGCGGTCAGGCAGGGCGCAGTGCGGATCTGGCTGTGTCCACTCACCCACGGCAGGCGGTCAGGCAGGGCGCAGTGCGGATCTGGCTGTGTCCACTCACCCACGGCAGAAGGTCAGGCAGGGCGCAGTGCGGATCTGGCTGTGTCCACTCACCCACGGCAGACGGGCAGGCAGGGCGCAGTGTGGATCTGGCTGTGTCCACTCACCCACGGCAGACGGTCAGGAAGGGCGCAGTGCGGATCTGGCTGTGTCCACTCACCCACGGCAGGCGGTCAGGCAGGGTACAATGCGGATCTGGTTGTGTCCACTCACCCCCGGCATACGGTCAGGCAGGGCGCAGTGCGGATCTGGCTGTGTCCACTCACCCACGGCAGGCGGTCAGGCAGGGCGCAGTGCGGATCTGGCTGTTACCACGCACCCACAGCATGCGGTCAGCCAGGGCGCAGTGCGGATCTGGCTGTGTCCACTCACCCACGGGAGACGGGCAGGGCGCAGTGCGGATCTGGCTGTGTCCACTCACCAACGTGAGACGGGCAGGCAAGGCGCAGTGCGGATCCGGCTGTGTCCACTCACCCACGGGAGACGGGCATGCAGGGCGCAGTGCGGATCCGGCTGTGTCCACTCACCCACGGGAGACGGGCATGCAGGGCGCAGTGCGGATCTGGATGTGTCCACTCACCCACGTGAGACGGGCAGGCAAGGCTCAGTGCGGATCTGGCTGTGTCCACTCACCCAGGGAGACCGGCAGGCAGGGCGCAGTGCGTCTCTGGCTGTGTCCACTCACCCACGGGAGACGGGCAGGCAGGGCGCAGTGCGGATCTGGCTGTGTCCACTCACCCACGGGAGACGGGCAGGCAGCACGCAGTGCGGATCCGGCTGTGTCCACTCGCCCACGGGAGACGGGCAGGCAGGTCGCAGTGCGGATCTGGCTGTGTCCACTCACCGACGGGAGACGGGCAGGCAGGGCGCAGTGCAGATCTGGCTGTGTCCACTCACCCACGGGAGACGGGCAGGCAAGGCTCAGTGCAGATCTGGCTATGTCCACTCACCCACGCGAGACGGGCAGGCAGGGCGCAGTGCGGATCTGGCTGTGTCCACTCTCCCACGGCAAGCGGTCAGGCAGGGCGCAGTGCGGATCTGGCTGTGTCCACTCACCCACGGCAGGCGGTCAGGCAGGGAGCAGTGCGGATCTGGCTGTGTCCACGCACCCACAGCAGGCGGTCAGGCAGGGCGCAGTGCGGATCTGGCTGTGTCCACTCACCCACGGCAGGCGCTCAGGCAGAGCGCAGTGCGGATCTGGCTGTGTCCACTCACCCAGGGGAGACGGGCAGGCAAGGCGCAGTGTGGACCTGGCTGTGTCCACTCACCCACGGGAGACGGGCAGAGAGTGTGCTGTGTGGATATGGCTATGTCCACTGACCCACGGCAGACGGGCAGGCAGGGCGCAGTCCAGATCTGGCTGTGTCCACTCACCCACGGCAGACGGTCAGGCAGGGTGCAGTGCGGATCTGGCTGTGTCCACTCACCCACGGGAGACGGGCAGGCAGGGCGCAGTGCGGATCTGGCTGTGTCCACTCACCAACGTGAGACTGGCAGGCAAGGCACAGTGCGGATCCGGCTGTGTCCACTCACCCACGGGAGACAGGCATGCAGGGCGCAGTGTGGATCCGGCTGTGTCCACTCACCCACGGGAGAAGGGCAGAGACTGTGCTGTGTGGATCTGGCTATGCCAATGACCCACGTCAGACGGGCAGGCAGGGCGCAGTGCGGATCTGGCTGTGTCCACTCACCCACGGGAGACGGGCAGGCTGGGCGCAGTGCGGATCTGGCTGTGTCCACTCACCCACGGGAGACGGGAAGGCAGTGCGCAGTGCGGATCTGGCTGTGTCCTCTCACCCACGGGAGACGGGCAGGCAGGGCGCAGTGCGGATCTCGCTGTATCCACTCACCCACGGCAGACGGTCAGGCAGGGCGCAGTGCGGATCTGGCTGTGTCCACTCACCCACGGCAGACGGGCAGGCAGGGCGCAGTGCGGATCTGGCTGTCTCCACTCGCCCACGGGAGACGGGAAGGCAGGGCGCAGTGCGGATCTGGCAGTCTCCACTCACCCACGGGAGACGGGCAGGCAGGGCGCAGTGTGGATCTCGCTGTGTCCACTCACCCACGGCAGACGGTCAGGCAGGGCGCAGTGCGAATCTGGCTGTGTCCACTCACCCACGGCAGACGGGCAGGCAGGGCGCAGTGTGGATCTGGCTGTGTCCACTCACCCACGGCAGACGGGCAGGCAGGGCGCAGTGCGGATCTGGCTGTGTCCTCTCACCCACGGGAGACGGGCAGGCAGGGCGCAGTGCGGATCTGGCTGTGTCCACTCAACCACGGGAGACGGGCAGGCAGGGCGCAGTGCGGATCTCGCTGTGTCGACTCGCCCACGGGAGACGGTCAGGCAGGGCGCAGTGCGGATCTGGCTGTGTCCACTCACCCACGGCTGACGGGCAGGCAGTGCGCAGTGCGGATCTGGCTGTGTCCACTCGCCCACGGGAGACGGGCAGGCAGGGCGCAGTGCAGATCTGGCTGTGACCACTCACCCACGGCAGGCGGTCAGGCAGGGCGCAGTTCGGATCTGGCTGTGTCCACTCACCCACGGCAGACGGTCAGGCAGGGCGCAGTGCGGATCTGGCTGTGTCCACTCACCCACGGCAGGCGGTCAGGCAGGGCGCAGTGCGGATCTGGCTGTGTCCACGCACCCACAGCATGCGGTCAGCCAGAGCGCAGTGCGGATCTGGCTGTGTCCACTCACCCACGGCAGGCGCTCAGGCAGAGCGCAGTGCGGATCTGGCTGTGTCCACTCACCCACGGCAGACTGTCAGGCAGGGCGCAGTGCGGATCTGGCTATGTCCAGTCGCCCACGGCAGACGGGCAGGCAGGGCGCAGTGCGGATCTGGCTGTGTCCACTCGCCCACGGGAGACGGGCAGGCAGGGCGCAGTGCGGATCTGGCTGTGTCCATTCACCCACGGGAGACGGGCAGTGCGGATCTGGCTGTGTACACTCACCCACGGCAGACTGTCAGGCAGGGCGCAGTGCGGATCTGGCTGTGTCCACTCGCCCACGGGAGACGGGCAGGCAGGGCGCAGTGCGGATCTGGCTGTGTCCACTCGCCCACGGGAGACGGGCAGGCAGGGCGCAGTGCGGATCTGGCTGTGTCCACTCGCCCACGGGAGACGGGCAGGCAGGGAGCAGTGCGGATCTGGCTGTGTCCACGCACCCACAGCAGGCGGTCAGGCAGGGCGCAGTGCGGATCTGGCTGTGTCCACTCACCCACGGCAGGCGCTCAGGCAGAGCGCAGTGCGGATCTGGCTGTGTCCACTCACCCACGACAGACTGTCAGGCAGGGCGCAGTGCGGATCTGGCTATGTCCACACGCCCACGGCAGACGGGCAGGCAGGGCGCAGTGCGGATCTGGCTGTGTCCACTCGCCCACGGGAGACGGGCAGGCAGGGCGCAGTGCGGATCTGGCTGTGTCCACTCACTGACGGAAGACGGGCAGGCAAGACGCAGTGCGGATCTGGCTGTGTCCACTCACCCACGGGAGACGGGCATTGCGGATCTGGCTGTGTACACTCACCCACGGCAGACTGTCAGGCAGGGCGCAGTGCGGATCTGGCTGTGTCCACTCGCCCACGGGAGACGGGCAGGCAGGGCGCAGTGCGGATCTGGCTGTGTCCACTCGCCCACGGGAGACGGGCAGGCAGGGCGCAGTGCGGATCTGGCTGTGTCCACTTACGCACGGGAGACGGGCAGGCAGGGCGCAGTCGGATCTGGCTGTGTCCACTCACTGACGGAAGACGGGCAGGCAAGACGCAGTGCGGATCTGGCTGTGTCCACTCACCCACGGGAGACGGGCAGGCAGGGCGCAGTGCGGAGCTGGCTGTGTCCACTCACCCACGGGAGACGGGCAGAGAGTGTGCTGTGTGGATATGGCTATGTCCACTGACCCACGGCAGACGGGCCGGCAGGGCGCAGTGCAGATCTGGCTGTGTCCACTCACCCACGGCAGACGGTCAGGCAGGGTGCACTGCGTATCTGGCTGTGTCCACTCACCCACGGGAGACGGGCAGGCAGGGCGCAGTGCGGATCTGGCTGTGTCCACTCACCAACGTGAGTCGGGCAGGCAAGGCGCAGTGCGGATCTGCCTGTGTCCACTCACCCACGGGAGACGGGCAGGCAGGGCGCAGTGCGGATCCGGCTGTGTCCACTCACCCACGGGAGATGGGCAGAGACGGTGCTGTGTGGATCTGGCTATGTCCACTGACCCACGGCAGACGGGCAGGCAGGGTACAGTACGGATCTGGCTGTGTCCACTCACCCACGGGAGACGGCCAGGCAGGGCGCAGTGCGGATCCAGCTGTGTCCACTCACCCACGGGAGATGGGCAGATACGGTGCTGTGTGGATCTGGCTATGTCCACTGACCCACGGCAGACGGGCAGGCAGGGTACAGTACGGATCTGGCTGTGTCCACTCACCCACGGCAGGCGGTCAGACATGGCGCGGTGCGGATCTGTCTGTGTCCACTCACCCACGGCAGGCGGTCAGACATGGCGCAGTGCGGATCTCGCTGTGTCCACTCACCCACGGGAGACGGGCAGGCAGGGCGCAGTGTGGATCTCGCTGTGTCCACTCACCCACGGCAGATGGTCAGGCAGGGCGCAGTGCGGATCTGGCTGTGTCCACTCACCCACGGCAGACGGGCAGGCAGGGCGCACTGCGGATCTGGCTGTGTCCACTCACTGACGGAAGACGGGCAGGCAAGACGCAGTGCGGATCTGGCTGTGTCCACTCACCCACGGGAGACGGGCAGGCAGGGCGCAGTGCGGATCTGGCTGTGTCCACTCACCCACGGGAGACGGGCAGGCTGGGCGCAGTGCGGATCTGGCTGTGTCCACTCACCCACGGGAGACGGGAAGGCAGGGCGCAGTGCGGATCGGGCTGTGTCCACTCACCCACGGGAGACGGGCAGGCAGGGCGCAGTGCGGATCTCGCTGTGTCCACTCACCCACGGCAGACGGTCAGGCAGGGCGCAGTGCGGATCTGGCTGTGTCCACTCACCCACGGTAGACGGGCAGGCAGGGCGCAGTGCGGATCTGGCTGTGTCCACTCACCCACGGCAGGCGGTCAGGCAGGGCGCAGTGCGGATCTGGCTGTGTCCATTCACCCACGGCAGACGGTCAGGCAGGGCGCAGTGCGGATCTGGCTGTGTCCACTCACCCACGGGAGACGGGCAGAGAGTGTGCTGTGTGGATATGGCTATGTCCACTGACCCACGGCAGACGGGCAGGCAGGGCGCAGTGCAGATCTGGCTGTGTCCACTCACCCACGGCAGACGGTCAGGCAGGGTGCAGTGCAGATCTGGCTGTGTCCACTCACCCACGGGAGACGGGCAGGCAGGGCGCAGTGCGGATCTGGCTGTGTCCACTCACCAACGTGAGTCGGGCAGGCAAGGCGCAGTGCGGATCTGCCTGTGTCCACTCACCCACGGGAGACGGGCAGGCAGGGCGCAGTGCGGATCCGGCTGTGTCCACTCACCCACGGGAGATGGGCAGAGACGGTGCTGTGTGGATCTGGCTATGTCCACTTACCCACGGCAGACGGGCAGGCAGGGTACAGTACGGATCTGGCTGTGTCCACTCACCCACGGCAGAAGGTCAGGCAGGGCGCAGTGCGGATCTGGCTGTGTCCACTCACCCACGGCAGACGGGCAGGCAGGGCGCAGTGTGGATCTGGCTGTGTCCACTCACCCACGGCAGACGGTCAGGAAGGGCGCAGTGCGGATCTGGCTGTGTCCACTCACCCACGGCAGGCGGTCAGGCAGGGTACAATGCGGATCTGGCTGTGTCCACTCACCCCCGGCATACGGTCAGGCAGGGCGCAGTGCGGATCTGGCTGTGTCCACTCACCCACGGCAGGCGGTCAGGCAGGGCGCAGTGCGGATCTGGCTGTTACCACGCACCCACAGCATGCGGTCAGCCAGGGCGCAGTGCGGATCTGGCTGTGTCCACTCACCCACGGGAGACGGGCAGGGCGCAGTGCGGATCTGGCTGTGTCCACTCACCAACGTGAGACGGGCAGGCAAGGCGCAGTGCGGATCCGGCTGTGTCCACTCACCCACGGGAGACGGGCATGCAGGGCGCAGTGCGGATCCGGCTGTGTCCACTCACCCACGGGAGACGGGCATGCAGGGCGCAGTGCGGATCTGGATGTGTCCACTCACCCACGTGAGACGGGCAGGCAAGGCTCAGTGCGGATCTGGCTGTGTCCACTCACCCAGGGAGACCGGCAGGCAGGGCGCAGTGCGTCTCTGGCTGTGTCCACTCACCCACGGGAGACGGGCAGGCAGGGCGCAGTGCGGATCTGGCTGTGTCCACTCACCCACGGGAGACGGGCAGGCAGCACGCAGTGCGGATCCGGCTGTGTCCACTCGCCCACGGGAGACGGGCAGGCAGGTCGCAGTGCGGATCTGGCTGTGTCCACTCACCGACGGGAGACGGGCAGGCAGGGCGCAGTGCAGATATGGCTGTGTCCACTCACCCACGGGAGACGGGCAGGCAAGGCTCAGTGCAGATCTGGCTATGTCCACTCACCCACGCGAGACGGGCAGGCAGGGCGCAGTGCGGATCTGGCTGTGTCCACTCTCCCACGGCAAGCGGTCAGGCAGGGCGCAGTGCGGATCTGGCTGTGTCCACTCACCCACGGCAGGCGGTCAGGCAGGGAGCAGTGCGGATCTGGCTGTGTCCACGCACCCACAGCAGGCGGTCAGGCAGGGCGCAGTGCGGATCTGGCTGTGTCCACTCACCCACGGCAGGCGCTCAGGCAGAGCGCAGTGCGGATCTGGCTGTGTCCACTCACCCAGGGGAGACGGGCAGGCAAGGCGCAGTGTGGACCTGGCTGTGTCCACTCACCCACGGGAGACGGGCAGAGAGTGTGCTGTGTGGATATGGCTATGTCCACTGACCCACGGCAGACGGGCAGGCAGGGCGCAGTCCAGATCTGGCTGTGTCCACTCACCCACGGCAGACGGTCAGGCAGGGTGCAGTGCGGATCTGGCTGTGTCCACTCACCCACGGGAGACGGGCAGGCAGGGCGCAGTGCGGATCTGGCTGTGTCCACTCACCAACGTGAGACTGGCAGGCAAGGCACAGTGCGGATCCGGCTGTGTCCACTCACCCACGGGAGACAGGCATGCAGGGCGCAGTGCGGATCCGGCTGTGTCCACTCACCCACGGGAGATGGGCAGAGACTGTGCTGTGTGGATCTGGCTATGTCCACTGACCCACGTCAGACGGGCAGGCAGGGCGCAGTGCGGATCTGGCTGTGTCCACTCACCCACGGGAGACGGGCAGGCTGGGCGCAGTGCGGATCTGGCTGTGTCCACTCACCCACGGGAGACGGGAAGGCAGTGCGCAGTGCGGATCTGGCTGTGTCCTCTCACCCACGGGAGACGGGCAGGCAGGGCGCAGTGCGGATCTCGCTGTATCCACTCACCCACGGCAGATGGTCAGGCAGGGCGCAGTGCGGATCTGGCTGTGTCCACTCACCCACGGCAGACGGGCAGGCAGGGTGCAGTGCGGATCTGGCTGTCTCCACTCGCCCACGGGAGACGGGAAGGCAGGGCGCAGTGCGGATCTGGCAGTCTCCACTCACCCACGGGAGACGGGCAGGCAGGGCGCAGTGTGGATCTCGCTGTGTCCACTCACCCACGGCAGACGGTCAGGCAGGGCGCAGTGCGAATCTGGCTGTGTCCACTCACCCACGGCAGACGGGCAGGCAGGGCGCAGTGTGGATCTGGCTGTGTCCACTCACCCACGGCAGACGGGCAGGCAGGGCGCAGTGCGGATCTGGCTGTGTCCTCTCACCCACGGGAGACGGGCAGGCAGGGCGCAGTGCGGATCTGGCTGTGTCCACTCAACCACGGGAGACGGGCAGGCAGGGCGCAGTGCGGATCTCGCTGTGTCGACTCGCCCACGGGAGACGGTCAGGCAGGGCGCAGTGCGGATCTGGCTGTGTCCACTCACCCACGGCAGACGGGCAGGCAGGGCGCAGTGCGGATCTGGCTGTGTCCACTCGCCCACGGGAGACGGGCAGGCAGGGCGCAGTGCAGATCTGGCTGTGACCACTCACCCACGGCAGGCGGTCAGGCAGGGCGCAGTTCGGATCTGGCTGTGTCCACTCACCCACGGCAGACGGTCAGGCAGGGCGCAGTGCGGATCTGGCTGTGTCCACTCACCCACGGCAGGCGGTCAGGCAGGGCGCAGTGCGGATCTGGCTGTGTCCACGCACCCACAGCATGCGGTCAGCCAGAGCGCAGTGCGGATCTGGCTGTGTCCACTCACCCACGGCAGGCGCTCAGGCAGAGCGCAGTGCGGATCTGGCTGTGTCCACTCACCCACGGCAGACTGTCAGGCAGGGCGCAGTGCGGATCTGGCTATGTCCAGTCGCCCACGGCAGACGGGCAGGCAGGGCGCAGTGCGGATCTGGCTGTGTCCACTCGCCCATGGGAGACGGGCAGGCAGGGCGCAGTGCGGATCTGGCTGTGTCCACTTACGCACGGGAGACGGGCAGGCAGGGCGCAGTCGGATCTGGCTGTGTCCACTCACTGACGGAAGACGGGCAGGCAAGACGCAGTGCGGATCTGGCTGTGTCCATTCACCCACGGGAGACGGGCAGTGCGGATCTGGCTGTGTACACTCACCCACGGCAGACTGTCAGGCAGGGCGCAGTGCGGATCTGGCTGTGTCCACTCGCCCACGGGAGACGGGCAGGCAGGGCGCAGTGCGGATCTGGCTGTGTCCACTCGCCCACGGGAGACGGGCAGGCAGGGCGCAGTGCGGATCTGGCTGTGTCCACTCGCCCACGGGAGACGGGCAGGCAGGGAGCAGTGCGGATCTGGCTGTGTCCACGCACCCACAGCAGGCGGTCAGGCAGGGCGCAGTGCGGATCTGGCTGTGTCCACTCACCCACGGCAGGCGCTCAGGCAGAGCACAGTGCGGATCTGGCTGTGTCCACTCACCCACGGCAGACTGTCAGGCAGGGCGCAGTGCGGATCTGGCTATGTCCACACGCCCACGGCAGACGGGCAGGCAGGGCGCAGTGCGGATCTGGCTGTGTCCACTCGCCCACGGGAGACGGGCAGGCAGGGCGCAGTGCGGATCTGGCTGTGTCCACTCACTGACGGAAGACGGGCAGGCAAGACGCAGTGCGGATCTGGCTGTGTCCACTCACCCACGGGAGACGGGCAGTGCGGATCTGGCTGTGTACACTCACCCACGGCAGACTGTCAGGCAGGGCGCAGTGCAGATCTGGCTGTGTCCACTCGCCCACGGGAGACGGGCAGCCAGGGCGCAGTGCGGATCTGGCTGTGTCCACTCGCCCACGGGAGACGGGCAGGCAGGGCGCAGTGCGGATCTGGCTGTGTCCACTTACGCACGGGAGACGGGCAGGCAGGGCGCAGTCGGATCTGGCTGTGTCCACTCACTGACGGAAGACGGGCAGGCAAGACGCAGTGCGGATCTGGCTGTGTCCACTCACCCACGGGAGACGGGCAGGCAGGGCGCAGTGCGGAGCTGGCTGTGTCCACTCACCCACGGGAGACGGGCAGAGAGTGTGCTGTGTGGATATGGCTATGTCCACTGACCCACGGCAGACGGGCCGGCAGGGCGCAGTGCAGATCTGGCTGTGTCCACTCACCCACGGCAGATGGTCAGGCAGGGTGCACTGCGTATCTGGCTGTGTCCACTCACCCACGGGAGACGGGCAGGCAGGGCGCAGTGCGGATCTGGCTGTGTCCACTCACCAACGTGAGTCGGGCAGGCAAGGCGCAGTGCGGATCTGCCTGTGTCCACTCACCCACGGGAGACGGGCAGGCAGGGCGCAGTGCGGATCCGGCTGTGTCCACTCACCCACGGGAGATGGGCAGAGACGGTGCTGTGTGGATCTGGCTATGTCCACTGACCCACGGCAGACGGGCAGGCAGGGTACAGTACGGATCTGGCTGTGTCCACTCACCCACGGCAGGCGGTCAGGCAGGGCGCAGTGCGGATCTGGCTGTGTCCACTCACCCACGGCAGGCGGTCAGGCAGGGCGCAGTGCGGATCTGGCTGTGTCCACTCACCCACGGCAGAAGGTCAGGCAGGGCGCAGTGCGGATCTGGCTGTGTCCACTCACCCACGGCAGACGGGCAGGCAGGGCGCAGTGTGGATCTGGCTGTGTCCACTCACCCATGGCAGACGGTCAGGAAGGGTGCAGTGCGGATCTGGCTGTGTCCACTCACCCACGGCAGGCGGTCAGGCAGGGTACAATGCAGATCTGGCTGTGTCCACTCACCCACGGCAGACGGTCAGGCAGGGCGCAGTGCGGATCTGGCTGTGTCCACTCACCCACGGCAGGCGGTCAGGCAGGGCGCAGTGCGGATCTGGCTGTGTCCACGCACCCACAGCATGCGGTCAGCCAGGGCGCAGTGCGGATCTGGCTGTGTCCACTCACCCACGGGAGACGGGCAGGGCGCAGTGCGGATCTGGCTGTGTCCACTCACCAACGTGAGACGGGCAGGCAAGGCGCAGTGCGGATCCGGCTGTGTCCACTCACCCACGGGAGACGGGCATGCAGGGCGCAGTGCGGATCCGGCTGTGTCCACTCACCCACGGGAGACGGGCATGCAGGGCGCAGTGCGGATCTGGATGTGTCCACTCACCCACGTGAGACGGGCAGGCAAGGCTCAGTGCGGATCTGGCTGTGTCCACTCACCCAGGGAGACCGGCAGGCAGGGCGCAGTGCGTCTCTGGCTGTGTCCACTCACCCACGGGAGACGGGCAGGCAGGGCGCAGTGCGGATCTGGTAGTCTCCACTCACCCACGGGAGACGGGCAGGCAGGGCGCAGTGTGGATCTCGCTGTGTCCACTCACCCACGGCAGACGGTCAGGCAGGGCGCAGTGCGAATCTGGCTGTGTCCACTCACCCACGGCAGACGGGCAGGCAGGGCGCAGTGTGGATCTGGCTGTGTCCACTCACCCACGGCAGACGGGCAGGCAGGGCGCAGTGCGGATCTGGCTGTGTCCACTCACCCACGGGAGACGGGCAGGCAGGGCGCAGTGCGGATCTGGCTGTGTCCACTCAACCACGGGAGACGGGCAGGCAGGGCGCAGTGCGGATCTCGCTGTGTCGACTCGCCCACGGGAGACGGTCAGGCAGGGCGCAGTGCGGATCTGGCTGTGTCCACTCACCCACAGCAGACGGGCAGGCAGGGCGCAGTGCGGATCTGGCTGTGTCCACTCGCCCACGGGAGACGGGCATTTAGGGCGCAGTGCGGATCTGGCTGTGACCACTCACCCACGGCAGGCGGTCAGGCAGGGCGCAGTGCGGATCTGGCTGTGTCCACTCACCCACGGCAGACGGTCAGGCAGGGCGCAGTGCGGATCTGGCTGTGTCCACTCACCCACGGCAGGCGGTCAGGCAGGGCGCAGTGCGGATCTGGCTGTGTCCACGCACCCACAGCATGCGGTCAGCCAGAGCGCAGTGCGGATCTGGCTGTGTCCACTCACCCACGGCAGGCGCTCAGGCAGAGCGCAGTGCGGATCTGGCTGTGTCCACTCACCCACGGCAGACTGTCAGGCAGGGCGCAGTGCGGATCTGGCTATGTCCACACGCCCACGGCAGACGGGCAGGCAGGGCGCAGTGCGGATCTGGCTGTGTCCACTCGCCCACGGGAGACGGGCAGGCAGGGCGCAGTGCGGATCTGGCTGTGTCCACTCACTGACGGAAGACGGGCAGGCAAGACGCAGTGCGGATCTGGCTGTGTCCACTCACCCACGGGAGACGGGCAGTGCGGATCTGGCTGTGTACACTCACCCACGGCAGACTGTCAGGCAGGGCGCAGTGCGGATCTGGCTGTGTCCACTCGCCCACGGGAGACGGGCAGGCAGGGCGCAGTGCGGATCTGGCTGTGTCCACTCGCCCACGGGAGACGGGCAGGCAGGGCGCAGTGCGGATCTGGCTGTGTCCACTTACGCACGGGAGACGGGCAGGCAGGGCGCAGTCGGATCTGGCTGTGTCCACTCACTGACGGAAGACGGGCAGGCAAGACGCAGTGCGGATCTGGCTGTGTCCACTCACCCACGGGAGACGGGCAGGCAGGGCGCAGTGCGGAGCTGGCTGTGTCCACTCACCCACGGGAGACGGGCAGGCAGGGCGCAGTGCGGATCTGGCTGTGTCCACTCACCCAGGGGAGACGGGCATGCAAGGCGCAGTGTGGACCTTGCTGTGTCCACTCACCCACGGGAGACGGGCAGAGAGTGTGCTGTGTGGATATGGCTATGTCCACTGACCCACGGCAGACGGGCAGGCAGGGCGCAGTGCAGATCTGGCTGTGTCCACTCACCCACGGCAGACGGTCAGGCAGGGTGCAGTGCGGATCTGGCTGTGTCCACTCACCCACGGGAGACGGGCAGGCAGGGCGCAGTGCGGATCTGGCTGTGTCCACTCACCAACGTGAGTCGGGCAGGCAAGGCGCAGTGTGGACCTGGCTGTGTCCACTCACCCACGGGAGACGGGCAGAGAGTGTGCTGTGTGGATATGGCTATGTCCACTGACCCACGGCAGACGGGCAGGCAGGGCGCAGTCCAGATCTGGCTGTGTCCACTCACCCACGGCAGACGGTCAGGCAGGGTGCAGTGCGGATCTGGCTGTGTCCACTCACCCACGGGAGACGGGCAGGCAGGGCGCAGTGCGGATCTGGCTGTGTCCACTCACCAACGTGAGACTGGCAGGCAAGGCGCACTGCGGATCTGGCTGTGTCCACTCACCCACGGGAGACGGGCATGCAGGGCGCAGTGCGGATCTGGCTGTGTCCACTCACCCACGGGAGATGGGCAGAGACTGTGCTGTGTGGATCTGGCTATGTCCACTGACCCACGTCAGACGGGCAGGCAGGGCGCAGTGCGGATCTGGATGTGTCCACTCACCCACGTGAGACGGGCAGGCAAGGCTCAGTGCGGATCTGGCTGTGTTTACTCACCCACGGGAGACGGGCAGGCAGGGCGCAGTGCGTATCTGGCAGTGTCCACTCACCCACGGGAGACGGGCAGGCAAGGCGCAGTGCGGATCTGGCTGTGTCCACTCGCCCACGGGAGACGGGCAGGCAGGGCGCAGTGCGGATCTGGCTGTGTCAACTCACCCACGGGAGACGGGCAGGCAGGGCGCAGTGCGGATCCGGCTGTGTCCACTCACCCACGGGAGACGGGCAGAGACGGTGCTGTGTGGATCTGGCTATGTCCACTGACCCACGGCAGACGGGCAGGCAGTGCGCAGTACGGATCTGGTGTGTCCACTCTCCCACGGCAGGCGGTCAGGCAGGGTACAATGCCAATCTGGCTGTGTCCACTCACCCACGGGAGACGGGCAGGCAGGGCGCAGTGCGGATCTGGCTCTATCCACTCACCCACGGGAGACGGGCAGGCAGGGCGCAGTGCGGATCTGGCTGTGTCCACTCACCCACGGGAGACGGGCAGGCTGGGCGCAGTGCGGATCTGGCTGTGTCCACTCACCCACGGGAGACGGGAAGGCAGTGCGCAGTGCTGATCTGGCTGTGTCCTCTCACCCACGGGAGACGGGCAGGCAGGGCGCAGTGCGGATCTCGTTGTATCCACTCACCCACGGCAGACGGTCAGGCAGGGCGCAGTGCGGATCTGGCTGTGTCCACTCACCCACGGCAGACGGGCAGGCAGGGCGCAGTGCGGATCTGGCTGTGTCCACTCGCCCACGGGAGACGGGCAGGCAGGGCGCAGTGCGGATCTGGCTGTGTCCACTCACCCACGGCAGGCGGTCAGGCAGGGCGCAGTGCGGATCTGGCTGTGTCCACTCACCCACGGCAGACGGTCAGGCAGGAAGCAGTGCGGATCTGGCTGTGTCCACTCACCCACGGCAGGCGGTCAGGCAGGGTGCAGTGCGGATCTGGCTGTGTCCACTCACCCACGGGAGACGGGCAGAGAGTGTGCTGTGTGGATATGGCTATGTCCACTGACCCACGGCAGACGGGCAGGCAGGGCGCAGTGCAGATCTGGCTGTGTCCACTCACCCACGGCAGACGGTCAGGCAGGGTGCAGTGCGGATCTGGCTGTGTCCACTCACCCACGGGAGACGGGCAGGCAGGGCGCAGTGCGGATCTGGCTGTGTCCACTCACCAACGTGAGTCGGGCAGGCAAGGCGCAGTGCGGATCTGCCTGTGTCCACTCACCCACGGGAGACGGGCAGGCAGGGCGCAGTGCGGATCCGGCTGTGTCCACTCACCCACGGGAGATGGGCAGAGACGGTGCTGCGTGGATCTGGCTATGTCCACTGACCCACGGCAGACGGGCAGGCAGGGTACAGTACGGATCTGGCTGTGTCCACTCACCCACGGCAGGCGGTCAGGCAGGGCGCAGTGCGGATCTGGCTGTGTCCACTCACCCACGGCAGACGGGCAGGCAGGGCGCAGTGTGGATCTGGCTGTGTCCACTCACCCACGGCAGACGGTCAGGAAGGGCACAGTGCGGATCTGGCTGTGTCCACTCACCCACGGCAGGCGGTCAGGCAGGGCGCAGTGCGGATCTGGCTGTGTCCACTCACCCACGGCAGGCGGTCAGGCAGGGCGCAGTGCGGATCTGGCTGTGTCCACTCACCCACGGCAGGCGGTCAGGCAGGGCGCAGTGCGGATCTGGCTGTGTCCACGCACCCACAGCATGCGGTCAGCCAGGGCGCAGTGCGGATCTGGCTGTGTCCACTCACCCACGGGAGACGGGCAGGGCGCAGTGCGGATCTGGCTGTGTCCACTCAACCACGGGAGACGGGAAGGCAGTGCGCAGTGCGGATCTGGCTGTGTCCTCTCACCCACGGGAGACGGGCAGGCAGGGCGCAGTGCGGATCTCGCTGTATCCACTCACCCACGGCAGACGGTCAGGCAGGGCGCAGTGCGGATCTGGCTGTGTCCACTCACCCACGGCAGACGGGCAGGCAGGGCGCAGTGCGGATCTGGCTGTGTCCACTCGCCCACGGGAGACGGGCAGGCAGGTCGCAGTGCGGATCTGGCTGTGTCCACTCACCCACGGCAGGCGGTCAGGCAGGGCGCAGTGCGGATCTGGCTGTGTCCACTCACCCACGGCAGACGGTCAGGCAGGGCGCAGTGCGGATCTGGCTGTGTCCACTCACCCACGGCAGGCGGTCAGGCAGGGCGCAGTGCGGATCTGGCTGTGTCCACGCACCCACAGCATGCGGTCAGCCAGGGCGCAGTGCGGATCTGGCTGTGTCCACTCACCCACGGCAGGCGCTCAGGCAGAGCGCAGTGCGGATCTGGCTGTGTCCACTCACCCAGGGGAGACGGGCAGGCAAGGCGCAGTGTGGACCTGGCTGTGTCCACTCACCCACGGGAGACGGGCAGAGAGTGTGCTGTGTGGATATGGCTATGTCCACTGACTCACGGCAGACGGGCAGGCAGGGCGCAGTGCAGATCTGGCTGTGTCCACTCACCCACGGCAGACGGTCAGGCAGGGTGCAGTGCGGATCTGGCTGTGTCCACTCACCCACGGGAGACGGGCAGGCAGGGCGCAGTGCGGATCTGGCTGTGTCCACTCACCAACGTGAGTCGGGCAGGCAAGGCGCAGTGCGGATCTGGCTGTGTCCACTCACCCACGGGAGACGGCCAGGCAGGGCGCAGTGCGGATCCAGCTGTGTCCACTCACCCACGGGAGATGGGCAGAGACGGTGCTGTGTGGATCTGGCTATGTCCACTGACCCACGGCAGACGGGCAGGCAGGGTACAGTATGGATCTGGCTGTGTCCACTCACCCACGGCAGGCGGTCAGACAGGGCGCGGTGCGGATCTGGCTGTGTCCACTCACCCACGGCAGACGGTCAGGCAGGGGGCAGTGCGGATCTGGCTGTGTCCACTCACCACGGGAGACGGGCAGGCAGGGCGCAGTGCGGATCTGGCTGTGTCCACTCACCCAAGTGAGACGGGCAGGCAAGGCTCAGTGCGGATATGGCTGTGTCCACTCACCCACGGGAGACGGGCAGGCAGGGCGCAGTGCGGATCTGGCTGTGTCCACTCACCCACGGGAGACGGGCAGGCAGGGCGCAGTGCGGATCTGGCTGTGTCCACTCACCCACGGGAGACGGGCAGGCAGGGTGCAGTGCGGATCTGGCTGTGTCCTCTCACCCAGGGGAGACGGGCATGCAAGGCGCAGTGTGGCCCTGGCTGTGTCCACTCACCCACGGGAGACGGGCAGAGAGTGTGCTGTGTGGATATGGCTATGTCCACTGACCCACGGCAGACGGGCAGGCAGGGCGCAGTGCAGATCTGGCTGTGTCCACTCACCCACGGCAGACGGTCAGGCAGGGTGCAGTGCGGATCTGGCTGTGTCCACTCACCCACGGGAGACGGGCAGGCAGGGCGCAATGCGGATCTGGCTGTGTCCACTCACCAACGTGAGTCGGGCAGGCAAGGCGCAGTGTGGACCTGGCTGTGTCCACTCACCCACGGGAGACGGGCAGAGAGTGTGCTGTGTGGATATGGCTATGTCCACTGACCCACGGCAGACGGGCAGGCAGGGCGCAGTCCAGATCTGGCTGTGTCCACTCACCCACGGAAGACGGTCAGGCAGGGTGCAGTGCGGATCTGGCTGTGTCCACTCACCCACGGGAGACGGGCATGCAGGGCGCAGTGCGGATCCGGCTGTGTCCACTCACCCACGGGAGATGGGCAGAGACTGTGCTGTGTGGATCTGGCTATGTCCACTGACCCACGTCAGACGGGCAGGCAGGGCGCAGTGCGGATCTGGATGTGTCCACTCGCCCATGTGAGACGGGCAGGCAAGGCTCAGTGCGGATCTGGCTGTGTCCACTCACCAACGTGAGTCGGGCAGGCAAGGCGCAGTGCGGATCTGGCTGTGTCCACTCACCCACGGCAGGCGGTCAGGCAGGGCGCAGTGCGGATCTGGCTGTGTCCACTCACCCACGGCAGACGGTCAGGCAGGGCGCAGTGCGGATCTGGCTGTGTCCACTCACCCAAGGCAGGCTGTCAGGCAGGGTGCAGTGCGGATCTGGCTGTGTCCACTCACCCACGGGAGACGGGCAGAGAGTGTGCTGTGTGGATATGGCTATGTCCACTGACCCACGGCAGACGGGCAGGCAGGGCGCAGTGCAGATCTGGCTGTGTCCACTCACCCACGGCAGACGGTCAGGCAGGGTGCAGTGCGGATCTGGCTGTGTCCACTCACCCACGGGAGACGGGCAGGCAGGGCGCAGTGCGGATCTGGCTGTATCCACTCACCAACGTGAGTCGGGCAGGCAAGGCGCAGTGCGGATCTGCCTGTGTCCACTCACCCACGGGAGACGGGCAGGCAGGGCGCAGTGCGGATCCGGCTGTGTCCACTCACCCACGGGAGATGGGCAGAGACGGTGCTGTGTGGATCTGGCTATGTCCACTGACCCACGGCAGACGGGCAGGCAGGGTACAGTACGGATCTGGCTGTGTCCACTCACCCACGGCAGGCGGTCAGACAGGGCGCGGTGCGGATCTGGCTGTGTCCACTCACCCACGGCAGACGGTCAGGCAGGGCGCAGTGCGGATCTGGCTGTGTCCACTCACCCACGGGAGACGGGCAGGCAGCACGCAGTGCGGATCCGGCTGTGTCCACTCACCCACAGGAGACGGGCAGGCAGGGCGCAGTGCGGATCTGGCTGTTTCCACTCGCCAACGGCAGACGGGCAGGCAGGGCGCAGTGCGGATCTGGCTGTGTCCACTCACCCACGTCAGACGGTCAGACAGGGTGCAGTGCGGATCGGGCTGTGTCCACTCACCACGGGAGAGGGGCAGGCAGGGCGCAGTGCGGATCTGGCTGTGTCCACTCACCCAAGTGAGACGGGCAGGCAAGGCTCAGTGCGGATATGGCTGTGTCCACTCACCCACGGGAGACGGGCAGGCAGGGCGCAGTGCGGATCTGGCTGTGTCCACTCACCCACGGGAGACGGGCAGGCAGGGCGCAGTGCGGATCTGGCTGTGTCCACTCACGCACGGGAGACGGGCAGGCAAGGCTCAGTGCAGATCTGGCTATGTCCACTCACCCACGGGAGACGGGCAGGCAGGGCGCAGTGCGGATCTGGCTGTGTCCACTCACCCACGGGAGACGGGCAGGCAGGGCGCAGTGTGGATCTCGCTGTGTCCACTCACCCATGGCAGACGGTCAGGCAGGGCGCAGTGCGGATCTGGCTGTGTCCACTCACCCACGGCAGACGGGCAGGCAGGGCGCACTGCGGATCTGGCTGTTTCCACTCGCCAACGGCAGACGGGCAGGCAGGGCGCAGTGCGGATCTGGCTGTGTCCACTCACCCAAGTGAGACGGGCAGGCAAGGCTCAGTGCGGATATGGCTGTGTCCACTCACCCACGGGAGACGGGCAGGCAGGGCGCAGTGCGGATCTGGCTGTGTCCACTCACCCACGGGAGACGGGCAGGCAGGGCGCAGTGCGGATCTGGCTGTGTCCACTCACGCACGGGAGACGGGCAGGCAAGGCTCAGTGCAGTTCTGGCTATGTCCACTCACCCACGGGAGACGGGCAGGCAGGGCGCAGTGCGGATCTGGCTGTGTCCACTCACCCACGGGAGACGGGCAGGCAGGGCGCAGTGTGGATCTCGCTGTGTCCACTCACCCATGGCAGACGGTCAGGCAGGGCGCAGTGCGGATCTGGCTGTGTCCACTCACCCACGGCAGACGGGCAGGCAGGGCGCACTGCGGATCTGGCTGTGTCCATTCACTGACGGAAGACGGGCAGGCAAGACGCACTGCGGATCTGGCTGTGTCCACTCACCCACGGGAGACGGGCATGCAGGGCGCAGTGCGGATCCGGCTGTGTCCACTCACCCACGGGAGATGGGCAGAGACTGTGCTGTGTGGATCTGGCTATGTCCACTGACCCACGTTAGACGGGCAGGCAGGGCGCAGTGCGGATCTGGATGTGTCCACTCACGAACGTGAGTCGGGCAGGCAAGGCGCAGTGCGGATCTGGCTGTGTCCACTCACCCACGGCAGGCGGTCAGGCAGGGCGCAGTGCGGATCTGGCTGTGTCCACTCACCCACGGCAGACGGTCAGGCAGGGCGCAGTGCGGATCTGGCTGTGTCCACTCACCCACGGCAGGCGGTCAGGCAGGGTGCAGTGCGGATCTGGCTGTGTCCACTCACCCACGGGAGACGGGCAGAGAGTGTGCTGTGTGGATATGGCTATGTCCACTGACCCACGGCAGACGGGCAGGCAGGGCGCAGTGCAGATCTGGCTGTGTCCACTCACCCACGGCAGACGGTCAGGCAGGGTTCAGTGCGGATCTGGCTGTGTCCACTCACCCACGGGAGACGGGCAGGCAGGGCGCAGTGCGGAT